>NW_020954569.1:8511857-8512721 GCF_900497805.2 Vombatus ursinus | reverse complement strand
AAAAAAAAAAAAAAAAAAAAAAAAAAAAAAAAAAAAAAAAAAAAACAAAAAACTTAAAGATTCTGTGACAAGGAGGATTCTCATCAGTATCATTTGTAGAATGAAACTTACGATGTTATCATGATTAAGGTTCTCAACAAGTCAACTTAATAAGCATTTATTAAGCATTACATGTATTAGCACTACACTAAGAGCTGGGAACACAGAGAGAAGCTGAAAAACAGTCCCTATGCTTGAGGAGCCTGTGTTCTAAAGGGGGAAATAAAACATAAAAAGCCTTTTTAAAATTGAATGAGGTGGAAGGAAGACATGAAGTTAACATAAAGAAAGAGATATGAGTACATTCTGGAGAGGAATATGAAGACATAGCTAGCCTTGGCATTCTCCTTAAAAAAGTTATGGAAAGAACCAGTAAATCTCAATAAGGGTAGAAGATAAATCTAGAGATAAAGTGAGTTTCCAGGGTCAAGTGATTTCTGGGGCATGACAGAGCAAGTCTTGGAGAGTCAGTAGCACAATCTGGAGAAGAATGGTGGAGTAAACCTTATTTAAAGGAAGTATAATAAGGAAAAAAGTAGGGGAGTGGGGTACCATTGTACATTAAGGAAATTATAGCTATTCATGTGAAGAAATCCAGGAATCATAAGGAGATATCATGACAGAAAGTATTTGCATAGAAAACAATGTTGAAAGAAACAAAATATTTTGTCATCGGTGTATACTTCAGAACACAAGATTAGGAAAAAGAAACAGATGAATAATTTAAGAAATAAAGATTACAAGGCTGGCACAGAAGCATGATATATTAGTGATATGAAACTGTAATTATCCAGGCATCTGTTAGCCTTTTCTCCCTGATAAAAG
>NW_020954569.1:8500253-8511807 GCF_900497805.2 Vombatus ursinus | reverse complement strand
TGTGTGACTCTGGGCAAGTCACTTAACCCCAATTGCCTCACCAAAAAAAAAATGCAGAGCAGGTAATATTTTTTGATTTGCATTAGTGATAATTTCACCCTAACCTATATCAGATTGCTCAGGGAGGGCAAAACAGAGGGAGTGAGGAAGGCATAGAATTTGGAACTCAACACTTTAAAAAAATGCTAAAAAACTGTTTTAATGTATATTTGGAGAAAAACAAAATATTATTTTAAAAAACGGTAGAAGAGGAATTCTATGATAAATATAATCCTCCATAACAGAGAGGGAATAATTTTGCTACTTCAGATGTGATAGGAAATCAGGGTGTGGAGCATCGTCTTCTAGAATTAGTGATAGCCCAGGACAGGATACCCAAGCATAATCTGACATGCATCCCAGATTTTAATTAAGCAGCTTTTGAAGGGTTCAGGGGAGAGATAAATAGGATCCCATGGGCTAAAATGTTACATAGGAAATAAGCCAAGAAGGGATGGAAGTTGTTCAAGAATAAAATTATGAAGAAATGATGTTGTAAATGATTCCAACAAGGGCAGAGTGATAGAATTTATTTGAAAGAATGCTGGTAAGGAAAAGGAAGGACAACAAAATGTTTTGTTGTTGATTTGGTTTCCTTTATTTTACTTTTAGTTTGCTTTATTGGATGAAAAAAGATTGAACTGAAATAGAAATTTGTTTGGTATGAATGGTGTGATGCTAACTGGTATCAGAAAGAAGGCAAAGTTGATCAATTCTTATTATACTTCTGCTTTCTTTGATAAGACTTTTAATAGTATGAAAATGACTGGGGCAAATGATACAAGAAATAAGTAAGGAGATAATAAGAGGGCACTTAGCTACTCTTGATAAATTCAAGTCACTTGGCTGAGATGATATTTATAAAGTGTACTGAAACTTAAAAGCACTACATAAATATTATTACTACATGAACTAAATCTTCAGGTCTAGAAATACCTAGCAGATATGATTGTTAAGCCAGTCTAAGTAATGTTTGGAACATTATGGAAAACGATACGAGAGGTTTGACAAGATTGGAGAAAAGCGAATGTCAAAATCCACACTCTACCCCACCCTACTCCCAAAGAAAGAAAAAGAATGGGTTCTTCAAACTATAGGCTAATGACTGTGACATCAATTGAAAAATCTAGAACCAATCATTGAAAAGATGGTTAATATTCAAGTAGAAAGGGGCAGCTAGGTGGCGCAATATATAAAGCACTGGACCTGGAGTCAGGAGGACCTGAGTTCAAAATTGGCCTCAGACCAGACACTTGACAATTACTAGCTGTGTGGGCCTGGGCAAGTCACTTACCCCCAATTATTTCCTCACACACAAAAAAAAAAAGGAAAGAAAGGGAAGCAATGGTTATAAATGATTATAAAATGATTACAAAAGCTTCATGTCTTTGTCAAAAAGAGTTGATGCCAGTCATCATGCTAGGATTATTAAACTAGTAGAAAAGGGGAATATTGTGATTAGAGTTTTTCAAAGCTGTTGATAAAGTCATATTTCTTGTGTAGAACAATAATATGTTTTGGATAGGAATATTGATGAATTGGTTCAGAGGTCATTGGGTAACTAAATTCACTCAAATAATTAATAGTCATTAATGATTCAATGTAAGTGTGGTAAAAATTACCTACTGGAGTGCCACAGAGATCTGTGCATAGCTCTGTGCTGTTTAGCATTTTGAAAAATTTAATCCATTTTTTTAAAGCAGAGGAGGTGCAACCAAAATGATGAAGTGCTTTATGTTTCTTTCATGTGAATATTGACCTTAGTAATTGAGGATGTTTAGCCTGGAGAAGAGAAAACTTGGGTGAGCGGGCTTTCTTGAAAGCTTTCTTCCAGTATATAGAGGCTATCACATGGGGGAAGGGTTACAGTTGTGCTTAGTTTCAGAAGGCAAAATCAGCATCAATGGATTGAAGCTGCAAAAAGGCAAACATTTGATTTCAGGGAAAAAATCCTAATACTTAGACCTGTCAAAATGTAAAATGGGCTACTTTGAGAGATGATGGGTTCCCCATCTGTAGAAAGTCAAGTATAGGCTGGATACTCATTTGTATGTTATATTATAATTGAGGTTCATTTCATGTATGGATTGGACTAGATGGACACTCTCAAATTCTATGATTCTGTGATTATTATCAGTTCAACAATTCTTGTACAAACTTTCCAAAAATGCCGTGATATCTATCTTGACTTTGTTGATTATTATAGATTCTTTAGATCAATTCCATGCATGTGGCTTATTCACATAATGAAAATATATAAAACAGATTTAGAAATATTGAGAACACTAGACCAATAATGATGTCTACCTTGAAAACTGCTATCTACTTAAGACATGTTAACAACATAATAACAATGCTAAGAACAATTCAAATAAAATACGACATTTTTCAGGGAAACATTTTAAGTTCATTATAATTCTTCTTATCTTCAAATCTATTATCTTCTTTCAGAAATGGAGCTAACTATTGTTGTTTGTTCTTTTTTTTCTTTTCTTTTTTTTTTTTTTTTGGTGAGGCAATTGGGTTTAAGTGACTTGCCCAGAGTCACACAGCTAGTGATTGTTATGTGTCTAAAGCCATATTTGAACTCAGGTCCTCCTGATTCCAGGGCCTGTTCTCTATCCACTGTACCATCCAGCTACCCCTTGTCCTTCATTTTTGAAGAGGAACAATGATAACTCCAGGTGATGTCTTGACTTGCACACAGATTGGATTTTTGAGGCAGAATTGCACAAAGTCTTCAGCTATACTCTGTCTTCCAGAATCATTGAAACCTAATGGAGGACAGCTGGCAGTGGTCTGGGATACAGTGAATGGGCCTCTTCAATGTCTGACCAAACTCTAAACACTCCACAGTGCCTGCTTTAGCTGCCTTATTGGCTATTGGCACAAATTGTTCTCATCTGCCCATTCTTCTGAGGGAAGTCTTCATGCTTGGGGTAGACAAAGAGGTGATCAAGGAGGACTAGCACCTCTGGTATGAGGGTTTGCAGAGCTTTCTTCAGGGCTGCTCATCCACCTTTGGATAGGTGTTTTCATCCACTTTGGTTGCACTCAACTCTCACCCATGACTGTAAGATGTTATAGAATGTGCAGCAGCCACATCCTGGTAAAATTATCTTGGCAAATTGATTAATCCAGGTTGAGAGTAACTAATTATGTACTTTAAAATGAAAGTAGATGAATGGAAATCTCTTATTAACCATTTGATGCATATAGATAATATAAAATTATATGACTCCATCAGAAATCAAATTAAACAGGTCCTTCATCTTGTAGAATCCTTATCCAAAGATATAAATATTTTATTTCAATTTAATAAATCTAAAATTTAGAATGTACACCAAGGAAAACCAGATAATGAAGCCTTGAAGCTTGTTCCTCTTGTACCTATGAATGAAGGCAATTAGCTACAAATATTTTGTCTCTTTAAAAGTAAGACATATTGAGCATATGGATATTGATATGAAGCATGAGCCTGAATATGTTAAGAAACTTATTGGCATCCTGAAATCAAACCTAGAAAGTAAGAATATGTTTAAAGAAATCAACATCTACAAAACTTTTCATAACAATACTTTGGGAATTGTAAAACAAACTGTTACAGATTTATAATATATTCTAACAGGGGCTTAAAACACAAAGGAATCAAATGGGAAGAGAGAATGCTCTAAAAAAAAGAAAATGAAAAATATCTCATTACCTATGATTACAAGAAATATACCACAACAAAAATGCAAATTGTATGAAACCAAAAGCATATTTTTTTTGTATTTTTACTATAATGTATGAAAAATAGTATAGAAGGCGCTGAATAAAACTATAGCTTTTCTAAAAAACTCGAAGGCAACAGCACTGAATAAGATAAATGCTTTTAGTTGTTGTTGCTGTTGTTGTTGTTGTTCAGAGAAACCACAATGATAGGTCTTTATCAAAGTACTTCACCAGCTTCCTCTCATGCTCAAGCCTTATTCCAACTTTCTTAATAAAAATATATTACCAAAAGATGAAAACATTAGTGATACTTCCAAATATAGATTAATTTCTTATTTACATGTTTATGAAATTAGTTCAGATCTTATATCACTCAAGAAATATACACAAATTTTGAAGAAAATAATACATTGAGTAAAGAACAAAAATAATGTGTTAACAATTCTCAGAGGTGGAAAGGGCAACTCATAGATTTTATGGTTATTGATCAAGCAACCCCAAAAAATGGTAATATTTTTAGGCAGCTAGGTGGTACAATGTATAGAATCCTGGTCCTGGAATCAGGAAGATCTGATTTCAAATGTGACCTAAGACAATTACTAGCTATGTGACTCCAGGCAAGTCACTTAACTTCATAGGCTTCAATTTTCTCATGTATAAAACAGAGATTAATAATACCACCTACCTCCTAGGGTTGTTGTGAAGATTGAATGAAATAACAATTGGAAAGTGCTTAGCCCAGTGCCTGGCACATAGTAAGGATTTTATAAATGTTAGCTATTACACTGCCTTATGTGATTATAGGAAAGCTCTTGACTTGGTTTATCTAGGCAATAGAAAAGTCCTTATGGTTTATTCATTGTCTATGAATATATATGTATATATATGCACATATATATATATATACATATGTACATTCATATTGACAACTATATAATACATACATATATGGATGTAACTATTTCTCTTTAATTCCAAACCTCTGTATCTGTATTGCTCTATTTGTGTATTATCCTAGACATATGATGAGACCATTTTCCATGTATGCATGGAAAACTGTTCTCTCTTTAAAACATGCTACCACCATAAAGATGTCTCTAAGGGACATGGCTTCTACTTATTGTGCTTCAGCCTTGCTTTAAATGCACTATCACCTCTGCTGTATAGAATAAAACATGATTCCAAGTTATAGAACAGGTTTTATACAAGGATATTAATCACTTGAAGTACATGGATAATATATAGTTATATGCCTCCTCTTGAAAAAAAACATATTAAACAGCTTCAACTCATATAAACTTTCTTCAATGATATTAAAATATAATCTGGATTTGAAAAAGAAATATGTCAATAAAAACAGAGAGCAAAGATTTTAAACTTAAAAATCAAAATCAAATTGAAAATATAACAATAATGAAAAAGCTAACCAAAGAAATGCCTTGGTGTCCTATTGGCAGTACACATTGAACAAAATGCTTACAATGGTAATAGTATGGCATTTTCTGTCTAGAGCCCTACTTTTATTGTGAAATCAAAGCTAAATAGGAAGAACATGATTAAAGCATTTACCCTCCAGGGAGTGGGGTGGGGGAGCAGTCTTTATGTTAATTTTTGGAATAACAAATGAATTATAAGAAATTTATTAAATATATTAATAGAAACCCATACAATATTAATAAAACAGGTCCTATCACCTCAAGGCAGATATGAAAATATTTATTCTTATAAAAAATGAGGAAGATTAATGACATATTCTCAAGAGCACATGATAAAGTGGGCAAAAACCTGTCAGAAATAATTTTGGAACAATAAACATCATAACATAGAAACATAACAATAGAAAACTGACAAAAGGTGTATTACCAGATTTGTAAAATGTAACAAAAAGCATTTTACCTGTAGATGAAGCCTATGTAAGCACTAAGATGCAAGAAGGGAATCAAAAGGACCTCCGTGAGTGACATTCACCCAAAATAGTCTAATATTTTGACAATGAAGTTTCAAACAGATGTCTGAGATGTATGAATTTGTTTACTGAAAATGAGGAGTTTATGACAAAAATTCAGGACCAGGTCACAGTCATAAGAAATGACCAAAAAGTTATCCTTAAGGAGACCAGTTTAATTAATTGATGCAGATCATACAAGGAAATGGTAGGAACTATGCAACATATTGTTGCAGGTTGCCAAAGTTTAGCACTTAACAAAGACAGGTGGCCAGAATTATAGAACAGAACTTCATCATCCTTCATAAACTAATAAAAGACAAATTCCCATACAACAGATACAGCTCCCAAACTAGTCTTGATAATTTACTAAATTACATAATTTAACAAATTATATCAGAACATTATCACATACAAAAATATTGCCCACAATTGTCTGAACTTCACAGTGATATGTAAGAAATCATGGATAGCATTTAAATAGATGTGGCCTTATTGAACACTCATGAACTCCAAACTATACAGAATGAAAAGCTTTTGAATTTTACAAAGCTAGAGAAGGATTTTTTTTAAATGGGGTTAGGATATGTATAATACTCATAATACAGTGCTATGAGAGTTGTCCTGAAGTAGATGCCTTCAGTGGGCCTGAAGAAGTCAAATATATTTTGAAAACATTTTAAAAATATTTTTATCCAATTATTTTAGCAACCCCCATAAAAAGTCAATAGAGTGCTAAACATAAAAAAAAAATAGTAGTAAAACAACATGTCAATGGGAATAAATAATAATAATCTACTAAACAGCTGAGCATGATGGCGGTACTCTGCTGCCAGGGAAGATGAGGCTAGTTCATCTTTTAAGCTCAAGAGTCCTGAGTTGCAGTGGGCTGTGCCTATTGGGTGTCAACACTAATTAAGGCACCAGAATGTAGTTCCTTGAACAGGGGTCCACTAAGCTGCCTCCTGGGAGGCCAGGTTAAAAACTGAGCAGATCAAAGTTCCCATGCTGAACAGTAGTAGAATTAGGACTGTGAATAAACCTTGTACTTCCCACCTGCATAAGTTGGGGGAAATAATCTTTAAAATAATAAAAAATCTATAAAACAATTAATTAACTAAAAAGAGAAGTTATTTTGTACATGTTACAATAGTCCATTTTTTTTTCATTCATTGTGTTTTCATCCCCAGTGGTAACACAGTATCTAGAACATTATCGGCACTTAAAAATGTTTGCTAATTGATTACAAAGAACAATATCAGGCTAATTACATGAGCAAGGGTAGTTCTATTTGAACTCCAAAGAAAAAAAAGCTAAAAAATAGTAATAATTATGATGATGATGGTAATAGTAACTATCACAAGTGATATAGTTATAAAATTATAAGATTTACAAAGTTCCTTATTTAGCCATCATGATAGCATTCAGTTGTATGCTAATCTTCAGGACCTCATCCACATGCTATCTATTGGATTTTCTTGGCAAAGATACTAGAGTGATTTGCCATTTTCTTTTCCAGTAGATTAAGACAACCAGAGGTTAAATGACTTGCCGATAGTCACACAGCTAGTAAATGTCTGAGAATGGATTCGAACTCACATCTTCCTAATTCCAGGCCCAGAGCTTTATCAACATTGTTTCTCTTATTATATATGTATTATATTACATGTAATATATCTTGATTTTAGAGGAGACAGATGAAAATAAAGGTAAAGAGCAGTAGACATTCATATTGTCTCCTGTATACATGACACTGTCCCTTTCATTTACTTGATTAAGTTATTTCTTAGTGTATCTGGATTTTTTTTCTTTTGTCACTTGCCAATCCTCCAGTTATGAACAAATGAGAAGCTCCTACTTAGTTACAGATTTTGGAATAAGGGAAGAGATTTTGGTGACTAGCATTTTCTTATCAAAGAATCACTCTGCAAACCTCTGAAAACCTAACTTATCTGGAGGTCACAAAGGCCTAAGAATTATGATGACCATAGAACACAAAAGAATTTTAATAAATTTAACACTTTAAAATACATTCTAACATTTATAAGATCCTTTTAAAAGAAATTGTCTCAATATTATTTTTGTTACTTTGTGTGTAGAAATGATTATAAATATTTAAATATGCAAATAATGTCACAGGATAAATATCACTATAAGATTATTTATTCTATTAGTCTTCATATTTTTAATTAATCATATCTTTGAGAAAGAAAAGTGTTAGTCAAATTCACTCATCCTGGAAAAAGTTAGAAAGTATAGACTACCTTTCAAAACAATGGACAGATATTCAGGAACGTGGAATTTGGAAGATCTGAGGTTTCTGATTACCATTAAAAAGATGACATGAGGGATACAAACATATCTGTGTATATATGTGTATACATATCTATGAATATATGTACACCTATATGCACATACATATATAACTGTACATACATGTATTGCATTCATGCATATATGGTCTTTTATTCCACATACACATATGCAAGTATATATGTGTGTATAAGTGTATATCCATGTGTATATGTGTGTATATAGTGCAATTAGGCTAGTTTTAAATTATATTCCACACAAGCATATATATATCAATGTTGCCTATATTCTGAATGAAAAGTTTAGCATGTAGCCTAACTTACAATTTCAAAAATCCATTTTTTCAAACAATCGAAGAGAACCATTATTAATATCACATAGCTATTGTCTGCTTCATAAATATTGTCACACAAATTTATGGGTAATGTTAACAAAATGAAAAATATTTTGCATTTGTACAATAATTCAGTTTAAAAGTTCATACAAACATGATTTGTCACAGTACTTATCAGACAACCTATTTCAGTGTACATTCTAACCACATCCATTTTCCTCGAATTAAAGGTCGTGTCCCTGAGGGAAGAAGGAAAGTCGTGTCAGTTAGCCTAACTTGTTGTAGACTTAATCTGTACATGTCTATTTTTTTTCTTTCATTGTTAACCCCACTTCCCTTTCTAAAAATGTTCATGATATAGAAGTTCTTTTACTGTAGTATGCCCCCAACACTTTCTCAATACATATGGAACTGGTACAATTGGCTCTCCATGGTTGAATAGTTAAATAATAATAAGAATCCTTTTCTTATACTCTTTAGACTAATTTGAATGAAATGTATTTGTTTTTCAAGTATCTTCTTCATTGTATTCATATAGAAATATAGATATATGATAGATATGGATATATAAATGCATATACAATATGTGTGTATATACATACACATGTATGTATGTACATTCAAACATATCACAGTTACCCCTTCCACATCGCAGGGGTTAGGCGCTTGGTTAGGGGCTCCACAATGTGGAAAATATGCATAAAAATTTTTTGGCCTTCCCTTTATACAAGAGAAATCTAATTTTTTTTCTTTTTATTTTATGGAGAATTTATAGTACCTTACTGTAAAATTTGGGTTGATATTATACAATACTATACATATATGTTATGCATTTCTGAGTTTCTAAACTTTTTCTGTGTCATATGCTGGCCTTTGTGTGTCATTTGCAACTTACACAAAACTCTTAAGAAATTCCCATTTAGTTTCTCATGCTGACCTGCGATATATTGAAACTGTGATGGGGAAAGTCACTATGTGGAAGAGATAACTGTATATACATACATACAAGTATATTCAAACTCTTAAGCCTTTTCTCCCTAGGTTTCTAAGACTTTTCTAGAGCAGTAGTCAACTTTTACTTTAAATTCCTGGATATTTTTCATATTTCCATATTCTTTTCAGTAAATCAATGCCTAGCTTTTGGTTACCAACTGGGATTTACATGACTTCTCAAACAATGGGCTCTGTGACTAACAAGTCACAGAGAAACCTATTACTTAATGAAATGATTAACAAAATAGCAATGTCTCAGAGAGCTTATGCAGGTATGATTCTAATATGACTCTAGTATTCAGTTCCCAAAGGACAAAGCTTTGATATTAGATTTTTTCAAAAAATTTTTTGCTTAAATCAAATGCCTTTATTCTGAAAACATGTGGTAGTTCTTATAGTAAGAAATAAGTTCCAAGACTTTGTTTTTTCCTCTTTTGAGTTTATTAGTATTTATCACATTATTTTTTTTTACTTCTATGTTCCATTCAGCTAGCACCTCTTTTCAGCCATTGAGAGTGTGTGAAACATGTCCTCTACAGTGACTAGTGTGTTTATGTTCATCTGTTAAATTTCCTATATTGTTGAACTTGGTGCATTCTTTGTCCTGCTTTCTGGCTTCTATCTAATTCTTTGTCTCATTCAATTATTCATTGTTTTATTTATTTGTTTATTCATTCATTTTTCAACTGCTATGTGCAATTCACTGTATTAAAGGAATCATTTTGAATGATAAATAAGATATAGCCCCTTCCCTTAAAAAGTTTATGATTTGAAAAGGTTTCTCAAGCTGGTATCCTGAATTTGCCACATTTCAGTCCAATGGCTCAAATTTAGTTCTTAATGTGGATACCTAGTTATTTCGTTACTTTAGAGTTCATAAATCTCAATGTTAGTAGTTCTTCAACTTCAAAACCCCTGTCATTGTCTTCTCCTTTCTGCTCAGTCTAACATTACTGCACAGCATAGCCTAACCCATCTTTTATCTTATCTCTAACTTTAGCAGATATTTCCTAACCATAAATACTCCAAAACTTAGTGGTAAGATTTGTCATCATTTAAGTCATCAAAACTTGAGTCAATAGTTTATTTCCATACTTTGGTATTTTGTAAAGTTTATTAATTTGTGGTTATAATTTTGTTTGAAAAGTAATACTGAACTGCATTAAAAACAACAACAACAAAGCATTGCAATTTACCTGTGCTTGTATATAACATATACAGAAAATTTGGTAAAATGTATTTACTAAATTTGACGTTTTCTGAAAAGAACATGAAAGAGGTTGGAGTTTTCTATAATTGCCTATGTGGTTGAAATTTATTTTTAGTAATCTGCCTGCTTGAAACCAGGAGAACACAGCAACAGCAACATTGTGTGATGATTGACTATGAAAGACTTAGCTCTTCCCAGAAATACAATGATCTAAGACAATTTCAAAAGATTCATGATGGAAAATGCAAGCACAGTCAGAGAAAGAACTATGGAGTCTGAATACAGATCAAAGCATACTATTTTCACTTTTTTTGTTTGTTTTTTTCTCTCTCATAGTTTTTCCCTTTTATTTTGATTCTTCTTTCATGAAATGATTAATGTAGAAATATGTTTAACATGATTGTACATATATGATCTATATCAAATCACTTGCTCTCTTAGGGAAGGGAGAGGGAAAGGAGAGAGGGAAAATATGGAACTCAAAATTTTACAAAAATGAATGTTGAAAACTATCTTTGCATGTAATTAGAAAAAATAAAATACTATTATGGAAAAAAAAGTTTTCTGCCTGTTCAAGTAATTTTTGGCAGTGTTATGTAGGAGATCCCATTAGAGAATATGTTTTGTACCTGGGAGATGTGGAACAGAGCTTTCTGTCTCTTGTGAAAGGACATATGTAACCAATGATTTCTAATTGGTCATTCTGTGCTCCTCTCTTCCCACCCCCTCCATCCTCCTTTCATGATGTGTCTGGAAACATTGTATCAGAAAGGATTAATCACTAAAATAGAATGAATTGCCCCCCTCAGAAGACCTGAAAAGGAGTAACCTGATGATCTCTCTCTTCCTCTATGCCAAATGTGGGGAAAGTGTCATCCTCTCTTTTTGATTTCCATTGAAGCAGTTACTGGAGGTCCTTTCCTTTCCAGTAGTTATGTTTCCTACATGAAATCAACAGTACATTTGCTGACCTGGATGAATGGTTTTTATTCTGTTTTGATTGTAT
>NW_020954569.1:8498572-8500242 GCF_900497805.2 Vombatus ursinus | reverse complement strand
AGATAGATAGATAGATAGATAGATAGATAGATAGACAGATAGACAGATAGATAAGAAATATGTTATATTTCATTACTATATTACTATTACATTGCATTGTATTATATTATATTAATAATTTCATTTTATATTCTATATTATATCACATCATATATCATATCAATTAACAATAAATCCAAAGTAATTGTGTGGTGGTGCTATGGGTAAACAAAAAACACTTTGGGAATTAGGAAAGGCTTATTGTAGGCAATAGCAGTTGAGCTAAGCTCTAAAAGGAGATAAGAATTCTAAGACATGGAGGTGAAGTGGAAGAGCATTCTAAAAATAGGATTTGTGCAAAGGCATGGAAATGTGAGGCAAGACGTCATATATGAGGAATATCAAGTACACTCTTTTGTTTCAAAAAATGACAACAACACATACTTGAACTTTGGTCAAAAAGCAAAGGCATTATTTAAGATGTCTCCCACTTCAATCATCTTCCTTTTATGTCTTTAGAGTTTTGCCTTTCCTATCTTGATATCAGGGTATTGGAGTATTCCAACTGGAATATCTTTAGTAAATAACCTGTCTTATTGTCATGTCCCCTTACATTTGTGCTATTCCTCACTGAAAATTTCTTTTTCTCTAGCTGATCCTATCAGGACATTTTCCTCCCTCTTCAAGCTGTGAATAGGCACTCAATGAGGCATGAAATTTTCTAGAACATTCTGTATATACGTATATCATTTTCTCTTCTGGTATTTAGTAGTTGTTATTATTCTTTTCTTCTGGAGAGTTCTTCTGACTTTGTTTTATTCAATAGTTTTCATTATTCTATTCGAGTCTTTGATTTGTCTGCTTATTTCTTCCTTCTCTACCAGTAGTTTGTCAAGGTTTTAATTTTTTTTTCTGTTTTTGGTATTGATCATTTACTTTGGGAATATTCATTGCCATTTGCACTATTCCAACATCAGGTGGTATGATGTCCAAAGCATCAAAATTATAGGAGTTCCAATGGTTAATAAAGAAATGCATGATAATAACAAATAGGACATATAATATTCAGGATAACAATATTCAGGAGAGACCTAAAATATCACAATGGATATGAATGATCAGAAAAGGCAGTAGATCTATTTCTTAGTGAGAGCTATAGATAATAGATTCCCAGGACATTGAATTTTAAAAGAACCATGAAAGGGCCTCTAGCATACAGGGTAGTCTATGAAGAAATTATGGAAGGATATAGAAAATAATTACACAGGAAGAGAAGGTAGAAGTTGTACTCAATCTCTACCAGTGACTATAGAACACAGTGTGACTATTTTTTTAAATTCATCAAATTATAGCAAAGTAGATAAGTACCAGTCTAGTAACCTTTTAAATAAAGGAAATCTATTTGGTAATATATTTCTTTTAGATGAATGAGTCCATCCTGGCTCTTATGAATCATTATGACAGTCTATCTTAGTTATTAAAATATTAAAGCTTTACATACTTTCAACATTTGTATATACACATAGATATGAAGCAATAAATTTCTGAAAAAAATGTTTAAGTATAGTGTGCATTAAATACTAAATTCCTAAATTTTAATATTAGAAAAATGTTATAAATACATATTGTTACATACTTATTCACTATCTCAGCATCTTGCTCATCCTGTTGTCATAATCTTGACTATATAT
>NW_020954569.1:8480826-8498538 GCF_900497805.2 Vombatus ursinus | reverse complement strand
TATATATATATATATATATATATATATATATATATATACTTTAACAACTTGATTTTCCTGTGAGAATTGCCAGATGTATCTCTTTTGAGCATCATTTGATCTCACTGAAGAGGCCCTGTGATATTCCAGGTTTTGATTCAATCAACAAATTGTTGTCAGAAAAGAGAACAGTAGAATTCATCAGTTTAGGTGATTTCTCTTTCATTTAAACTCTGTGAACAACATATGTCTTTTTGTTTCATAGCTTGTGACATTGATGGCAATCAGAAAGGAAGGAAAGAAACAAGTGTTTATTAAGTGCCTACTATGTCCAAGTACTCTGCTAAGCACTTTACAAATATTATCTCATTTGATCATCACAACAACACTGGGATGTAGGTACTATTATTCCCATTTTATAATTGAGCACATGGGCAAAGACAGGTTAAATGAGTTTGCTAGGATCACATAGCTAGTGTATGAGACTTGAATTAAATTGAGGTTTTATTGACTCTAGACCCAGTGTTCTACTCACTGTGATACTTAGAGGCCTCTAAGATCAGAAGATCATAGAATGAAGTCATGTCTGATTCTATCTATCAAGGAATCTTCTATGAGCTTAATGTGTTCAAAAATATTTTGGAGAAAAACCTTTAAAGTTGAATTTCTTTTAAATGTGTCAAGTGCATTATATATAGTAGGTGTTAATTAAATGTTTTAAAATAAATATATTAGTAAACATTGAGATATTTCATTCTCTGATCCATTCAGATAATTATTATGATACTGATTTTAAAAAGGGTTACCTTACCCTTAATAGCTACTAAATAGTTGGTATTATTTCCCATTGCCTTTATTATCAAATACAAGGTCCTTAGTTAGTTTGTTTTTTCAAGTAAATTTTCATTTATATCTTTTGTTTCCATATCACCAAGATTTCTTACAGTTTCCTTCGTAGTTGTTAAACAAAGTTCAGTCATTTTTGTCATGTCTGACTCTTTGTGCCCATTTGTGATTTTCTTGGTGAAGATACTAGAGTGGTTTACTATTTCCTTCTCCATTTCATTTTACATATGAAAAATTGAGTAAAACAGGGTTAAATGGTTTGCCCAGGATCACACAGATATTAAATGTCTGAAGCCAGATTTAAACTCAGGAAGATGAGTCTTCCTGATTCAAAGCTCAGTACTCTATTCACTATGTCACATAACTGCCCCTTCCCTCACACTATCCCCTCCAAAAGAGCCACTTTCTATAACAAATATCATTTTAAAGAAAAAAAAATAAAGAGAAAAATAAAATTGAACAACACATGAAAACATTCTGAGTATATATGCAATATTTCACACACATGGACCCCCCACCTTTTCATAGAATAGAGTGGGGATATCTTTTCATAGCTCCCTTGAAGCTGTGCTTGTTCTTGGAATTTTGCAGCATTCTTTTTTGATGGTTTTGTGGAAGCTATAGTTACTATGTGTATTGATATTTTAGTTCTATTTACTTCACTATACATCAATTTATGTAAGCCTTTTCTTCAGTATGTGAAAAATGATTCATTTGGACTTCTACTCTATTTCAATCAGTATTAATGAGTTTGATGTTTTATGTAAATCATATAAGGATAATTAGAGAAGATAGTTTCTTCTAGTAGTCCTTTATAATGGGCCTTGAACTTTAATGTAATTTTTGTTACTTGTTAACCAGTTATGAAAGCTGACTTGTGCAACCACAAGAATGCTGTTCTAAACATTTTTAGTGTATAAAGAAGATTTATTCTTATTAATGACCTCCTTGGCTTATATGCCTCATAGTGGAATCTCTGGGGAAAAAGAGGTATGTTTAGTCATTTAGTTTTCACAATTTGAAATTGTTTCCCAAAATAGTTGTTACAGTTTCATCAACAAGGTAGTAGTGTTCCGTTCCCCCCACAACTCCACCAACAATGACCATTCCAATCTTCTGTTTCATTTACCAATGTGATGGATGGAAGGTGAAATATTAAGGTTATTTTGATTTGCATCTTTCTTATTAGTAACTTGGATCATTCTTCGATTAGATTACTAAGAGTTTGCAGTGTGTATTTGAGAATTGCCTGTTTGTACCTACTATTTGTCTAAGTAATATCGTTGTCAAACCTCATTCAGCAAGGCTGAAGTTCAGGTCTTTCTTCCTCACTCTATATCCACATTTCCTTCTACTGCTCTGGGTTGCCAGGGTGTTTCAAGCTTTATGATAATTGTTTTTTTTTAAAGTTTTTAAATCTATTTTAAATTTAAATACAAAAGAAGAAAAGAAAAAAAAACATTGCCATGGACGCAGCAGAGCATGAGTATTCAATGTAAAGCAATAAATTTCCATTTCAAGAAAACCTACATAGTAAATACTGCACATTATTTTCAAAGCTGTCCATCTTTTCTTTGCTTCCTTGTAGGTTTTTTTTTGTCCTCGGCTGTATACTTTAAAATTTTTTTCTCCTTCCTCCTGTGTATGTATATATGTATGTGTGTATGCATATACACATAAACATATACATATACACACACATATACATAAGTGCATGCATGTATACATAGAAATCTATAAATATACCCATATATACACATATACATTAAAATGCATATATATGACTGTATTGTGTTTATTTCCACTTGTCATGCCTTATGATAATTCTTGTCAAAGACCATATTATTGTTACTTGAGACTACAAAACTGACCTTATTTTTAAGCTTCTTATGTGAGATACCAATACCTCATGAACTTTTAAACTCACACAAAGTGTTTTTTGCCTTTTAATTGGAATGTTGTGTCCCCAAACTGTCACAAAACCGCATTTTAATTTTTTTCACAAAGAGTATACTTACACACAAATCAGGCAATAGTACATTGAAAACATATTCAGCTTTCAACAAGTTGGGGGAGAGGAAAAAATGTCCTGAGTATAAAACTTTATTTTTGTTTTCTTGTTCTGAGTTATTCTTATTTATTATTTACAAATCATTACTACCGTAATGCCATTTAACATTCTCAGGAGGGATTTATCAAACTGAGGCAATAACTAAGCACTCTGTGCCATATCCTGAAACCAAGCACCACATTCTTTTTTTCTTTTTTGTTCCTTCTATGATACTTGAAGTGAGTTGTATGATGAGAATTTGGCCTCGCTGTTCTTCAACAAGAGTTAGAGCTTACCACTGCCACTCTTTCTTTTGAAAAAGGACCCACCTGGAGGCTGTAAGCCTGGTGGCCCCTCTCTCAAGAGAGAAATCCACAACTTCCCAGGGGCCTAGGAACAGGACACAAACAGATGTGCTTATTTACCCTAGACTCATTTTTAGATTTATGGTTTTGGAGAAGGATCCCTACTTTGGAACCACATGCCAATTCCTTTTAATTTTTCTATTTTTAAAGTTTGGACCACTTTTCTAACATCTATCCTTTCTTGCTTTAGTACTCTAATTGAGCGGTTCTGCCCTTCATTGAATGATTTAAGGCTAGCACTAGATACATCAAAACTGAGATCAGAGAGCTAGGAGCATTAGAACAAATTGAAGAACATTATGTTTTTGACTATAAATTTTCAATGTGTCATATACATTGTTCTGATTTCTGATTTGGCTGCTCAATCGAATCATCCTTTTAGATGTCTAAGTTCTTCATTCTCATGACAAGGGACAGGAACAAATCATATAACCACATTATTCACAAGGACAGTAAGCAAACAAGGTTTGGCAGAAATTGGAACAATCCCCATTCAGCAGAAACTGTATACCAAACCTGGATTCCATTGTAATCAGATAAGGATTCTGGCCTAATTAGATCAGCATAATTACATTCAGTGTTTCATAGGGAGAATAGAAATGTACACATACAGCATTTAGTCTCCTCTTCCCCCTTTCTCTTGCCTCCTTGCCTTTAGTTATAGCAATAGAAGTCTATACTCCAGAAACTTTCATCTGGGCCTGTCAGTTCTGAAGGAGGCTTCTTTTCCCTTGAGATGTCTCAAAATTAACTTTACTAATGAACTACTTGCAGTTTCAAGGAAAAGAAAGCTGCATTCTTATGTGTCAGTATTGATTCCTTTCTCCAGGATACCAATACATTAAAAGAATCACATTTGAACATTGAGTCATTGCTCATCAGAGATCCAACAACCTTGGGTTGCACAATACCACATAGGGAGACTCCCTGTCAGCATGGATTTTATCAGATACCAAGGGAGAAAAACTATTCAATCCAGATTACCTGACCTGAATACACTGAAAGGCATTTTAAAAGAAAAATAAAGTACAAAATGTATTTAATCATTCTTCCCAGTCTCCTACATTTCATACCTAATAGCTCATTTACTGATTATTCTAAAGTTTCAAAAATATCTAGGGCAAATGTCCATTGTATTCCCCCAGCCCACCTCCATTACCATTCCTTAAGTTCTGAGGTATGAGTAAAGGAAGGGGCCATCCTTTGACTCACTTCTTAAAGAGGCCTATTCACTGAATCGTTGCCTCACTCAAAGTGAGAACCTGAAAAGACCTTAGCTTGAAAGAGCCAGGGTCTCCCATTGCATCCTGAGCTACCTCCAGTCATCATGATGATATCTGGCCACTGGACACAGTTGTCTCTGGAGGAGAAAGTGAGGCGGGTGACCTTGTACAGCCCTCCCTCACTCCAAACAAAGTTAATTAAAGTCATGTCATCATCTCCCTGATGTCACTGTCCTCTTCAAGAACAAAGGACAAACATAACAACAATAATGGGCCAAATAAAATCCTCTGAGTGATACATAGAACGTCTTATTATTTCATTGGAATTAAATTTAATTCTTCAAATTATGCTGGAACATTTTTTTAGGCAATTGTGGTTAAGTGACTTGCCCAGGGTCACACAAATAGTAAGTGTCAAGCGCTTGATCTGAGTCTGGGTTTGAACTCAGGTCCTCCTGACTTCAGAGCCGGTGCTCTATCCACTGTGCTACCTAGCTGCCCCATTCTTCAAGTTATGAAACATTTACTATATTCAAGATCTGGGAAGACACAAAGATGAAATTCAGAGAGTTGGACTTGGGGCTTGAAGGAACTGGATTTAAATATGAATTCTTCACACTTAATAGTTCAAAGACCTAAGGCAAATTACTTAATTACTCTCTTTTTCAGTTATGCCCAATTCTTTGTGACCCCATTTAATGTTTTTTTTCTTCTGTGAGGCAATCCATGTTAAGTGACTTGCCCAGGGTCACACAGCTAGTAAGTGTCAAGCGTCTGAGGCTGTATTTGAACTCAGGTCCTCGTGACTCCAAGGCCGGAGCTCTATCCACTGCACCACCTAGCTGCCCCTATTTGGTGTTTTCTTGACAGAGATAATGGAGTGGTTTGCTATTTCCTTCTCTAGCTCATTTTGCAGATGAGAAACTGAGGCAAACAAGGTTAAGTGTCACACAGGTAGTGAGTGTCTGAGGCTAGGTTTGAACACAAGAAGATGAATCTTCCTGATTCCAAGCCTGGCACTCTATCTATTATGCCACCAAAACTCTCATAATTTCCTCATCTAATAAATGGGGGTAGGGGTTAATCAATAGCTGTGGTATTCACTTCCAATTCAGAATCTTACAATGACCAAATGACTAAGGCATTTACAAACTTTAAAATACTGTAACATGTCAAGTATTAATACTATGCATATTTAAAATACGTAATCCTTGATATCAAGGCACTTAACATTTAATAGGAGATATTATTCTATTGATTCTGCTTATTTCTTTGTATATCCATTCATCCATATTTTACTTTATCTCTCCCAATTCATAATTAATAATTTCTTATTGCACAATAACATTCCATTATATTCACATACCACAATTTCTTTAGTTATTTCCCACTATTAAATGAATTCCCAGAGAACCCATTTTATTTCCAGTCCTTTACTATCCATATGTACATTTTTTTTGTGTGGACTTCTGGGAACACTACCTGATATAAAGATTGACTCTAATGGTAGCAATTTTAGGTCAATTAGAAGGGGAGAATGATGTTACATAGCATATTGGCAAAGAAGATATTTAGTGATTAAGAAAAATGAAACTTTATGATTATTGCCAAAATCATATTTATCTATTTAACACAGTGAAATTCTATATTATGAGAAAGTTGTCCTAAACATCAGTATGTAGTTATTTACACAATGAGTATCTTCCCTACTAAGGTCATTCTTTATTTATTCTGCATGAATGTCATATGTACCTGCTCATTCCATTGTAATTAGATCAGGATTTTGGCCTAATTAGGAAAGCGTAATTACATTAAAGGTTTCATAAGGAGAATAGAATGCAGACATACAGGATTTATTCTGTCCCCCTCCCAAATAAGTAAAACCTCACCCTTAATCATAGCAACAGATTTATTGATATGTTGATATGTTGTTTCCTTCATTAATATGTTAGCTCCTTTGAGGGCAGGTATATTATTTTTGTTTTTCTTATTTTGTTTTTCTTTGTAACTATATGGCTTAGAACAGTGTCTGGCTCAAAATAAACACTAAATTAAGGCTCAATAGTTGACTCAAGTTTTCCATTCCCTTCCAAGCTACTATCCAGAAATCCTCTACTATGCCCCCATTCTTCATGTTGAAATCACTCCAACCATGTCCTGCAACTACCCTCCACTCCTGAGCCTTCTCCCTTATTGTATGGCTCTTCTCAGACCTGCTATTTAAGCAGACTCTCTAGTCAGCTATGTCTTATTCCTCTTCAGTTTGCACTCCAGACTTCCCTATAATGCCACTGTACCAGAAATCTTTGTGCTTTGCTCCCCTTTTCAGTTTCCTTTTATGTATTATCTTCCCCCTAGGTGGAGCAGTGGGTAGAGCTGTGGGCCTGGAGTCAGGAATATTCATCATCCTATGTTCAAATATGGCCTTAGACACTTACTGGCTATGTGACTCTGGGCAAGGCTCTTAACCCTGTTTGTCACAGTTTTCTCATATATAAGATGATCTGGAGAAGGAAATGGCAAACCACTCCATTATCTTTGTCAAGAGAATCCCAAATGGGGTCACAAAAAGTATGATGACTGAAATGAATGAACAACACCTTCTGGCTTTAGAATATAAGCCCTTTGAGGGCAGGGACTGTCTTTCTTTTTACTTGTATTTAGATTTCCACTGCTTGGAACAGACCCTATCAGAGAGTCTCTACTGCTTAATAAATGTTCATTGTTTGTATTATTCAGAGTACACATTTGCCTAATCTACGTGTAGGACTGATAAACAATATATGTTTTTATGAGTTTGACTATACTGGCATATAATTTTTCTAGATGAAAAAATTATATTCCATGCGTACAAGTAGACTAGTTGTTCACTAAAATAGCAGTGACATTACCTCTCAGTTTTTCATACTAAAAATATACCATTGAGAACATATCATTTCAAAGTAATATACATTCATAAGATATCATAGAATAATGAAGGTAAAAGGAACTATATATCTGTATGTACACATATACACATAAATATGTATGTATGTATACATACAAGCCCATGTATTTTTGTATATGCATACACATACATACACACACATATAAACACACAAATACCCATGTATGAAATATACATATATACATATATGTTCCATTAAGATTGCATCTTGTTCTAATCCCCCTGACCATTCCCCTTCAAGTCAGTATAGTAAATAAGTTTGTGAGTATCCAGTAGAAAACAACAAAGCAGAAAGTGGAATGGAAATTTAGAAGTCATGTGCAAACTGTCCAAAAGTCAAAGGAGCATAATTTGCAAGCTGTATTACACATTAATCAAAAATCACATCCTGGTAATACACGCTAAATCAAGCAAAGCCATCTAGGTTTTGCTGTTGGTATCTTTTGGTCCTACCATATGTAAATCTCAGATAAGTTCCAGACATCTTTAGTAGGACCAATTTTGAGATAATATGGATAAGTTAATTTTAAAGTGTTACCAATAACTTTGAGATGATTTGGATATCTTAATGAATTATCACCAAGGCGGCACAGATAAGAATTAATCTGTTTTCACCTAAAATCCTAAAAAAAAAAAAACGAAAGAGAGAGAGAGACCTCAAACTCCTGCTGGTCCCTTACCTACCCTAGCATTTTTCTATCTCCATGGTGTCTAGTGCTGCCTGCTCTAATTCGTGGCTGTATGAGTGATTCTCTGTGCCTTTCCCCCTCCCTATCATCTTTCTCACATTATCTGCCTTCCTTCACCATCCCATCCCCCATCTGCATGCTGTCTGCCACTCTATCTCTTTCTCTTCTTTTCTTTGTACTTTCTGGTACTATTCTCCCCTATCCCCTCCGTGTTTAATTAAACTGTGATTGCAGTCTCACTTCTTGCTGCTATGGTGGTCTTTCCTGGAAAGTATTGAAAGAACTAAGCATACCTGCACAATTCATAAATTAATTATCAATTCACACATAAACATGTGAATAAGTATACATGCATTGTGCATCCATATTATGCATGTCTTTATGTTTCAGATTTATCATTCAGCTAAGACTCTCATATCAACTTCCTAGATTTCATACTCCTTAAACTCACATCTCTTTCAGTTACATAACAGTATCCCTTCTCTTAACAATTTTTTCCATTACTCTCAATTACTCTTTTTTCTTCATTCAAAGTGCTTTTATGCCATTTCCTAGGCAGTAGGTGAAGGTAGCAGTGCTTGAGTGCATATAAACTTCATACCAATATTCTTTCTAGTAGAAAAAGTTTTACTGTTCTATGACATTTTCACTAGTGTATCATTGACGTATTGAATTTGGTATTAGGAAAAATCAAAGTCTTGAATAAATAAGTACACTACAATACCATAGATAGAATGTTGGGCTTTGATTTAGGAAGACCTAGATTAAAACCCTCCCTCTGATAATTGTTAACTGTGTGCCCATGGGGAATTCACTTAATCTCAGGGATCCTTAGTTTTCCTCAACTGAGAAATTGGAATATTATGTATGTCACGTATATCTGAAGAATATTGTGAGATTTTGTGAGATAGGATATATAGGGTACTTTGCAAACACTAAAGCTTTAGGTAAATGACAGTTACTATTATTAATACATTTTCATTTAATTCAGTAGTCATTATTAAGGGTTTTGAAAGATGGAAGACAATATTACTTTTTCAGCTATAACAAGGAACTCATTCAAGATTGGAGCTAGATTCTAGGCCAGGAAGTTTTGAATAAATCTGTTAAGAACCTATTCAAACCTTTGTCTAGGAATCTCTCCTTTTCTCCATAGAATAGACTATCTTAAAAGTCTGAATCAATCGTTCTCTTAAGCTGATCTAGGTCTTCAATATTAAGACAGTAAAAAACAGCATATGGGTTTTGCACTTGACTAGACTACCTAAATAAGGGACACCCACATAGCAGGAATCTGCTTCTCATAGAAGATATCCTATTACCTGGCTTTGAGTAGCCTCTTTTGATTGTCTGAGTTACTAGAACAGACTGCACTTACAAACCAAACAGACTAGGATAGAGTTAATCTCTGTTTCCTGCTGTGTGCAAGGGGCAAAGGTTTTATCTACCCACAGTATGAGAACCAGGAGGTGAGCTGGTTGCGGTGGGGGAAGACCACCTCCTCTCTTTCCATTTAGGTACTGTGTTCCTGAGAATTACATTTGGTATTGTAATCTTTTTGACTTATTCTTTTCAGTTCTAGGCATAGATGGTGGAGTCTTTGAATCTGAGTCCTTGCTGTGATCATCTTGGGGACCAGGTTGCCAGATCGAATGTTGCTTCTACTTCAGCAAGGAATTACTGTTAAATCAGGGTCATGTGACATAAGCCTATGAGCACTTGGAACTTAGAACTTGGTGAAAATGATACTATACAAAAACCGACTTAAGTTGTAAACCTAATGCTCCATTCGCCTTCCGAAGTCTGAGATGTTATACGGAGGGATTATGTCGTCCCATTTGTTACTGTTGCGGAAAGCATGGTTGTGTAATTGGTCTTACTCTACCTTTAAATATTCATTTGTAAAAGCTATTCAGTCTATTAAATAAATAGAACTGGGGTGTAGGGGACCTGTAAAATGAGTGATGCTATCAGTAGGAGTTTGAGTCAATGGTAGAGTCTGAACACCCTCAGACCTTCTTAAAGATACCAGAGAACCTTGAGGAAAAGTTGAAATGTAACACATGTGGCATTCAGGAAGTATCTTTTTAAAGCTTCTTTAAGCTGATAAAGGTTAAAACTGCAAAAATATTTTTGTAATGTCCTGCATCCATAAATTAAACAACAACAACAACAACAAGAACAACAACACACACATATATATTTGCTTGGATAAATACATGTTCATATATATATATATATATATATATCATGTCTTATATACAAGGAATTCAGTTAAATGCTATGGGGTATAAAATGAATGAGGTCTCTGACCATGAACTTTATAAACTTATCTGGGAGACAAATATATACACGCATATATACATATATGTATTGTACATGTGTATATCTGAAATACAAGACATTTTGTGATAATTGTCATAATATTCATACAGGAAATACATCCTCACTGTTGACTTGAGAGATTAGGGAAGGCTTCATGGAGAGCTTAAGAATTGTCTTTGGCCTTGAAGGATGGGAAAAGATATTAGATAGAGAAATAGGAAGGAAATTTAAGATGAAAAAAATGCTATGAATGAAGAAGCCACCCATTGAAAATGGAAATTACTTGAATTTAACCCAATCAGAAAGTAGATTATCAGCATAGTTGGAACTTAAGACATAGATTGCTTCATTTATGTATAGATCATTTTACAGATATAGAATATGCTCAGTCAGAACATTTAAAAATATATTCAATACAACTGAACTAGAGCCAGGAGTGGGGAACTTGTGACCTCCGGGTCACATGTGGCCCTCTAGGTCCTCAAGTGTGGCCCTTTGACTGACCAAACTTCACAGAAAGTAAAGAATTTGTTCTCTGAAGTTTGGATTCAGTCAAAGAGTTTTGCTTGAGGACCTAGGGGGCCACATGTGGCCTTGAGGCTGCAGGCTCTCTACCCCTGAACTAGAGATTTCAAAACCTTTAATGTAAAACTTAGGAAATTGGACATGTGTGATTAAAGGATAAAAAAAAAGGATTAAATTTTTGCTTTAGGAAGCCTAATTTTGTGGTACTGGATAGGATGTATATGCTTTCCAAAGCATAAAACTGTAAATTTATCATGAAGAGGATGGGCATATGAAAAATGATCTGTAGGCTTTGTTTGACCATAGTATCTTTAGTAGATATTTGCAAACTGATTTTGGAAATTATAGTTGTGGAGGGATTAGTATTCCCTCTCAGTCCTGAGAAGAGATTTGTACTATCATAATCTTCGAGCTGAAAGGAAGTGTTGAGTCATGCCCAGATGATTTGAAGAAGAATTAAGTGGTTTGTAAGAAGTCAGTGTTAGAAGAACTGGAATAGGAAGAGTAGAGCAGCAATTGCAAAAAGAAGTCAGTCAGTGTCCTGGGCTTTCCCCTACTCCCACTAACACCATAGAACTTCACAAATTGAGCTATAGTAACATAATGGGCAGAAAGACAGAAATCAAGAAGAACTGAAAAGCAAAAGAAAGGATGAATGATTCTGGTGGGTTGTTGGATCCCTGCCATTGTTTTGGAAAAAAAGAAATCAAACTGAAGCTGGTGGTTGGGATTGTCTCTTCAAAGACTGAGAGAGGTTCTGAAAAGTTTACTTTCAATAACTTTCCCTCACCCTGTTCCTCTGTAAAAAGAGTAGTTATAGACTCTTCCTGTTTTTATCTAAGTCATTTCCTGGTATTCCTTCAAATACAGAGAAATCACTTAGATTTTGATTTGAGTATTCCCCAAGAAACCTTTCTGAGTTGATGTAACATCTAGCATTTGGATTTTCAAGACTGTTGCAGGGAGAGGGCTTATTGCTTCTCTGACCAGGGAAGACTCAAATGGCACTGCTATGATTTGAAAACAAGGGAAGAGTGGGGGTAATGGGGAACAGAGATGTATGACATGGGAAGTCTATCCAGTGACTTCAACTTCTATTGGTTCCAGTCTTGCATTATGTGTACTTGCCCTTTGTCTGACAACGAAGGGTAGTTATCAGTTGAGAAAATATGAATGTGTATATATATATATATATATATATATCAGTATTGATATAGACATTCACACATACACATACTTCCCTTGCTTGTGATGGTCCAGTCATTTTCATCAACTTGGAATTTGAGATTCGGATGGCTTTATCAGCCTTCTAATATACTTTTATAAAAATCAGTCCCAAATGGAAATTAAAATGAGATAGCTCAGTTTATTCATCTTTAAAATAAATGGACTAAATTTGAATATTTTTGCATTTAATATATCTTATTTTTTTCCAATTACATATAAAAATAGTTTTCAACATTCATTTTTGTAAGATTTTGAATTCCAAAGTTTTCTCCCTCCCTGCCTTCCTTCTCTTCTCCCCAAAATAGCAAGCAATCAATCAATGTTAAACATATTTCCATATTAGTCATTTTGTGAAAAAAGAATCAGAATGAAAGGTAAAAACCATGAGAAAGAAAAAAAACAACAAAAATGTTAAAATAGTATGCTTCAATCTGCATTGAAATTCCATACTTCTTTTTCTAGATGTGGATAGCATTTTCTATAATGAGTATTTTTCAATTGTCTTAAATCATTGTATTGCTGAGAAGAGTTAAGTCTATTAAAGTTAGTCATCGCACAATGTGACTGTGACTGCGTAATGTTCTGTTTCTGCTCACATCACTCAGCATCAGTTCATGTATGTCTTTTTTTCTGAATTCTGCCTGCTCATCATTTCTTATAGCACAATAGTATTCTACTCTATTGTACTACAGGAAATGATAAGCAGTATGCTCTCAGAGAAACTTGGAAAAACTTATAGGAGTTGAGGTAAAGTGAAATGTGTACAAAGTAACAACAACATTGTAGGATGATCAGTTGTGAATGACTTAGCTATTCCAGCAATACAACGATCCAAGACAACTCTGAAGGACTTAAAATGAAAAATGCTATCCATCCTCAAAGAACTAATGGTGTCTGAAGACAGATTGAAGCATACTTTAAAAAAAAACTGTCTTTATTTTTCTTAATTTTTTTTGTCTATGTTTCCTTTCACAACATGACTTTTAGGGAAGTGTTTTGCATGACTACCAAAAAAAATTAATAGTAGAAGAGAACTCAGTGACCATCTAGTCTAGTACAAATTTGAATTGAAATGATCTCTCTAACATATCTAGTGTTATATATAACATTATGTATAATACAATATATATAATATCATGTAGTATATATTATTATTATCTAACATAAAAAAGATTCATACTGAAAAAAATAGTATTCTGTTACATTCATATACCACAACTTGTTCAGCCATTCCCCAATCGATTGTCATCCCTACAATCTCCAATTCTTTGCTACCACAAAAAGAACTGCTGTAAATATTTCTGTACATGTAGATCCTTTTTTCCCCCTTTTTTATGATCTCTTTGGATACAGACATAGTAGTGGCATTTCTGAATCCAAGAGTATGTACAATTTTATATAGTCCTTTGGGTATGGTTCCAAATTACTTTCCAAAATGTTTGGATAAATTGACCACTCCACCAACAATATATTAGTGTTCTAATTTTCTAACATCTTCTCCAATATTAATCCTTTTTCTTTTCTGTCATATTTGCCAATCTGATAGGTGTGAGGTGATACCTCAGAGTTGTTTTAATTTGCATTTCTTTAATCATTAGTGATTTAGAGTGTTTTTTATGACTATAGATACCTTTAATTTCTTCTTCTGAAAGCTGCCTATTCATATCCTTTCACCATTTATCAGTTGGGGAATGATTTGCATTCTTATACATTTGACTCAGGTCTCTATATATTTGAGAAATGAGGCTTTTATCAGAAACACTCTCTTTAAAAATTGTTTCCCAGCTTTTTGCTTTCTGTTTGCATTGGCTTAGCTTAAGCAAAACTTTTCAACTTAATGTAATAAAAATTATTTTTTATTTCATAATGTTCCCTATGTCTTGTTTGGTCATAAATTTTTCCCTTCTCCATAGATCTGACATGTAAATTATTCCTTGCTCTCCTCATTTGCTTATGATATCACATGTGTAAATCATGTACCCATTTCAATCTTATGTTGGTATAGGGTATGAAATGTGGGTCTATGCCTAGTTTCTCTCTTATTGTTTTCCAGTTTTCCCAAACAGTTTTTGTCAAATAGTGAGTTCTTATCCCAGAAGCTGGAGGCTTTGTATTTATCAAAAAATAGATTACTATAGTCAATTATTACTATGTTTTGTGTACCTAACCTATTCTGCTGATCCACTATTCTATTTTGTAGTCAGCACCAAATAGTTTTGATGATTGCCACTTTATAACATAATTTTAGATCTGGTACATCTAGGCTACCTTCTTTTGCATTTTCTTCCTTTAATTCCCTTGATATTCTTGACATTTTGTTCTTCCAAATGAATTTTGTTATTTTTTTTATAGCTCTATAAAATAATTTTAGTAATTTGATTGGCATGGCACTGAATAAGTAAATTAATTTAAATAGACTTGTCATTTTTATTATATTAGCTCAGCTTATCCAGGAGCAATTGATTTTTTCCCAAATTTTTAGATCTCACTTTATTAGTGTGAAAAGTGTTTTGTAATTGTGTTCATATATTTCATGAGTTTGTCTTGTCAAACAGAATCCAAAATATTTTATGTTGTCTACAGTTGTTTTATCTCTTGCTGTCTGATGTTGTTGGTAATACATAGAAATGCAAGTGATTTATGTGGATTTATTTTATATCCTATAATTTTGCTAAAGTTGTTTATTATTTCTAGTGGGTTTTTTTTAGTTAATTCTCTAGGATTCTCTAAGTATATCATCATATCATCTGCAAAGAGTGATAATTTCTCTCTTCATTGCCTATTCTAATTCCTTCAACTTTTTTTTTTCTTATTGCTGAAGCTAACATTTCTATTACCATATTGAACAGCAGTGGTAGTAATGGACATCCTTGTTTCACCCCTGGTCTTATTGGGAATGCTTTTAGCTTATCCCCATTACATATAATGTTTACTGATGGTTTTAAATAGATACTATTAGCATTTTAAGGAAAGCTCCATTTATTCTTATGTTGTCTAGTGTTTTAAAAAGAAATAGGTGCTGTATTTTGTCAAAAGAATTTTCTTCATCCATTGAGATAATCATAGGACTTCTATTGGTTTTTTATTGATATGATCAATAATGCTGATAGTTTTCCTAATACTGAACCAGACCAGCATTTGTGGTATAAATCCCACCTGGTCATTGTATGTTACCCTGGTGATAATTTTCTGTAATTTAACCTAATATTTTATTTAATTTTTTGCAACAATATAAATTAGGTAAATTGGTCTGTAATTTTCTTTCTCTGTTTTGCTTCTTCCTAGTTTAGGTATCAGCAGCATATTTGTGTCATAAAAAGAATTTGGTAGGACTCTTTTTTGTATATTTTTCCAAATAGTTTATACAATATTAGAATGAATTATTCTTTAAAGGTTTGGTAGAATTCACTCTTAAATCTATCTGGCCCTGGAGATTTTTTTTTTCTTAGGGAGTCCATCAATGTCTTGTTCAATTTAATTTTCTAAAATGGGGTCATTAAAATATTTTATTTCATCTTTGGTTAACCTGGGCAATTAATATTTTATAAATATTCATCCACTTCATTTGGATTATTATTGTTGGCATGCTGTTGGGCAAAAAAACTCCTAATTATGTTTAAATTTCCTCTTCATTGGTGGTGAATTCACCCTTTCTGTTTTTGATACTGGTAATTTGGTTTTCTTCTTTCTGCTTTTTAATCAAATTAACCATAGGTTTAGCTATTTTATTATTTTTCTCCATAAAACCAGCTTTTAGTTTTATTTATTAATTCAATATTTTCTAAATTTAAATTTTATTAATTTCTCCTTTGATTTTCAGAATTTCTAATTTGTTATTTAATTGGGGATTTTTAATTTGTTCCTTTATTAGCTTTTTTAGTGACATGTCTGATTCACTTATCTCCTCATTCTGTATTTTATTCATGCAAGCATTTAGAAATATAAATTTTTTCCTAAGAACTGCTTCGGCTGCATCCCATAGGTTTTGGAAAGTTTTCTCATTATTGTCATTCTCTTTGATGAAACTTCTGGTTGTTTCTATGATTTGTTGTTTGACCTACTCATTCTTTAGGATAAGAATATGTAATTTCTAATTAATTTTTTTATTATATCATCACACAACCCTTTATTACATGCAATTTTTATTGCATTATGATCTGAAAAGGAAGCATTTAATATTTTTACATTCTATTATGAGGTTTTATGCTCTAATACATGGTCATTTTTGTGCAGGTGCCATGTACTACTGAGAAAAATGTATATTTCTTTATATCCCTATTCAATTTTCTCCAGAGGTCTGTCATATCTAACTTTTCTAAATTTCTATTCACCTTCTTAATTTCTTTCTTGTTTATTTTTTGGTTAGATGTATCTAGTTCTCAAAGAGGGAAGTTGAGGTTCCCATTAGTATAGTTTTGCTGTCTTTTCTTCCTGTTACTTAACTTCTCCTCTAAGAACTTGAATGCTATACCAGTTGGTGCATTTATGTTTAATATTAATATTACTTCATGTCTATAGTACCTTTTAGCAGGTTGTAGTTCCCTTATCTTTTTAAATTACATCTATTTTTACTTTTGTTTTGTTTAAGATCAGGACTGCTGGGGTGGAGCCAAGATGGTGGAGTAAAAGCAGTGACTTGCTTGAGCTGTCCCCCAAACTCTTCCAAATACCTGTAAAAAATGGCTCTAAACACATTCTAAAGCAGCAGAACCCATAAAAAGACAGAATGAAACAAATTTCCAGGCCAAGACAATGTGAATGGTTGATTAGAAAGGTCTATCGTGCCGGTCTGGGAGAAGAATGCAGTTTGCCATGGGTGTGCAGGCAAAACAGGCCTCATCAAAGCAGGAGCAACCCTCAGAGGACTGAATCACAGGCAGCTGTGGCAGTTTCCAGACTCTAAATCCACAAATGCCAAAGACAACTTAGAAGGTCAATAGGAAAAGTCTATAGCTGCGATGAGGGAGAAGCTCAGTCCCAGCCCCAGTCCCCAACCTGGGGCAGTGAGGAGGAGTGCTGTCTTGCTGGAGCTTGTAGTGGTGGTGGAGAGGAAATCCTCCTCATAGTTCCAAGGCAGAAAACAGTGCTTATGGTTACTCACAGACCAGAGAACAGTACAGGAAAGGAGTGAATACTTCGCCCTTGATCATACCAACTTGGAATAACTGAAAATTTACAGGTCTCTAGAAGTATCTCTGAAAACAGCTGCATAAAACCCCCTAAGCTTGGGACAGTACATTCTCCACACTGGAAGCAAATCCCTACCTTAACAAAGAGTTTATAACTCAAGTACTTGACTGAGTTCATGAGCAAACCTCACAAAAAAAGTTAGACCATAGAATTTTTCTTTGGTGACAAAGATCAAAACATACAACCAGAAGAAGACAACAAAGTCAAAGCTCCTACATCCAAAGACTCCAAGAAAAATATGAATCAATCCCAGGTGTTAGAAGAGCTCAGAAAGGATTTTGAGAAGCATGTAAGAGAAGTAGAGGAAAAACTGGGATGAGAAATGAGAGTGGTACAAGAAAATCAT
>NW_020954569.1:8478215-8480688 GCF_900497805.2 Vombatus ursinus | reverse complement strand
GAAGCTAGTGACTTTATGAGAAATCAAGACTCTGTAAAACAAAACCAAAAGAATGAAAAAAATAGGCAATGTAAAATATCTCATTGGAAAAACAACTAACCTAGAAAATAGATATAGAAGAGATAATTTAAAAATTATTAAACTATCTGAAAGCCATGATCAAAAAAAGCACCTAGACATCATCTTTCAAGAAATTATCAAGGAAAACTGCCCAGATATTTTAGAACCAGAAGGCAAAATAGAAATTGAAAGAATCCATCAATCACTTTCTGAAAGAGATCACCAAAAGAAAACTTCTAGGAATATTGTAGCCAAATTCAAGAGTTCCCAGGTCAAGGAGAAAATATTGCAAGCAGTCAGAAAGAAACAATTCAAGTATTGTGGAAACACAATCAGGATAACAAAATATTTAGCAGCTTCTACATTAAGGGACCACAGGGTTTGGAATATAATATTCCGGAGTGCAAAGGAGGTGGGATTACAGCCAAGAATCACCTACTCAGCAAAACCAAGTATAATCTTTCAGGGAAAAAAATGGTCATTCAGTGAAATAGAGGATTTCAAGCATTCTTGATGAAAAGACCAGAGCTGAATAGAAAATTTCACTTTCAAATACAAACCTCAAGAGAAACATGAAGAAGTAAACAAGAAAGAGAAATCATAAAGGATTTATTAAAGTTGAACTGTTTACATTCCTGTATGGAAAGATGATATTTGTAACTCATTAGACTTTTGTCAGTATTAGGGTAGTTGGAAGGAAAAATTGTATGTATGTATGTATATATATAGATAGATAGATAAATAGAGAGCATAGGGCAAGTTGAAGATGAAGGGGTAATATCTGGAGAATAAAATTAGAAGATTATACTGGGAGGAGAAAGAGAGAGGTAGAATGGTGTAAATTATCTCACATAAAACAGACAAGAAAAGGCTTTTATAGTGGAGGGGAAACTGATAGGGAATGAGTGAATGTTATTCTCGTTGAATTTGGCTTAAGGAGGGAATAACATACACACTCAATTTGCTATGGAAATCTATCTTACCATATGGGAAAATAGGGGGGAGGGGAACAAGAGAGCAGGGAGATGATAGAGGGAAGGGCAGATTGGTGGAGGGGGTAATCAGAAGCAAACATTTTTAAGGAGAGACAGGGTCAAAAGAGAGAATAGAATAAATAGGGGGTGGGATGGGATTAAGGGAAATATACTTAGTTTTTCACAACATGACTACTATGGAAGTGTTTTGCATGACTACACATGTATAACCGATATTGTGTTGCTTGCCTTCTCAATGAGGATGGGTGGGGATGGATGAAGGGAGAAAATTTGGAACTCAAAGTTTTAAAAAGAAATGTTAAAAAAAATATTTTCACAAATGGGAAATAAGATAAACAGTAAATGGGATATAGAAGTCTATCCTGCCCTACAGAAAAATTGAAGGGGAAGAGAATAAGATAAGGGTAGGGGAGAGATAGAAAGGAGGGCAGATTAGGGGAAGGAGTGTTCAGAATGCATGCCATCTTGAGCTGGGGGGAGGGACAAGATGAGGAGAAAATTTGGAACTCAAAATCTTGTGGAAGTAAATGTTGAAAACTAAAAATAAATAAATTAATAAAAAAAAAGATCAGGATTGCCACTTCTGCTGTTTTTTTTCCTGTGTGTATGACACCTCTTCAAATTTGTGTCTTGTAAATAATATATTGTAGGATTCTGGTTTTTAATCCACTCTACTCTCTGCTTCCATTTTATGGGAGAGTTCATCCCTTTCATATTCATACCTATGATTACTAACTCTGTCTTTGCCTTCATCCTATCCCTTCCCCATTTATATTTTTCTCTATCCTTTCACCCTGTCTCTCCTAACTAGAGTTTTGCTTCTGACCACCACCTCTCTCAATCTTCTCTCCCCTCTACCTCACCTCTTTTCTTTCCCCTTTCCCCTCTTACTTCCCTACAGGGTAAGATAAAGTTCTATATACAATGGAGTCTGTATGTTATTCCCTCTTTGAGCCAAATTTTATGAGAGTAAGGTTAAAACAATGCTTACCTGGTAGCATCTGGCGGACAAGTGGTTAAGAAAAATTAAAGAGAAATAAAATAAAAGGCCAGGCTAGGTGAGTCAAGGATGATCAGTCACAGGACTGTTTATTTCTAATAAAGCTTGAACTTTTATACATAAAAGTGAAATGATGATTTACAATATCCAAGGAGCAAGAGCTAAAGATACAAAATTCTCACAAGATAAGACACCCGGGGAGCATAGGTTCAGGGTGAAGGTTAATTGTCTATTCTAAACCTTCTTTGTTTACTTGTGACTATACGCTTTCCCACGGGACTCAGCAAATGTTTATTTAGCAGCAAAGCAAGTCCAGGGTACAGTCAAGGACAGATGATCCAGAGAAGGCCCTTGCCTTTACCCGTACTGACCCCCAATTGCTAGAGATTTTCCAGGTAGATCCCGTCCCCAACATCTT
>NW_020954569.1:8460284-8478158 GCF_900497805.2 Vombatus ursinus | reverse complement strand
CCCCTTTTTTGTTTGCTAGCTTGAGTTCCATTAACTGATTCATCATGGGCTTCATCCTAAAAGAAAACATTTTGAATATTAAAGGACAGCATAGACACAAGCATAAAAGAATTACAACATATGGCAAAACATGTAGAAGCAATGATATACCTTGGAAAGGGGACAATCCTTGTAAAGTAGATAAAATATTTTCAGCAATTTTATTAGGATAAATTCCTGGTCAGGGACTATTTTTAATAGTGAGGTTAAGGGCATGAAGAGTATCAATATTAAGAGTAGTGTTAGAACTATGCCATGCCCCCTGTAGCCTTGCTCACCCTTTGTCCCAAGTCATATCAGGATTGGAATTATTGTAAGGTAAAGGAGTGACACAAATATAGGTATATCAGTAATCACAATGTAGAGAAAGGCATATTTTTAATGTTTCAAGTTCATCCCCTAAATATAGTACAGATTGCTCTAACAGATTAACTTCATATGATAAATCCCTATCAATAGCTTCTTGGGCTCGTAAGGCTAAGCTAATATTTTTTGCAAGCTCATTTACAAATCGTGCATCTTGTATCTCTGACTGCAATGCAATAGAGGACAGGGTGGATATAATAATTAAGGAAGCAACAGAAATCAATCCAGTAACGAGGAGCGCAACGAATCTTTTTTGACCAGTGTAGTGATGATGAGATGAGTTGGAGGGCATGTTCCCAGGAAGATTGAAACCATTCATGAGAAAGGCTAGTGGGAAAAACAGCAAAGGATGGCTGATCAACAAATAGAACAATTTTGTCATTTTGATCAATACATTTCTTGACAATACAATTAAGACAGGTTACATTCCATTCTAAAGTACTGGATTGTGTCAAGTTCACAAATCCAGGTGCTGAACTATTAGAGAAGGAGGAAGCTATCATAAATGCTTGTGGGGGTTTTATACAAGCTTTAAAGGAAAATAAGTCCAATGCTGGTCACAATGTCCATATGATGGCTGAGTAGAGAGCAGGGGAATCATTGCAAGTCTTTTCTTTCTCTTCATAGTTCGCTTCCGTTTCTGCTACAAGTTCAATTCCTTCATCTGGGTGGTGAGTAGTGGAACACACTCAGACATTTTTCTCTGGGATCCAGACAGGTTTATCAAAGGTTTCTGAAAAGACACAAACATACCCTCCCCCCCCAGGTTAATAATGGATCTGGACCTTCCCACTTCCCTGTAAGTGGGTGCTTCCACATAACTCTGGCTTCAGGAAACCTGCATTTTTGAAAGTGTTTTTCTGCAGGTGTAATCCCATCTTTATTGACATTCAAAAAATTTAAGGCATATAAAGCCTGGGCTAATTGTCTGGAGGGAGTAGTAGTCCACACTCCCCCTTTTTGTTTATTTAAGTAATTTTTGACGTCTTTATTTTTTCGTTCTACTAAGTCTTCTCCTGTAGGATTGTGTGGTATTCCTGTAATTGAAATAATATTATAATATGAACAAAAAGAGGAAAAGGAAGAGCTGGTATAAGCAGGAGCATTATTTTTTTTTACTTGTTTTGGAATGCCCAAACAAGCAAAAGAAAGAAGTATATGATTAATAACACGTTTGGCAGCTTCTCCAGATTGAGAGGAAGCAAAGGTGAATGAAGAATAAGTATCTACTGCAACATGTACATTAGGCAGTTATTTACCAGACATAGTTGGGTTGTAAACCCTGAGGATTTATGGTAGTAGTGGAAGGCGTTAAATATAACACACTGAGAACAGCTTTTAACTATTTGTTTGGCTTGTTCTCAAGTAATATGAAATTGTCCATGGAGTGTGTTAGCATTTTGATAAAACTGAGTATGGGCATCAATAGCCTTTTGAATTTTGAGGGGCAATAAAGTTGGAAAAAATTGTAATTAAGAATCATTTTTTTCATTATCAGTGGTTAAGGGTCCAGGAAGATTAGAATGCGCTCTAATATGAGTGATATAAATAGGGTTATTACAGGAATGAAGTAGTGATTGTAATTGCTGAAATAAAGAATACAAATCAGGTGATAGGACATGTTTAAGTTTTGTGATCTGAATATTTTGGCACACATGCACAGAGTATTTACTCTCAGATATAATATTGAGAGGGTCGGAAACATCCTGTAATAACAGTATAATAGCAGACAGTAAAGGGTGTCTGAATTATGCATTACTTGTGAGAGGAAATATAATACCTTATCTCCCCATTACTAAAACTATAAGTAAATGCATTGAGAGCTTGAGGGAGAGGGTTAGGAGAGAGAGTTTTTTGAAAAAAATCCAAGGGTATTTTGAAAAGAAAGTAAATAATTTCAATGATGGGGAATGATTGTCAAGTTTTCTAGTGTAAACTGTAATGGTCACTTGCCATTCTTCTGAAGAGGCAATTAGAAAATTAAGTTGTTTATTGTATGGTTGATGAATAATAGGAAGTTTGATTGCCAGAAAGTAAAAGATATCGTTTATGTAAACATTGTATTAAAATTGCAACCATACTAGTATATATATAGTTAGTGAATTAGGGAATTGATGGGGAACGTGTATCCACTCTAGGATTCTAGAATTTTGAAATAATGCCCCAGAAGGGGAAACAGGAGTATCTAATATGACCCCTTGTACTTCTTCATTGGGGTTAATTCAAGTAAGCTGAGCCTCAGAAATTTTTGATTCTAGTAATTGGAGTTCTTTTTTGGCTTCAGAAGTGAGATAAGGGGCTGGGAGGGAAGGAAAGGGTCTCCTCTAAGGGTAGCAAAGAAGCTAGATAGATGTTCAGTTGTGATAAATAAGGAAGGTTGAGCCAATTAATGTAGCCTGAAAGCTTTTGAAAATCATTCAAGGTCTTCAAACTATCCTGTCTCATCTGCAGCTTTTGTAGTCTTATAGTGGAATTAGTAACAATATGACCTAAATAAGAAAATGGAGATCCTTTTTGCACCTTTTCCGGAGCAATAATAAGTCCTGATTGTCATATCTTGGGGTAAAACTTTCCATTGATACCTTGAAACAGGTTGCTCCATATTAACACTAGGCACAGAAAAAGCAAACTGACATGTCTTCCTCTTGTAAGGGAATAATTCTCTGTTGAGAAACAGGGTGCTGAGATAGAAAAATTTTTCCATAAAGGAGTGGCTGCTACAAAAAGGGGTGCAAAGATGTCTGAGGTGGTCACATTAGGGAGAGGGTTTCTTGCAAAAACTGCCTTAAACAAAAGAGGTTCCTAACTTTAACCTCACAACTGAATAGATACACAATCTTGTTCCACAACTTTGTTTAACCTTCTCTAATTATACTTCAGAAATTGAATCTTATACATATAATAAATTCAAACACTGAATTTACTATTACTTAGGCCATGGGATGACTACAAATTCAGATCAAAACAGCAAAATCTCATATACTTACATTGTGCTATCTTTTACTGACCACTTGCTCTGATCAGAGAAATTTACTATAAACAGAAAAGGCAGGGCCCAAGAGCCCTTTACCTCAAACAACAAGCTTCACTAATCATAGCTTAAAGCCAGATACAGTTAATTTTACTCCCATGGAGTTGCAATAAGCAATAAAGATTTACCAGGACTCACATACATAAGAGATTTTACTTAACATCTTTCTTTCTCAAATTTAAACTTGTCCTGGTGTAAAAGCCAATCATTAGAAATCATTTCCATACACTTGCAAAATCTCAGCAAGCTAAGTTCATTGTTTAGAAACTGCATAACCCAAACAAGTTCTTTTCTCAGGGCAGATGACCTTGCCCACACAGATGGTTTCCAAGGACCTTGGCAAGTTTACAAAATAAGAGGAATTGCCTTGTACCCCAGGGAGGGGCTGATCCAGGGGTGTTTAAAATTTGAAACAAACATATTACCAATTAGGTGGCCCCAAATCCGTTGAATGCATTTCCAAATTTCCTTACATAGAAAATCGGGCATCTCTTTACCATTGACATTGTATACTGGTCACATCTAATTAAGGAACTAATAATAATAGTTGTTAACGTTTTTAGTGTCTGCCCTCTGCCAGGCATTGTGTTAGGCACCTTCCAATCATGTGAGATAAACTGAGGTAACTTGCTTAATGTCACCCAGTTAACAAATTTCAGATCCATACATTTTCCCAATTTACTTTAGTGCCAAACAGTATAACAAATTCTGACTTAGGCATCAAGTTAAGAACATCACATTTCATTTAAAATATTATCAGAATGAATTAAAATACCTTTTAGTTGTTCCAGTACACAAAAACTTTTCTCTTCTGTGAGGCAGAAAAGATTAAGTGCTACCTCTGTTTTTGATCTCAGAGGAAAAAGTTCCTGTTTTCTTTCTTGTCTTTCTCTCCACATTCAAAACTTGGCCAGAGTTAGAATGTAGAGAGAGAGAGATTTATTTTTTCCAATAATTCTTCAAAAGTTTCCAAATCATTTACTTTCAAACCCTCTGTTCACACCTTTCATGCAAATAGATTATGCTTTTCTTTTTTACCCATATTTCTTCCATTTTTATGTGCTTAAACTTTATTACTTTTCCTTCTAATGGACTTTGATTAAAGTCCCTTTAAAACTGCACATATCTTATTTCTTTTTTTTTCTTTTTTTTTTTTTTTAAGGCAATTTGAGTTAAGTGACTTGCTCAGGGTCACACAGCTAGTATGTGTCAAGTGTTTGGTCTGAAGCCGCATTTGAAGTCAGGTCCTCCTGACTTCAGAGCCGGTGCTCTATCCACTGCACCACCTAGCTGCCCCCATCTTATTTATTTCTAATTCTGATCTGACACTTCAAGGATCCTTCTCGACTTGCTTTTTACCAATCATATAACCTAAATAATAAAGTATTTTTCTTTCTTCTTCTCTCCCATCCACCCACTCCCCTCAGGCTGCTATAATCAGGGAGGGGAGGGGGGGGGAAAGAAAGCGGCATTAAATGTTTACTCATCAGCAAAGCAAGTCCAGGGTACAGTCAAGGACAGATGATCCAGAGAAGGCCTTTGCCTTTACCCATACTGACCCACAATAGTTAGAGATTTTCCAGGTAGATCCCGTCCCCAGTACTTACCCTCTCCCTTCTCTCCTTCTACTCCTATAGGTCTTTTCTGTCTCTTCATGTGATATAATTTACCCTATCCTGCCTCCCCTTTTCCCCTTCTACTGATGCAACCCTTTTTTCACCCCTTAATTTGTTTTTTTATATCATCACATCAAAGTAAACTTATACTCATCCTCTCCATGTATACTCCTTCTAACTGCCCTAGTAGGGTTACAGTCTTCAAGAGTTACAAGTATCATCTTCCTGTGTAGGGATATAAATAGTTTAATCTTATTAAATAACATTTTTTCTTTCCTGTTTACCTTTTTATGCTTCTCTTGAGTTTTTTTTTTGGAAGACTGAATTTTCTGTTCAGCTCTGGTCTTTTCATGAGGAAAGTTTGAAAGTTTGAAAGTCCCCTATTTGATAAAATGTCTGTCTTTTCCCCTGAAAGATTATGCTTAGTTTTGCTGGGTGGCTGATTCTTGGTTGTAATTCAAGCTCCATTGCTTTCCAGAATATTGTATTCCAAGCCCTCTGATCCTTTAATGTAGAAACTGCTAAATCTAGTGTAAACTTGACTGTGACTTCTTGAAATTTGCAGTGCTTCTTTCTGGCTGCTTGAAATGATAATTCTGGAATTTGGCTACAATATTTCTCAAGTTTTCATTTTGGGATCTCTTTCAGGAGGTGATCAGTGGATTTTTTTTTAATGACTTATTTACCTTCTGGTTCTAGGATATCAGGGCAGTTTTTCCTGATAATTTTTTGAAAGATGCTGTCTGTGCCCTTTTTTTGGTCATGGCTTTCAATGATGCAATGATTCTTAAATTATCTCTCCTGTACCTATTTTTCAGGTCAGTTGTTTTTCCAATGAGGTATTTTATATTTTCTGCCTTTTTTTCAATCTTTTGATATTATTTGACTGATTCTTGATCTGTCCTAGAGTTATTAGCTTCCAGTTGCCCAATTCTAATTTTTAAGGAATTATTTTCTTCAGTTAGTTTTTGTAACTCCTTTTCCATTTGGCCAATTCTATTTTTAAAGGAGTGGGTTTTTTCCTTCTCTGGATTATTTTTTTTCCCCCAATTTGGCCAATTTTATTTTTAAGAAGTTGTTTTCTTTAGTCAATTTTTGTTCTTCCTTTTCCAAGTTGTCTACTCTTTTTTTCATAATTCTCCTGAATAACTCTCATTTCTTTTCTCAATTTTCTTCTGTCTTACTTGATTTTTAAAATATTTTTTGAGCCCTTCCAAGAGGACCTTTTCAGTTTGAGACCAATTCATATTCCTGTTTGAGGCTTCACATGTAGGCCTTTTGACATTGTTGTCCTCTTTGAGTTTGTATTTAGATCTTTCCTGTCACCATAGTAGCTTTATATGGTTAGGACTCTTTGTGGTTTTTCATTTATTTTTTAAAGTTGAGCTCCGGTCCTGGGGCACAGAGGACACTATCCCAAGCTTCTTGCACTGGGGGACAGTTGCTTTTCTCGTGTGGGCCTCAGGTGCTTGCAGCTTGCCCATTACACTTAGGTGGTCCAGTTTATTAGTGCCTGTTGTGCTGGGATTGGCAATTTGCCTTCTGTGCTGGGGCTGGAGGTTTAACAGCTGGCCTTCTGTGCCGCTAGCCTACTGAACCAGGACTAAAGGGCCTCAGTTGCTGATCTATGCTGTAGCTAAGAACCTCTTTCTGGCTTGTTGGGATACTGTCTGCTCTGGACTGTGCTCCTCTTTCACCCAAGTGAGACAGACCTTTTCTGAAGTCTTTCTAAGTTATCTTAAGCTGGAAAATTGTTTCACTCAGTCTTTTTGTGGGTTTTGTCACTCCAGAATCCATTTAGAGGCTTGATTTAACATTGTTTCTGAGGGAAATTGGAGAGAACTCAGGCAACTTCCTGGCTTCTTTCAGCCATCTTAAACTTGAATATTTTTAAAATTCCTTCTAGTTCAAAATCATATACTCATTTCCATGTACCTTTTTACTATTTAATATTAATTTTTAATTGACATCCTTTTTTCTTGATTTAAATTCATTAATGTAATAAATGACAGAGTTTGGACTGAATAGATCTACTTAGTTTATTAGCTTTTGTTGAAATACCTTCCTACATCTTTTTTTTGTGTGTCTGTTTCCCCTCCCCATTTATGTTTTCCATACCCAGTCTCTATCAATTTCTTTGTCATTTAACCATTAAGTTATTTACAGTTTAAAATATATTTTTGTACAAAATATGAATATTCTTTGTATGAGACACTGACATTTTCAATTTTTTTGCAATTTGATATAAATATTTTAATTTCAACTTTTTACTACTCTAGTATTTGGCAATTAAAAATGCAACTCAATTAGCTAAGCATTTGAAGAAACCAAAGCAATATGATAAAAATTAAAAGAAACATTTGACCTCTGCCTCATTTCAATTTTTGTATTCTTTCTATGGTAATAGAATCAAAGTATTAACAATATAAAATTCTTGAATTTCACATAAATTTTACGTGTATATATGTGTAAAAATGCACATACACATGACACATGTGTCTCTAGTTTAGGTGATTTTAACATATACTCATATATAAACCTATATATGAACTTATATATACACATATGCATATATGTGTATATCTGAACTCAGTGAACAGACAGTTTTATCTTTTCAAAGTATTCTATTCACTTCAGACAATCAGTTTTATTAACTGAGTCTCCAGTGTTAGGATGACAGAATTATTTTTGTCAGCTGAACAGATAAGAGTTTTTGGCAAAAAAATCGTTTTCTTGATAGATTATGATTGTTTTTTGACACAATGTGCTATGTTGACAATATATATCAAGGTGTCAGACAAAATGAATTCTGTATGAATGGCTTCATAGTCAACGCAATGAATTACATCTACAGAAGAATGAGGATTTAGTGTCGAACAACTCCCTATCTATGCAGAACTAATCACCATTCTTCAAAATAATATTATTGAAGCACAATTTTATATACTAACAGAACTGCCAGCCTTCTCATTATACTACCTACTTTTGAGAATTTTATAACTTTGCTAGAAATATTTTCTTACAAATCTTAACTTGTGAAAGTAGATCCTGAACATAAGAACTTCACTTTTTTTTTTGCTTTTATGAGAAATGTTGCCTGCATTTTACTTATTTATCTTGGATTGTACCAAACTAGCATGCCAGAAGATTAATTACTTTTGTAAGGTTAAAATACCTCAATACATTACTAACAAGGATAAGTTTTTTTATTGTTTTTATCAAAACTATCTCCTTTAGATTCATAGTGATTGCTAGAAGATACCACAGAGGTCATCTATTTCCATGCTCTCACTTTAAAGATGAGGAAACTGAGGCCCATAAAGGTCAAGTGCCTTGCCTGAGATCACACAATAGTAAAGTATGAAACCTAGGATTAAAATCTAAGTTCTTTAACTCTAAACACAACGTTTTTCCTCCATCTCACTCTGATTGCTTCAGATGCATGTAATTAATGTTATTATTTTTTCCAGTGAAAAATGAAGTAGAATTTTTGGCTCTTTCATAATTTGGGGAGCTCCTATAGTACATGAATGCCTTTTTCAATCGATACAGAATGCCAAATTTGTCACTACTAAAATAAAATATTGTAAAATTAGGAAAAGCCTCATTGTTACAAATTCAACACCAAGTCCGGATAAAAGATGAATATTACCGGATATAGAAACATGTCTTATGTAGTAGGCATAAAATATTTATGTGTCTTTTTCCCCTTTAAATTTGTCATAAAAAAGGTTACTTCTAAGGTAACTTTTAGTTACCTTAAAGACTATCTGATCCAACCACCTCTTCCTTTTTTTTTTTACAAAAGAGGAAACTGAGGCCCAAAGAGTTTTATCAAGTGATTAAAGGTCTGTTTCTCTGACTGCAAGTTCCAGTATTTCAAACTACCTGAAATAAACTTCTAGTATTAAATTATTTTTACCTAGAGTTAAGAGGAGAGCACTTTGATAATAATATCTTTCTCAAAGTTCAAATGAGTATCTTAGAATGGAAAAAACACATTATATTAGCAACTATATACTTTATACTTTTATTTTAGGGGAATCTAGTGAGAGAATTTTTTTTTCTGCCAATAAAGATCATAAGATTTATATACCTATTTATATACCTCTCATCTCTTTAATTCTTGATCATATCTTTCCAAGATCCAATACATGAAAGCTTTCCCTTGTTTTAATATGCTACAGCCTACTTATAGCTTACTACACTTTGTTCCATACCTCTTTAGGTTATTCATAATTTGATTTTCATGAGAAAATAATATTACATAACTATAGCATCATCAATAGAATAATTTTTTTTTGAAGAAATAGCAGAAAGAGATCATTGAGAGCAAAGAAATGTCCTAAATTTGATTGAGTGTTGTTGAGTCCTACAGTACTCAAAACTCATGACATCCTCCTCCTATAGTACACACCCAAAACATATATTTTGATTTACTCACTCAAACAACTTTCCTTCCAGCTATAGGTCTTAGCACTACTTAATTTTCTCTACAAGTAAGTTCTTCCCTGCCCCTCTCACCTCATATGTATTTTAAACAATTTTTTTCACATTTCTGTGGATTTCACTGAGGAAGTTTTATAAAATATTCTATTTAAAACAATTAATTAAATATGAACTACAAAAGGATGTTCCAAAGAAACCAAGCAATCCTGTGGTTTGCCACAACTGCCAAAGCATTTTGTCATTTTGATTTCCCATTTCATCAACCTTCTCAGTTTCCAAGATCTTCACATTTTAACTTCAATCACCCACAAAGATATTCATACCTTAGATCTTACCCATAAATAGGCCACTACCAGGACTCTAACTCTTAATTTGCCCTAAAATCACCATTTTCTGTCCTTCCATCTCTCATTTTTCCTATAATCCAGACAGCTTCTGTTCTGAGAGGGGTGTGTGTGTGTGTGTGTGTGTGTGTGTGTGTGTGTAAAACAAGTTTCCCTAGCATCAGAAATATTGTACTGAGGTTCAGAAGAGCACTAAATAATCATACTCCTATGTGAATGTGAGCCAAAAACAGGAGACATTTATATTTGCTTTATTGAATCATCTAATCTTTCTTTTCACCACCCTCTAGTGGCCAGTTGAGGATCTTGTCTATCAAGTTTTCTTTGCAAAGTGGTAGCTGAAGATTTCAGAAAGCCTAGGTCTTCCAAAAGATAATTTGGAAAAGTGGGAGATTTTAGTATGTTCCGATAGTTACTATCCTTTTAAATTTTCCAGCAAGACAGAATTTGTTAAAATTCATGATGTGAATCTTTTTTTTTTTTTGAGAGGCAATTGGGGTTAAGTAACTTGCCCAGGATCACACAGCTAGTTAGTGTCAGTGTCTGAGGATGGATTAGAACTCAGATCCTCCTGACTCCAAGTCTGGAGCTCTATCTACTGAGCCACCTAGCTGCCCTAATTATATGTATCTTAAAGTATTACTGATTTTTTGCAACAATGGAAACTATTCAGAGCTACTCTGAAATACACCATACTATATTTTTATGATAGTGTTTCCCGAAGCATAAATAGTATTTCCATTGGTCATCACCCAAAGGAACAACTCCAATCACATCAAATTCTTCATATTCATGCACATATATACACAGATACTCTGACAATAACTCCCTTGGTAAAATTCCATCTTGTTAATACGTAATCAGCTCACATAGTCTCTGAAAAACCTAACAGATATTTGGGATGAAGAGCAAGTTAAAGTTACATGCTCTTGTCCCTCACATAGAGAATAAACTTGAAGGAGGTAATGGAAGAAGAGAGTAGTTTATAGACTTCATGCTATATGATGTTGTTGCTCATATATAAGCTGATCTTTTCCCCTCAGAAGTCATTAAGTCAAAAGCTTACTCGTGTGGTTATCACTTCTGTGATATCCCAAGTAAGTGGTCATTCAGATTCTAGAAGACTTTTAGTGAAAAATACCACATTTTGATACCTTGTGATTATGTGATCAAGTGCAGCTCATATTACCCATCTAAACATGGATTTCTTCATCTTTAAAATGGAAATAATGATACCTGCAGCACTCATCTTAATGAATCAACAAGCATTTATTAAGCACCTACTTACTATGTTATAAACACTACACTACCTCATAAGGTTGTTGGAAAACTCATATGGAATAATATAGAGATAGAGAGAGATGGATATAGAGATGATGCAGATATATATAGATATGGTGCTGTGCAAATTTTAAAATGTTATAAATATCAGTTATTACATAAATTAATCTGCGTAATTGGCTCTCCATCCCACTGTCCTCAGTAGCTCTTCCAATTGTCTTATCTACTCAAATTTCCCACATTACCCCACCTGAAATTCAGGATAAGTTCTCATCCCCAATTTTAATGAAAAAGTTGAAGTCATCTATTATGACCTTAGTCATATCCCCTAAACTAAAATTTAAAAGTCTTCTACACCTTAAGCCATCATCTCCTCTTTTATTCTGTTCTATGAAAAGAGAAAGCCATTCTTCTAGCTGCCAAAGCCATCTGCTAAGCCTCTTGTTCCATTTTTCCCCATGTGCTCCATGAGCTTGCCTTATCAATTATGCAACTTCACCATGATCTTCAATCTTTCCTTATTCAATAGTTCCTTCACAATTATAGAAAATCTTGCTAAAGACTACCCAAACCTAAAAAAACAGCCTTCTCTTTATCATGCCATTCATCCAGATTGCTGCCCCATATCTCTCCTCTCAGTGCCTACATCTTAGAAAGATTCATATACCCACCCCACTGTCACTGTGCACTCCTTAAGGCCTTGCAGTTTAGCTTCTCACACCACTGACCTACACAAACTGATCTGGCCATGGTTACTAATAAACTTTTAACTGTCCCTTTTCAGTCTTGAACTTTCTACACTTCTTCCTCCTTGGTCCACTCTGCTTTTTTGACTTTTAGCATACTTTTCTTTCCTGGTTCTCTTCTGACCTCTTTGGTTGGAACATCAAATCTCCTGCCAGATGCTCACCCTTTACTTCTCTTCTGAATTGCATTCTTCATTATACACTGCTACCTGAACTTCTTATCCTATGTCCCATAAGGATCTCATCACATTGTCCAAAATACAACTCATTTTCTTCATTCATCTCTCTTCCAATCATGCATATTACTTACAGCAGAAGCATGCCTGCATATACCCCAAATCACTGGCTTTAGAGAGCATAATGACTTCCAAGTGCACGAGTGTTTGAGGGAGAACTAAAGGGTCATATAATGGTTTCATTTTATACACACACCCACACACATACACACACACATAGATTGATAGATAATAGTATTTATTATATATATATATATGTATGTATCTACATACATGTGTTCACATTTATATGCACAAAAGCCATCTCTCGGTTCATCAATGGTCAAATGATATGAATTGACAATTTTCAATGGGAGAAATCCAAATTATCAACCACATATGAAAAAATATGCTAAATCCCTAATATCTAGAGAAGTGAAAACTAAAGCAACAATGAGAGTCCACTCCAACTGGCCAGATTGGCAAAATTTATCCCTGCAAGAAGAGGAAGATGACAAGGGTTGAGTGGGTGGCTGTGGGAAAACAGGTATATTGATATAGTTTTGTTAGAGCTGGGAACTGGAAAGCAATTTGCAAATAAGCCCCTCATATTACTTATTTGTTTATACATTTGGACATACCACTATGCCTATATTCTAAAGAGATCAAAGAAAGAGGAAATGACTTGTGTGAAAAAAATGTTATAAGCTTTTTTCTTTTGTAGCAATGAATTAGAAACCACAGGGATATACATCAACTGTGGAATGACTGAACTAATTGTGATATATGAATAAAATGGAATACTAACATGCTGTAAAAATACAAAAGGAAGAATTTTAAAGAAATTTGAGAAGATAGTAAAAATGATTCAGTGTAGATTTAGGATAACTGGGAGGACTATTTATAATAACAACAATATAAATAACAGCAACAAACTTAAAAACACTGACCAGTATGATAAATAACCAGAATTTTAGTACCAGTATGATGAAGAATACTATCACCACCCAGTGAAGAGACCTCTTTAAGAAGTGATTCAAAGTATGTCCCCTCCCTTTACTCATACCTCATTTGCAATGAGATATTCATTTTTGGCTATGGCCAATTTAGTAATTTGTTCAGCTTGACTGTGTCTATTTTTTAACAAGGTTGTTTGTTATTTTTTTTTAAATTATCATTGTTTTCCCCAATGTGAGGTGGAAAGTAAAAACGGATTAGGATAGGATCTCTTTGCCCATAAAAATAAGAGACTAGGAAGACAGACCAGTTGAAGAGCTTTGACACATCTGTTGAATTTATCATATATTTAAAAAGTAAGCTTTCCAAAATAGAGATGTGTAATTTCATTTTAAAATCAGCTCTTGTTCTACAATATGTAAGACAATGTTAATTTCATTATGTTTAATAAGTTCAGAATTTTTAAAAATAGAAAAATTCTATAAAATAATTAGGAATATCTACAAAATGGATTAATTCCTCACTGTTCAATTTTCATAATATTGATACATCATCTTTTAAAGGTCTAGTAAATGTTCATATCTAAATTCAATTTTGTTTTAAAAATGTAGCAATAGGCAATAATAAGTCAAGGCTGAGAGCTTAGTAGAGTTGTTGTTTTTTCTTTTCCCATTGTTATTGCTCTGGTGAACATTAAAGGTGTCATTGGAAACATTTACTGTAAGATGTCAAGTATAACTTCTATTGAAAATAATTGCTGACTGTTCGCCTTTTGATAAATCAGTTCTGTGGATTAGTTTGTAATATTTTAGCTAGAGGTTCCTATTGACACATTTAAATACAATATAGTAGGGTATAAAGAATACTAGATTTCAAGTTAGAAGACCTAATTTGATTCAAGTCCTAACTGTTGTTTCTTATCCATGTGACCTGGTATGTGTCATTTAACCTGTTTGTGCCTCAGTTTCCTATTTTTTGTTTGTTTGTTTTTGGCTAGGCAATGGGGTTAAATGACTTGCCCAGGGTCACACAACTAGTTACATGTCTGTGGCTGGATTAGAACTGAGGTCTTCCTGAATCCAGGGTCGGTGCTCTATCCACTGTGCCACCTAGCTGCCCCCTTAGTTTCTTATTTTGTAAAATGTGGATAATTTTACTTGCACTAATTAACTCACAGAGATGTTGAAGGAAGTATTTATTTAACTAGTATCACGTGGTAGAATAGTTATTAATACAGCACCAGGTCCTAGCTGTTATTTATTTAACCAAACCACTATCTGTTACCTAGATAGTGTGGGTAGCTATGGCCAGAGCAGGGCTATTGGCCAAACAAAATTTATCTTTATAGCAGATAGCTGCACTTAATTTCTCAGCAGCCCTGAGGTTGCATTGAACTATTTGCTCTAGTATATATCCTAGTTGTATTGTATAGTTCTCAATAATTCTATCCTTTTTTCTAGCCTTTGGGTTTTCTGTTCACACTCCTGTATTTAAACAAAGGACTTTTAATGAAAGGAGCAATTTTGTTTTTCATTATTAATTTAATCATTTTTGTAAGCCTGAAAAGTTCCATGCAGTTTTAGTAGCAGTCATTAAGCTGGACAAATTTCTTCTAAAGATGAGCTGGAAATAGATTCCTAATTGTGATAGTGCCAAAGTACAGATTGAAGAATGAAGAGATTTCCCAAATAACTGAATCATTTGGTTGATATGTCTGAAGTCCAGATTTGCCCACTTAAGACTTTCAGATATTTCTTGTTTTTTTTTTTAAGACAATTGGGGTTAAGTGACTTGCCCAGGTTCACACAGCTAAGTGTCAAGTGTTTCATCTGAGGCCGGATTTGAACTCTTGTCCTCCTGACTTCAGGGCTGGTGCTCTATCCATTGTGCCACCTAGCTGCCCCAAGATATTTCTTTGTAATCTGAGTTTGACACACCTCTGGTCTTCTAGATTCTCATGGTCCAAAATAGGTTTTAGTTGGTGTTTTGAATCATTTATATTTTTAAGTGAATACAATTCCTCTCTCAATTTTGTGACTGCGCAATTGTGAAGTTTAGGAAGGCTAATTCAACTGTGCTTTTCTGAGAATTCCTTGAAAAACACCGGCATTATATATATATATATATATGTATACATATATAATATATATGTATACATATATATTATATATATATGTATACATATATATATTTATTTGTGTGTGTATGTATGTATTTTGGTAGAAGTAATTTATTAAGTCTAGTTAATCTAGAAGGGATTCTGGACTGAGCTAAACTTCCCTCACAGCCCTTTAAGAATGACCTAAGAAGGGGGCAACTAAGTGACCCAGTGGATAAAGCTCTGGCCTTGGAGTCAGGAGAACTTGAGTCCAAATGAGGCCTCCGACACTTACTAGCTGTGTGACCCTGGGCAAGTCACATAACCCCTATTGCCTCACCAAAAATAAAAAAAGAATGACCTAGGAAAATTAGCAATCAACTTAGCTAGGACTAAAAATGGGTGCCTGGAATCCTTTTCCTTGAGGTTCCAGAATTCCAAATGTATTCCAGGCCTCAACTCTCTAATTTTGGAGAAGGGGAAGCTGTATGTAGGTTTAGCAACAATCATAAAAAGATAGAGAATGATAGATCTAGAAGTGTCACTTTTAAGTGACATAATTAATCTATATTATTAAGCACTGCTTTGTTAAATCTACATCAAAACACAAGGAAACTTGGCTTATAATAAACAAAAGAAACAGAGGAAGTAAATGCAGAAAAGTGGAAAGTGCTGGAGTAGGAATCAGAAGAAATGTTATAACTCTTGGCTTTGCCATAGCAATCCACAGGAGGTTAGACAATCATTTTAACACTCTAAAACTTTCTTTCTACATCCATAAAATGACTAGATTATAGCTATAGTCCCTTCACTCTCTAATATTTGGCAAAAATCTTGGCAGCACAAAGATCACAGTTCTACTTTTTTTTTAAAAAAATGATTGATTCCAAATCTATTGAAATAATTAACCTTGAGAGGCAGAGTAGCAAGCTAGACTTGGTATCCTGAAGTCCTGGGTATAAATCATTTTTTAACACTTCCTAGATGTGTGACCATAGTCAAGGAGCTCGATCTCATTGAGTATTTATTTCCTCATCTATAAAATATAGATAAAACTTGTAGTGCCTAGTTCCTAGGATTTTTGTAAAGCCCAGATGAAATAATATATGTGAAGTATTTTGAGGCTCCAAAATGTTAAATCAATGGCAGAAATTTTTTTGTTACATGTGATATATTTCACTTCAAATTTTTGATAGAAAATTACCTAAGTGATTTTAAACGAATATTTTTGAGGGTTCTACCTGAAAATCTAGAACTCAGATATATATGTGAGATTACACACACAAACACACACACACACACACTCACATTATATATATATATATATATACACACACACACTCATATATATGTGTATATATATATATATATATATATATTTGCTGTAAAATGTAGACTTTTTTTTAAAATTCATTTAGGCCCTAATGGATTCTATAGAAAATGATTCACTTTGAAAGCTTCTTTCCTGGGAAGCAAAACAAAGGCAAGAGCAGTATATAAAGAAAGCATGGTTTAATTTTCCTAAGTGCCTACAATGCTTCTATTTTAAAAAGGAACAAAAAAAACTTTGAGTTCTCATAAATTATTACTTATAAATTGAAGCTGGTTTTTGCAGAGATCCATTACACAGATTTTGCTAATGACATTAAAAGAAAGTTGATGACAGCATGCCAAAGATAAATGAAGTCACTTATTGAAGCCACCAAATGGTATACAGAGCTTTATGCATCACACTTGAACTTGTTGGAGTCACTAAAAGCACAGATTTATATAACAATGAACTAGAGCACTTAGTCTAAATGTTTATTTTATATTTGATGGTCTGTACATGATTAGATTTACTATTTGATGAGCTCTTATCTAAGGTTCTATCTATATACTGTTGTTTCTGTCTCTAAAATTCATTTTTACTTTTGTCATTTCAAGGGCAATCCATTCCCAGAACTGTGGATTTATTCTAAAAAGTATCATTAAAAAGACCTCCTTTTGACCTTCTATCACTTTCCTATTGCCAGTGGATTTAGGTTAATTAGTTTAAGACCTTAGGAGAAGTAACTCCAATATAGTAGTCTCTATTGACTTACTTCCTGTACAACACTGTGTGTTGGAAAGAGCCTTGGTATGAGAGATAAGGAAGCTGAAATTAAATCCTTGCATGGTCACCAGCTGACTGTGTAAAAAGGATGGGCTATTGACTTACTATATGTATTTAAACTAATTGTTTTCTTTCTCTTTATTCTATTTCCACTTCTATAAAATGAAAGAGTTGGATTCAGTGATCTTTGGGGTCTCTTTTAGCATTGTTTCTATGCGTCAATACTATTTACATGTCTTTGAATGATATGTGGTAGTAATAATTCTTATTCTTCCTTCATAGCAGGCAGGGACACCTGGAAGAATTAAGTTCTAACTTAAACTGAGATCTTTGACAACATCACCATTCCCTTGTCCTCATCAGAGTTATAGAAAGAGCATGGCTAGAAGCAAAGTGAAATCTCTGACAATCATTTCACAAGGCTCTCTGTCTACTCATTCACAAAAATTCTCTCTCCAACTGCTCTCCAACATACTCACAATAAAGCCTTTACCTCTAGCTATGTTCTTGGTCTTTGTAGATGGTTCTTTGATCTTATGCTATGGGAAGCCAATAGAAAGGGTAATCATTTCGAAGAAGTTTTTAGTGACATCATTTCCGTGTCACATTTATTACTCTAAAATTAAAGTTCTAGTGT
>NW_020954569.1:8445437-8460166 GCF_900497805.2 Vombatus ursinus | reverse complement strand
ACAAGTTGTGGTATATGAATGTAATGGAATACTATTGTGCTATCAGGAATGATGAGCAGGTGGACTTCAGAAAAACCTGGAAAGCTTATATGGACTGATGTCGAGTGAAGTGAGCAGAAACAAGAGAAACTTGTACATGGTAACACTTACGTTGTGCGATGACTAACTTTGATAGACTTGGCCCTTCTCAGCAATGCAAGGATATAAGACATCTCCAAAAGTCTCATGATTGAAAATGCTATTCACATCCAAAGAAAGAACTATAGAGTTTGAATGCAGATCGAAGCATACTATTTGCTATTTTTCTGTTTTGTTTTGTTTCTTCTTTCTTGTTGTTTCTCCTATTGGTTCTAATTCTTCCTTACAACATGACTAAGGTAAAAATATATTTAATAGGAGTGTATATGTAGAGCCTAAATCAGATTGCACACCATTTTGGGGAGGGAAGTGGAGAGGAAGGGGAAGAAAAATTAAAAACTGAAATCTTATGGAAGTGATTGTTGATAAACCAAAATAAATTAATGAAAAGTTAAAAAAAAGAAAAGGGAAGAGGACTTATTTGTACAAAAGTATTTATAGCATCTCTTTTTCTATTGGCAAACATTTTAAAATTGAGGGCATGCCCATTAATTGTGGAATGGATGAACAGGTTGTGGTGTATGATTGTGATGGAATATTATTGTGCTATAAGATATGATAAGTAAGATGGTTTTAGAAAAACCTGGGAAGACTTACATGAACTCACGCAAAGTGAAGTAAGCAAAACCAGGAGAACATTGTACTCAATAACAGCAATATTGTAAGGATGATCAACTGAAAAAAAGTACTTTGGTCAAGATAATAATCCAGGCAATTCCAAAGTTTCCATGATGAAAAATTCTGTCCACCTCTAGAGAGAGAAAAATGATGAACTCTGAATGCATATTGAAACATCTTTTTGTTTTCACTATCTCTGTTTTTCTTCTGTGTTTTTTTTTGGCTGTCTTTCCTTTTGCAACATGGTTAATATGGAAATATGTTTTGTATGACTTCATATCTATAATCAATATCAAATTGCTTGCCCTTCTCAAGGAGCAGGGCAGGGCAAGATGGGGGTACAAAATTTAAAACTTAAAATTAAAAAAAATGTTAAAATGTTTTACATGTAATTGGAAAATATTTAATCAAATAAATAAATTAAATTAAAAAAAGAATAAGGTTTGATGACAAGTATTTTGATTCAAAAATCAGTGCTATTTCTACTGCTGTTGTGTCTTTAATGGATCATGTATTATTTTAAACTATTTTAGTGAGTCGTTTTACTGAAGAAGAGTCTTTAATATATTTATTTAGTGCATTTGTTTTGTACATTTATTTATTAGTATATTGAGTATTTGAATTAGATAAAATAATTTTTATATTCAAGAAATAAAAAAAGCATAATGAAAATTTTAATCCTCTGTACCTTTCAATCAAGTTACTACAAAGATGTGGTCTCTATGAGAAAACATTACCAAAAGCCTGTCCTCATTTTCTACCTTCATAAGGGATAACCTTGATACATGTAAAGATTATTTTCTTGAAGATTTTATAAAGATAGAAAAGTTGGCATACTAGTAATTACCAATATTTTGCTAAGATTTTTTTTTTCTTTCCGTAGTCACAACTTTAATGATACACTGAGTTGTACCAAGACAACAATATGTAAATGTTATGTGGTGCTTCGTTTTCCTAGAGAGCAGGCCACATATGGCCTGCTTTCTCACCTAGACCTGAGCCCCCATGGCCCAGGACATGTAATGATTTTGGTGTACCTTTCTCCTTGGGCCCTCCTGCCCCTCAATTATTCTTAATGTTTTTCCTGGACTTCTGACCAATATAGTTGAGTAACTATGTGAGCTACCCAAGGTCGGAATACAATCAGCAAGGTTATCAGAGGCAGAGGCAAAAATCAACTGTCTGCTACCTCTCCTTCCCCAGGAAATTCAGCTTTTACTCTCTCTAGTCTCTATCCATTTGTCTTTCCACTATGCTCTCTGGAACCCTCTATTTTTTAAAACCAGTCCTCTTCATACTAGATCCCTTCCTCTTATATTTTGTCCATCTTTTATTCTTTTAAAACTTGCATTCATCTGAAGACACCATTTTTGCCAAGCTCTTTGTGCCTGACTAATCTCTTGCCCTCATAATTTCCAAATACAAGAAAATAAGTGGGCATGCTACTCATTCCCCATTACCACTTGCATAACCTCCTTCTTCCACTAGCACTAAGAAACTTTCTTCTTTGACAGCTTATCACACCTTCAAAATGGTTTTTAGTTTACCTTAAACACAAACAGGAGCAGTCATAACCTAGATATCCTTCTTTGTCATCCACCCTCTGGATTTTTCCTTTTTTATGGCTGTTTGTCTAATCATCATTTATTTTCCAATATATTCTGTATTGAAAACTTAATATTGTGTCTAGTATGGATCGTCTCTTTGCATATTTGGTTGAGTTCAGATGCTCTGTTTCCTTATGCTGCACTTCAAGTACTGTAAGAATATGATGATGCCCTATTCATTGATGGAGAAAACTGTTACAGAAAATAGATGGAGCTTTTCCATTTGTTTCTCTGTGTTATAGTCTTTCAAGGTTTTATTCTTAAATGGTGTCAGTATGATGTAACTCAACTGAGTTTGTCAGCAAGCATTCTAAATTTTTTAATTCCCTTTATGACTTCTCACTATTTTATGAGGCAAGATTGCTCATACTCTTCTATCATCACAACTTGTAAATTTTATAAATGATTAATCTTTTCGTATTGTGCTACCAAAATTATGCTGTCATAAGAATGTTTAGGTTCTTTTAGCCTACTCATTTAGGTGGCTTATTTACAATGGTTAGACTGCCAAAGAAAATGATAATATTAAGGACTAATGGGGACATAGATTATTTCCTATTTTGGGGGCATCAGCAATGACTCTGTATAGATACAAATGGAACTGTCTTGCAGAATGTAGCTTTTAAAAATATCTTGTAAGTATATGTTAATTCTGATTTTTGCTTTTACTCATGCTTTTGAATGGAACTAGAGGAAGTCATACAATTGAACTGACAAGATACACTATTATATTATCCAACTTTTTTTTTTTAAGGTAACTGGGGGTAAGTGACTTGCCCAGGGTTACACAGCTAGTAAGTGTCAAGTGTTTGGTCTGGGGCCAGATTTGAATTCAAGTCCTCCTGACTTCAGGGCCGGTGCTTTATCCATTGCTCCATCTAGCTGCCCCAATATGTTATCCAACTTCAATAGGCCCTTACTCCAGCCAGGCAATCCTTTCATTCTTCCCTATCTCTCTCTTTAAAGAAGCCATTCCAAACTTTATCTCTTCTTCTCAAGCCTCCCACAACTCTCCCAGTTACATTATTCCAGTTGAGAACCTTGCCTCTTACTTTATTGAGAAAATTGGGGACATTAAATATAAGTTCCTTCTTTATCTCATTTCCTTCATTTCAAAATCTTATGACATTCTCCATCCCCCATCTCTCCTTTTCTCTAGTCTCTGATAGTGAATTAGACTGTCTTGCCAATACAAACTTCTAAATGTGTTCTTGTTCCTAGATAGATAAATATACATAGAAAAATCAAAATATAGGTAGAAAGGTAATTTGTTTATTAACAACTTACTGTGTCCCCAGAACTGTACTAAATATCATGGCTATGCATAAAAGTAAGATAATCTTCCCATCAAGGAGTTTACATTATAATTGGATGAAGAATGCATACAAAGGAAAAAAACAAAGATAAGGTGTGGTTACTAGCAATCTCCTAATTGGCAAATCTAATGGTCATCCTTCTTGGCTTACCTTATTTATTTCATACTGTCAAATACCCTCTTCTATTAGATACTCTATATTTTAGAGGTTTTCGTTAAATTCTTATTTACCATGATCTCCTCCTACCTTAGGACCCCTCCTCAAGCTTCTTTACTAGCTCAACATCAATTCTATGCCCCTAACTGTAAGTATTCCTCAGCGCTCTTCACTCATCCTTACAATCTACAGTTTCTAATATATCTTGCTTCTACTCATTCTCACTCTTGCTGGACTTATGATTTTTATGCAGATAACTCACAAACATATACCAGCCTAACTCTCTACCCTGAGATTCAGTCCCACATCATCAAATTGCCTATTCAACATTTCAAGTGTTACTACAGAAAAATCTCAAAATCTATATGATCCAAGAGAACTCATCACCTTTTGTCCCATAACCCACCCCTCTTCCAAACTTCCCTATGTCTGTTGAAGGAATTTTTTTTAAATTCATAGAGTGTCCAGGTTTATAACCTTCAAATTATTCTTGACCCCTCACTTTCCCTCACTCCACAAGCCAATAGTTTCACCCAACACCTCTGCTCTACTCACAAAACAATGTTCTTGTTTAAGTATTTATTACTTCTTACTTAAATTATTGCAGTGGTCCCCTAATTGGCCTCTGTGCCTCAACATTCTACACTCTCTAGTTCATTCCTCACACTGCATCCAATTTGATTTTCCTTATACTTAGATCTGTCCTTGTAATTCCTCTACTTAATGAACTCTAGAGGCTGCCCATATCCCCTACAATAAAATATAAACTCCTCTGTGTAGCTTTTAACACCCTTCACAACCTGGCTCTAATCTATATTTCCTGTCTTGGTGTACCTGACTTTCACTCTCACAGTATGTAATCCAGCCAAACTAGCCTTTTATCTATTTGTCTCAGAGGACAATCCATCTCCTGCCTTTGTAGTAGTTGTCCCCTATGGCAGGAAGCATGACTTCTTCAACTACATCTAATAGCATCACTCTTTTCCTTTGAAATATGGCTCAAGGGCCACCTTGTTCACTGATCTAGTCAGGTAAATTGTTTACAGTTGTGACTACTGAGAAGTCAATGTGAGTTCAGGGCACAATATAGTGAGGATCAAGTCTGTAGGTTGTTTTCCTCTGTAAAGCTGTTTAAATTATTTGAAGAAATACTTGCCTTTGTGCAGCCTCTTCATCTGATGTGAGTAATACCATGGGTTCCTTGAGAATGTGCATATCATATGAACCCCATTTTTAATTATAAATTTCAGACTCACATATGACATATTATTACCATTAATAAGAAAAAGTGGGTATTTGAATTACAGAATCATGAGTTAAGAGGTAGATAGTTTTTTTCTTACTTTCGTACAAAACTTCATCTAACTCACTTCAAGTGGTTAGAACTTAACTTTTAAAGGGTCTGAAGAGCAGCAGTTCTCAAAAAGTGTTATCCTGAGGACCCGTTGGGGTCCAAAAGATTCTTTCAGAGTGTCCATAATGTCACATTAAAACTACTTTCAGCTGGAATTCTTATAATCTAACCACTGCTCAGATTTTTACAATGTAACCAATAGCTCACAAATGCTCAGATTCCATAAAAGTCTGGCTAATATGGAGGATCTTTAATAAACCTTGTCTTTGGCTAAAAAGACAACCTATTTTCACAATAATACTATGTTTTTATTTCTCATGAAATAAATATCAATAGATATTAACCACAAAAACAAAATCTCTTTGTGGTCCTTGACAATTTGTAAAGGGATACACACACACATGCACACACACATACACACATGCACAATAGGAAGAGCTGTTCTAGAAAAAGCTTGTGATTCTCTTTATAAAGTATTCCAACTCATTTAAAAATTAGCAATTTTTATCAAGAAGAAATTGATTACTACTTACCTAAACCCCTAAGGTAGCAATATAGGTGTACTTCATTAAATTCTCTTCTGAATGCAAGTGAATGATTTGTGAGTCTTATCCTTATAGCAATCCCAATTACTAAGTTATTCCTAATCTTTCTCTTCTTCAGAATTTGTTTTATGATGGCTTCTAAAATAATTCTTTTATTTTTAAATTGACCTTAATATTTTTGTTTAATTAAAAAAAATAAAGGCTCAATCCTCTTATCTTGACCAGGATGAAAGTATACAGGCTACTCAAAGGCTTTGTCTCACTATGATTGGCATCAAAGCTCTGACCTAGGCCAGTTTTCACAACCTTAAATAACCTAGTAGGCCTCTGCTCTCCAGGGCTCACCACATTAATACTAAAAACCTGAACAGCTTTATCCCACTACAGCTCAGAATTCCCAAGTTCAAGAGATTCATCAGCTTTCCCATTAGCAGTTACTACAAATTTTACCACCACATCTGACCAAACAACACCAATAAAATGGTATACTATTGTGCCATAAGAAATGACAAAAAAGAGACGTTTCAAATAAACCTGACAAGACAAATAAGAACTGGTACAGAGTGACAAGAACCAATTGAACAGCTTATGTAATAGTAATAATATTAAAAAGACTTGAGAGGCAGCTAGGTGGTGCAGTGAATAGAGCTCTGGAGTCAGGAGAACCTGAGTTCAGATCCAGCCTCAGACACTTGACACTTAGTAGCTATGTTACCCTGGGCAAGTCACTTACCTTCTATTGCCTCACCAAAACAAAAACAAAGAAACAAAAAAAGGCTTGAGAACTTTGTTCAATGCAGTCACCAACCAAAATTCTTAGACTTATTTTCAACCCTCTGAATTGTCATCAATTATTCACATACCAAAAAAAATCACTTTATCAAGATATTGCCAGTGTGTATCTTCTCCCTAAATTGATATGATTGCTAATTAATGGTGCTTAACAACAAAATGCTACATTTTTATGTATGTTTAGTGGTGAACTCTATTTTAGAAATGCTAGAATATTGTGAAGATCATACCTCAATATTTAAAGAATCAATGATCTCATCAATATTTATGTTTCTTCCTTTGAACAAGATTACAAACTTTCTATGCCTACCCACTCTGTTCAATCTCTCCTGTGACCTGTAAGTTCATCATAGGGGGTTGGCCCAACATGTTAGAGGCCTTATTTTTTTTTTCTGATATCATGAGTATACCAGTGGAAGACATAGGATGTTCGTTTATCATGCATCCCTCATTACATGTGATCACTCCATCTCATTAGTACTTATTACTACCATTACTTTCACTGATGGCATCTTTTATTCTTAAAAGAAAGCATTTATTCGTGTTGAGAAAAAAAAATCTGACTACTTGATTTTTCTGCCTTCTAGACCCACACAGAATAAGTCTATTTGCTTTTTCCACCAATTATTTGTGAATTAATGCCTGAATTGAAGATTCTCTTACTGATATGTAGATTTCTTCCAATTAGGTAGACCACAGCTCATCCACACACATCCTTTTATAAGTTCTAGGAGATTGCCCTTAGATATATTGACATTGTGTGTGAATAAACACAGCTTTTCATCAGTCATCCCTCATTTTTACAAATTTGAGTGGTTCACTTTTTCATCATGTATGTTTCACATATTTATCACCACTTCTGGTATATGTCATCAAAATCATATAAAGCAGCCTATTTCAATGTACTGTGTATCTTTCCATTGCCCTTAAGGACATTTCCATGACCCATACCTTTAATTCTTTGGAGATCTTGACATTCCATTATTTTCAGACTTACGGAATCTACAGAAGGATATCATGGATAAGTTCTTATTTGTATTTGTTTGTTTTATTGTTTCAGAAAGAAGTTTAAATTTATTGTAATAACTTTAGAGTTTCCCAATGGCAACTAACTCTTCTTCCTCTTTTCCTCCATTTCATTATTGGCCCAATTAATTATTCATCTTCAGTGTTTTTCAAAGGTTTATGCTCAAATGAAGCAAATTTTTGGGAGGTCTATCACATGCAAATAATAATTTGGATAATAGGTATTCTTCGTCCATTTAGATTTTCCTTTGTGGATGGTTAAATCAAAATGTTTTGAGTGATTGTAGGAAGGTGCCAAGGTACTTTCAATGTTCCATTATATATATGAGGTTAGGCCTATTACAGAGTATCTCAAAGAATCCTAATACACACACATATGTATTCATGTATGTATATACACATGCCCTCACACTTCCGCAATACATTCTACAAAATGGATAATAATACAAATGCTACCTAACTAAAGTGTCTCCATATTGTACATAGGAATGTATTTTGGCAGTGAGATGAAATAATTTTCATTTGTCATTATTGAATTTAATCTTATTAGATTCACTTCAATACCCTAGCTTGTCAAAATTTCTTTGGATTCTGATTTTTTATTCCAATGTGTTATTTATTCTTCCCAGCTTTCCATCTTCTTTAAATTTGATGAGTATGCCATCTGTACCTTTATCTATCTATCTATAAGCAGATACACATGCAAATATGTATAAATGCACATAGTGTGAGTATACATGTGTGCTCTGCATATGTACTCATGTATATATTCATATACACACATATTGCCAAACACATGATGCTATACCTTACCTGTTGTCATTTATGTGTTAAGTGGGAAATGCAAGATTCCAGCCCAAGCCCTCTGATTCCAAAGCCAGAGCTACTGTCTTTGTACCTCTTGTATTATACTATCAGTTAACATATCTACCTTTTCATAATTGATGCCTGCAGTTAATATCCTGACCTAAAAGGCATTCTTTTCAGTCATCACAACAAGCAATATTGATATCATGAGTGTGAGGAATACTGTGGTCACAGAGTAAATGTACACATATGTATTTATTTGTGTATGTATCTAAATATGTATACATATACCCATACACAGATACCCATATACACATACATATACAAACACACACATTCAACTCTGTTGAAGTATATGGAAAAGAAGATGTTAAGGAGGTAGAGAAGAGGAAGAAATCATGAGACATTTTAAAGAAATGGATAAATGAGAAACATAGGAAAAAGAGAGTTGAAAAGAGCTTACGATATGCTTGAAATAAGAGCAGTCATTTTGATAAAGGCAATAGAAAGAAATTGGCATATTTGAAGAAGGAAGAGGGATTATAGAATATTTTGAAATAACTTGGCAAAGAATGAAAGAAAAGCACCAAAGAATACCAAATATAACAGGTTAAACTATTAAAATCTCTAAAAAGATTTGGGAAGAATTAATGTGTCTGGGAAGAAAATGAAATTATTATTATTTTAATGTGTATACAAGTTGGAATTTTGAAATTCAGGAAGTCTCATAGGTTCCTTTTTATAAGTATTTATATGTGTATTTATATCTACTCCTTAAATAAACATTTACAGTCTGTGGTTCTGTTAACTACTGAATTTCTAGTTAGAGGAAAGTATGACTGTTTACATAATCAGGCTAAAGAGGTTCAAGTAAATTGTGCTTTTGATAAAACATAGTGGCAGCAAGTGCAATTTTCTCATTTTGGGAAACTCTCCAAATAACAGTTAACATCATTTCCAATAAAAGTAGAAAAAGAATTAATAAAATAGAACCATCTCCTCAAGCAAAAGTTGAAAATTAAGGCCCTTGGGATGGAAAAGCTGTGTCAATTATGAGTTGATGCTATTAGTCTTTGGCTTTGGGCATTGCACTACAATCTTGGGAACTTTGCTATCTCTATCTCTATCTCTATCAATATTTTATTGCAAATGCCCTCAAAGGTAGTTACTATTTATAATCAGGTTTGTGCATGTGCTGTCTATAGCATATAATTAAGCAGGAGAAAATTTCTGCTAACCCAATATAGAGACAAAAGGTCAAATTGCGGTCTGTAAGCTGTGGTTGTAGCTTGAATGTTATCATTGTCTAGTGAAAAGTGAAACACCACCTCTATCTCATCATCAGGATGAAGTCACTGGCAAAAGTAAAATTTGGTTTTCTTTAAAATTTGTTCTATATTAAAAATAAAAACAGTTGCTCTATATGAACCTGCATATAGTGTGCTACAGTGGAAAAAAGTATTATTAGATTTAGAAGCAGTGGACCTGAATTTAAATCATACCTAAAATGATAAGATCATGTATCTACAGCTGAGTTATGTATCTGGGAACTTCAGAAGTCATTTAGTCTAATTTCCACATCTTACAATTGAGGAAAAACTGAGGATCAAGAAAAATAAGTGGTCACATAGTTAGCAAGGACCAGAATTGGGATTTGACCCAATTCTTCTGACTCTTGACCTAATGTTTCATTTTCCCACTTTATTGCCCTCCTTCTATGACCTTCAACAAATCACTTAACCTCTCTTACTTTTAGTTTTCTTACCATTAAAATGAAGGAGTTGGATTTGATGGCCTCTACATTCCCTTCTAGTTCTAAATATATGTTCCTATAATCATACCTATTTTTCTTTCTAAAAATAAAATTTAATTCTACATTTTCAATCAGTAAAATTCTATTTTTTTCTTTTTCCTCTCTCCCTCCACCATCTCAACAAATGAGAAAGAAAGAAGAGACACTTGTTAAAGACATATGTAGTCAGGCAAAAAAACTGTGTATTTGACATGTTAAAAAAAAAGTCTCAATCTCCACTGTGAGTTCTTCACCTCTCTATCAAGAGGTAGGTAGCATATTTCATCAGGAAACCTATGAAATAGTAGCTAACCATAGTTTTGATTAGTAAGTCTTGCAAATATTGTTATCTTTAAAATATTATCATTGCATAAATTATTTTCTTATTTCCATTGACTCAGCATCAGTCTATATAAGTTTTCCCAGGTTTCTCTGAAACCATCTCCTTCATCATTTTTTACAGCACAATATTATTTTATAAAATTGACATATAAACTATTCAGCCATTACTCATCTGATTAACACCAACTCATTTTTCAATTATATGCCACCTCAAAAAGATCTACTATATTTTTGTACACCCTTACTTAGAAATTATTTTGCTTAGAATTAATCTCTCTCTTAATTTGCTCCTCTTCTTATTTAATCTCAAACTCTTATTCTCCCTTTTTCCTTCCTGTTTCCCTTTTGAATTAAAAATATTGTTATATCCAGTAATATATATATGTGTATTCTTCAAATGGATGTGATGTTCAAGTGTCACCTGTTACCCCCTTCTTGCTTGCATAGATTTCTTTTTGCACACCATGATTGTATGAGATATTTTTTCCATCTTTCCATTCCTTACCTCCATGCCAAGAATTTCTTCCTCCCTTCCCTTTCCATTATTCTTTTAACATCAAGACAAAAGAGAATGACTCTGAAGCTCTCTGCCTAATTAGACTCCTTCTATGATCTCTGGTACTGATAGGATTGTGAGGGAACACACGCATTATCTCTCCATATTAGAATGTATGCAATAAATTCTTGTTTAATCCCTTATTATTGTCATTCCTGTTTACTTTTTTATGTTTCTTTTGACTGCTCTGTTTGAACTTAAAAATTCTATTCTGATTCCACTTGATCTTATCTTTAAGAATATTTGGAATTGATTTCTTTCATATTTCCTGGTATTCTTTGTCTGTTCACTTTTGCTTAGTAAATTTTTCTTCATTTAAACTGTAGTGGTTTGACATTTCCTGCTCAAGCTCATTTTACAGATGAGGAACTAAGGCAAACAAGGTGAAATGACTTGCCCAAGGTCACACAGCTCATAATGTCTGAGGCAAGATTTGAATTCAGAAAGTTGAGTCTTCCTGACTCCAGGCAAAGTACTTTATCCCCTGTACCACCTAGTTGCCCTACACATACACACTCTCTCGCTCTCTCTGTTTCTCTCTCTCTCTCTCTGTTTCTCTCTCTCTCTCTCTGTTTCTCTCTCTTTCTCTCTATCTCTCTCTTACACACACACACACATGCACACACACATACACTTACATAAAATTATATTATATTTATTTTATATTACACCTTATGTTTATATGTAATATATAAATTTTCATGTAAAATATAAATTTTGTATATGTGTTTGTATATATATGAAACTCTTCCATGAAAAAAAAATCTGTCCACCCTTTATTTTTCATCATTGGTCTCCCTGGGATACACACACAAATATATGCATACACATATATATGTACATCAGTATTTTTATGTAATGGCAAAAAACTGCAAAAAGCAAAACAAAATATGATAATCCATTGAAAGATGGTTAAACAAGATGAGGAAGGTAAATGTGGTGGAATCTTACTGTATTTAAGGAAAAAATACAAAGAAACATGAGAACACATATAAACTATTATAATGTGAAGAGTGGTATAGGAAAATGATATACATATGTGATGACAAAAACATATACAACAATGTTGATGAGCAATGAAACAATTAAAATTAAATACTGTAAAATTATAATAAGCTTAGACCTAGAAAAGAAATAAATGAACACACTCAACCTCTTTCCCTCCTTTTTTTTTTTACAGATGTGCTTGGTAGACTATCCACAAGTCAGAAAATCATTGGATTTGATTGAATAATATAAAACATATCCTACACTGCAAAGGAACTGAGCTACAAAGGAAGGACCTAGCCTTTGGAACTAAAGATACCTTAACGATTATCACAAAGTACCTTGTTGTTTTGGGTACTTCGTAAGACAAATATACATTTGACTGACAACACTTATTCTCACTACTAATTAGGATTAGTCCCAGATCATGATACTCTGTAACTACTCTAATATCTATATAAAATATCACTCTCTTTCTCTGTTTCTCTCTCTCTCCCTTAAATGTTGATATAGAATATGTAATGTGCATATATATATTTAATATCTATATGTAGATATGTATATATGCACATATATATTTGATCTAAGCTTCAAGAGTATAATTCCTTTTGAATATTCAAAAAACTCATTTCAATGAAATGAGATCACTCTTAAGTGAAGATATAAAATGGCTTCCTCTCCAGAAATAATAGTCCTGTTCAAAAAGAATAATGTAAAATGTTAGTTATGAAATGAAATTGAATATGTCAAACTATATTTTCCCATTGACATCTTGTAAATTGGGGATGTTTTTGTACAGGATAAAAAAAATCAGCTACAATTTAGACATGCAATTTATATGACATTTTACTTGCAATCGCTTACAGTCTATTTATTCTAATTTCATTTTGTTGGAGCAGTCAAGCAATAATATCATATTCATTTACACTAACAGAAGGGATTTGAAAAAGTACTCTAAGAATCAATTTAGAGTGAATTTTAATGTATTCTGAGCATCTAGAAATATGTCTGAAACTTTTCCAAGAAAAAAATCATTTTTTGCCCCCCCCAAAAATAAATAGAAAATTATATACTAATGTTATCAGATAAAGAATTTTAGAAAAGGGTTAAGATTGGGAAGAAAGATAAGGAGATCTCTTTTGGACAGAGATTCTGAAGATAATAGGAATAACAACAAACAACAATCAATAATAATAAATGTTATCATGTATGATGACCTTTAAGTTTCTTGCTATGAAATTTTAGCTTTGCAGCCTCCCTAGGAGTTAGTACTGCAAGTATGATTGTCCTGAATTTACATACATGGACACTGGTGCTCAGAGATATTAAATGACTATAGTCTCCTTACCCCCAACTTTCACATAGACTGTCAGCTAAATAATATCTAAATAGCATTTAGAACTAGTTCTCTTAAAATTTGCTAAAATTATTTCAGATATCTCAATCTCTTAACTCATTAGTTCCTTCTAGCTGCCAACCATTAACAATCAACACATCTGAATGCCCAATTCTGAACTCTGTGGAGAAAAAAAATAATTCCAATTTGGCTTTACTGTATTGTGAAGGAATGTAAGTAACCTATATTAAGTTTGGAAAGAGAAGTTGGGGTCAGGTTTTGAATGGCTTTAAAGATCAAATAGAGGAGATTATACTTTTTTTTTCCCTGTAGGCAATAAGGAGCTATTGGAATTGGTTGAGTAGTGGAGTGACATGGTCATATTAGCACTTAAATAAAATAACTTTGACATGGGTTATGGAAGTTGAATTAGAATAAGGAGAATTTTGAGGCTAGGAGACCAATTAACAAGCCGTTGAAGTAGTTTAGGAAAGAAAAAATAATGGCTGAAGGTAAGGTAGTACCTGAATGAATATGATAAAAGGGGGGAGGGTGGGGATTGGATACAAGAGTTGTTTTAGAATTAGAACATAATACATAGGAGAAGTGAAAATAAGGAATTTTGGATAGCAGTCAGGTTACACACATGGAAGGCAAGAACATTGGTGGTATCTGACAAAAATAGGGAAGTTTGGAAGAAGAACAGGATTTTAATGGAAGATAATTAGTTCTACTTTGTACATAGGACCTGAGGATCTAGAGTGAGAAGTTACCTGTGAGGCCATCTAATCCAATTCCTTCATTGATAATTGGACTAGATGTATGGTTGATTATGTACAGTTGTTTATGTTGAGTTTGAGGGTTGTTTTTTAATGTCTAGTTTGAAATGTCATGTAGGTAGTTGGTGATATAAGCTTATAGCAGTAAACACCTTAACCTTACAATAATATTCCTGCAGCACTTTCATTACCTTTTAATTAGCCTATATCAGACTTGTACTATTAATTACATGCATTGTTCATATAATGTTAATGATGATGATAATAATGATGGTAATAGAAGAGTTATTAAGTGTTAAATATTTCCAAAGCTCTTTATATACATTATCTCATTTGACTCTTAGAATAATCTAAATAGATGGGTACTCTAAGCATATTCTCCAGTTTACAGATAAGGATACTTAAGGTCAAAGACATGCATGTATTTGCCCAAGGATTTGATCTCAGATCATCTTTGGTTGTGAGTACAGCACTTTTCTCTGCTTTAGAGTCAATGGCAGGTTCCTATTGCATATGAAATAAAATCCTAACTCCTAAAGAGGTCCTATTAGGCTCAATACTATTTACTCTTCCATCAT
>NW_020954569.1:8435697-8445404 GCF_900497805.2 Vombatus ursinus | reverse complement strand
GATAGATAGATAGATAGATAGATAGATAGATAGATAGGTAGATAGGTGGGTAGGTAGGTAGATATAGATATGCAGATGTATATAGATATAGATATAGATAGATATAGATATGTAGTAGTTGTTGTTATTATTACTAATGTCCCCTTTCAAAATGTGTAGGAACCAATAAGAAGTGCAATTCTAGATCTGATTTTCTCTACCTGCTTACTGAGATGGAAATGATTAGAACCTAGTGGTGTTTGTGTAAAGGTATATCCACTTCTTCTTTGAAAGAAATGCAATCAGGCCATAGTCTTATATATACCCTGAGTTAGGGAAGAAGAGATTTCAGGGTTCAAAAGAAGATTGGATTGATTAAAATCATATACAACAAGTTAAAACTGAATGGGTAAGAAATTTTCAAAAATGGAGTTGTGAAAATAAAAAGAATCAATTCCAATTAGTATGAAATGGTAGTTATCTGAAGAGACTGATGTTTTGTAGTGTACTCATGAACAAATTTAGATTGATGAAGATTTGTAGAAAAGATAAAACTAATGACAGGGAATAGAATGAATAAAAAAAGTGTAGCATGATATTATAAGAATTGTGCAAGTATTGCTAAATTTAGGATTATTTTAGTCTAGCCAAAGAAGATAAGGGCAACAAGAATAATGTTTTTAGTAGCTATAAGAGGAAAGCAGAGTATTGAAACTGAAATAGGAGAGCTGCTATCAAAGTGAGAAAAGATAATAATGGACAACAGAAAGAAGTCAGAGATTCTTAATTCTAATTTTATTTCTCTTTTTTTTCTGCAAAGGAGAGCATTTAGCATGCAGTGAATACAATGAAAATTATGAATGGAGAGTTGATGCACAATACAACAGTTACTAAGAAAGAATATAGCTTTCCTGGAAAAAAAGGTTGTTACCTCACATGGATGAAATATATCTTTGGGAATTTGAAAAAAAAAAACTGCCAAATGTCAGTGCTGAACTATATCAGTGATATCTGAAAAATCATGCAGAATGGTAAGGTTAATACAAGCCTAGGGAGAAACAAGTATACTAATTTTCAAAAAGAGAAGAAATTTACTTTGTAAATTAAGTCTAATGAGCTTGACTTTGATTCCTGGAAATATTCTAGAATATATTATTAATGAAATGACTAATGAACATCTAGATAAGCAAATGATGACCCATTTGGCAGAACAGTGTTACGTGAACCCGAATGAGGAGAAACTTGAGTCAGAGAGATTAATTAGAGGGTTCTTGCAGTAATCAAGGCAAGAGGTAAAATCCTGAGCTAAGGTGGTAGCTATGTAACCGGGGAAAGAGATGTGAGAGATATTGTGAAAGCAGAAATAGCAAGATTTGCTAACTAGTTGGCTATGTGGGGTGAGAAAGAATGAAGAATCAAAGATAATACTAAGCTTACCGAGATAAGGAAGACTGAAAGAAAAGTAGGTTAGAGGGAGATATAATGAACTCAGTTTGGGACATAGTGAGTTTGAGATATCTTTGGGATATAAAGTTTTAAATGTCCACTAGGCAGCTAATCACGTGAAACTAAAGTTTAGAGGGCAGACATTTCTGAGGGTAGATATGTCAGTTTTTGAGGCATCTGCATGGAGAGGATATGTAAGCCCTTGAGAGTTGAAAAAGATTACCAGGATAGTACACAGACAAAAGAGAATAAGATCTAGGATGAAATCTTAGGGATCACCCACAAAGGCATGAGATAGAAGCAACTATATTCATTTGGAGTCCATGATGTATTAGAATTATAGGATGGAAATCATTAGTAGTGTCAGGCAGAACATGATGTTCATATTATTGTCATATGGAAAATGATTTGACTTTGTCCCTTTGGTCTTCATAAAGCAAAATTAGGACAAATGTGTAGAATTTAGAGAAAAAAAAATTTGGCTTAATACCAGGAATATTTCCCTAAAAATTAAAGTTACTAAAAAGTTCAAAGGGCTGCCTTGGAAAGTAGTAGATTCCTCATCATTAGAGATCTTCAAGCAAATATTGAATGACCACTGGCTTGGTATATTGCAGTAGGGATTTTTTTCCTGATATGAGTTAGCTTTGATGGTTGCTGAGTTACCCTCCAAATCTAAGATTCTGTGATTTAAAATTAGTAGTGTCAATCTACCATATCATTATGAAAGTATCCATTTGGAATAAAAAGTCCATAAGGGTAAGGCTTTTGTGCAACACCATCAATATCTAGCACAGTGCCTTATGTATAGTAGGTGCAGACAAAATTTGATATTCTGGATATCAAATTTCATTGAACAGTACTACAGAATACAATGTGTTTAATTTTTTCACATCCAGAGTCTAGAGATATGATAATTTCTTTTATCAACTGGATAAAATGATAGAATTTTATAGTTTGAAAAGATTAGCTAGTTCTATTCCTTCAGTTTACAGATGAGAGACTGGAAGTTCGTATACCTTAAGTAATGTGTCTAATGACACAAATAGAGTTGGTGTCACAACCAGAATTAGAATCATTTCTCCTGACACCCAGAAGAAAACTTTTTGTTGCCTCTTAAACTCTTTGTTTCTTTGAAATATCAAAGGCAAAAACCATTTCTCTTCTTTCTTTTTATATTCCTCTAAAAAAAATAATGATCTATACTATAGCGCTCTATAAACATCATCTGACTGACACATTTGGGCCATACATTTTAACTCACATGCAAAGTTACTCCATTTTGCTGCCTCACTCTTAAACTTTTGAATTAAGGGTGTTCGGCTAGCAACATGTTTGCCAAGACTAAGGACCTATCAGAATCCATCAGGATCTGTCTCTATTGAGCTAATTGCCCTACATTTTGCTCAACAGTAAAAATGAAAATAATAGTTTGTGTGAAAAAGGTTAACTGTTCCCTTACAAGTGTCTATTTCCCATTTAAGAGGTATCTAGGGAGTAATAACTACAAGATATCTCATTTTTATTTTATATTTTATTTACATGTTTGTGAATATTTGGTTCTTAAACATAGAATTGTAAAAAACAACAACAACAAAAAAAAACAAATGAAAAGACTCCAGTTTACCCTTCACACTGATTTATTAATTTTCTTTTTTTTTGGTTATTTTTAATGAAATCAGGGACTATTTTCCCTCCTAAGGGCACCTGTTCAGAACACAGCTTGGAATTCAAGGTATCTTTAACATTCTCCAAGTTTGTAAAAATGACATGAATGCTGTCAACATAAAAAGACATTTAACATTATTGCTTTGCAGGCTTGTAATTGTGCTATCACTAATGTCACACAAATAATAGATGAAAAATATCTTGTACTAAGCAATAATGTTGTGCTACCACTGGGTACTTTAAAAGGGATGAAATAGAATCTTTGGTCCTTGGCTTGGCATCTATATTTGTATCCTTTTATTCCCCATTCAGACTTAAACTAATCTCTTACTTAAACACTTATGAGTTGTCCATTAGGAGTGGAGAGATTATAGATATTATACATCTTGTGTTTGGCCCTATAAAAATAACTCATTTGTCACAGGGAAATGACTTTCTTAGATATTTCTCTTCAAGCACACATGAAGGTTTTAGAAGACTCAGATATCACAATTTGACTTTGGATCAAGACTTAAAGAGACCTTACAACTATTTGCATATAAAAAAATAAATGTCAGCATTTAAAATGGTACAAACAACTTCCCAGCCAAGCCCTCCAATTCTCCATCAGGATTCTTTGTCCATTTCTTTCTATTAACTTTTTCTCATAGGTATTGTGCAAATAATATTTTTATGGGTCTCCAAGGTCCTAGTTTTTAACTCTTAAGTTTACTCAAATAAATACTTTCTTATGCCTTCCAGATATGCCAAAATAGCTGTCCAGTAGACAACGTAAACTATTTCCAAAATGAAATCCACTATTTTCCCTTGAAACCTTCCTTCTCCCCCACCTTCCCTCTTACTATAGAGGGCAACATCCTAGGCATCATGTACTCTTCACTATCTTTCACTTATCCCATATCTAATATGTTGCCTGACTATTTAACCTCTGCAACATCTTTGAAATATCCACCATTCTCTCTTCTGAAACTGCCACTACTCTGGTGTTGGTCCTGATTACCTCATGCCTGGACTATTGCAATAACCTGCAAGTGGGTCTACCTGCCTCCAGTCTCTCTCCATTCCATATCAGCCTCCATTCAGCTAAGTGAAGGTCCAATCGTGTCACTCTCCCTACTCAATAAACTCTAATGGATCACCTCTAGGATAAAAGACAAAATATTCTGTTTAGCACTGAAAGCCCTTCATAGCCTAATCTGCTCCTACCTACATGCTCCTAGCCTACTCCTTACCCTCCTATTCTTCAATCCAGTGAAATTGGATTCCTTGCTGTTAAACAAATAAAACACTCCATTTACTGACTCCAGGCATTTTCTATGGCTCTCTCTCATGTCTGAAGTGACCTACCTTTTAATGTCTGCCTACTGTTTTTTCTGGTTTCCTTAAGTCCCAGCGAAAATCCCAACTTTTACAAGGAGTTTTTCCAAAGCCCTCTTAAATCTAGTGTCTTCCTTCTCTAAATCATTTCCTTCTTATCATGTATATAGCTTGTTTGTACCTATTTATTTCCTGTAGTCTTCTACATTAAATTATGAGCTCCTTAAGGTCAAGGATTGCATTTTGCCTCATTTTGTATCCTAAGTGCTTAGCATACTGTCTGGTAGATAGTACATGCTTAATAAAAGTTTATTGATCAATTGATTATATTTAGGAATGATTATAGGAAATTGTTTAAGGTGTAATCTAGTGGTAGTGAAAATAATTTCACTTTGATTAGTGTTCATCACAAGCAAGACGATAAAATTTAAATATAGTATTATACATATTATAAAACTTTATTATATATATGATAAAATCAGAGTATTTTATTGATTAAATATACACTCCTTCCCATTGGCCTTCATGGAACAAACTCTATGGGCTGATGGAGACTGACAATTCATCTCTGACTTACAGTGTAAAGAGTTGCTTGAGGAATTGAAAAGTTAAATAATGTACCCATAATCACAAAAAGTGTGTTAAAAGGAGTGACTAGAGTGCAGTCTTAATGACTATTACAAGTACAATTCTCTATCGACTCAATAATACCTCTTGATATTTTAATGAGTTTAAATTAGAAGATATAGAAAAAGATAAATAATCCCCTCTCCATAGATTCCAAATGATTTATAGTTTCTCTCTGTTCCGTTTTCCTCTATTTTTCCATATGTTTCACTTAAAATTTATCTTCTTAACTTGGGACAAATGTGAATCTATTCTTGCTGATTTTGGATGACAAGAGGAAAGGAATATAGTGGTCATATAATGCTTATCTTAACTTCCTAAAATTAGTAAGTTCTCTGCTCAGAAGTAAGCTGGAGCCAACTTTCCTCATCTCAATTTAAAAAAAAAGTATAAGAAAGTAAAAAGAATTTCTAAAACTTCTGTCAGGTGATATCTTCATTAAAGAATATACCAGAATGGGAAATAAAGATCGGGATACTGATAGAGGAGGCACAATAACTCTATGTGTGTGTGTGTGTGTGTGTGTGTGTGTGTGTGTGTGTGTGATTATGTCACCATTATTGAAATCAATGTTTGATTCCACATTAAAAAATGGATACACAAAGAAGAATTTCAGGGGCAACAAGGTGGCACAGTAGATAGAGCACTGGCCCTGAAGTCAGGAGGACCTTAGTTCAAATCTGACCTCAAACCAAACACTTGACACTTAATAGCTATGTGACCCTGGGCAAGTCACTTAACCCCAATTGCCTAAAAAAAAAGAAAAGAAGAATTTCCATGAAAGTCTAAGATTTTCTTTGTTAGTTTATTCCTCTCTTGACAATTTTTAGTAACATATTAGATTTTAAAGTTTGCTTAAGATAGGATCTCATAGAATAAATACCAGATATCATATATATATATATATATAATATATATCTACTAGATATCATATACATATCTACTATATATAGTAGATATCTATATATATACTGGATATCATATAGATATCTACTATATATAGTAGATATACATATATATACTAGATATCATACAGATATCATACATATATATATATACTAGAGAGCTAGTGATAACTTTGTTATTTCTTTTTTCTTATATGCAAAATAGCAAATATTTAAAGGGATTCTTGGCACTTATATTTGACTATATGATACATTATGATCATTTAGAGTATATGCTAGGGAAAAAGAAAATGCGTTTAGGTACTGAATACCAGAAAGGTATAAAATATTCCTTTTCAAGAGCCACAAATTTCTTTTATCAAATGAAAACAAAGTGTAATATGAACACAACTTTCTCTTCAATTCCATTGATCACAAACATAGTAATCACTTAAAAATCCCATTCCACAGTTTATGAACATTATGTTTGATCAAGTTGGAACATTCTATAGTGATCTTGTATGTTATAGTAACAAAAATAGCTCTATAAGCTATATTATGAACACAGATATATGCCCACCCCCCAAAAAAATGCAGACATTCAAAGACTCATTCACATTTACATAGATACTATGTTAAAGTGACAGCTATTTTTGTTGGTATTTAATTCCTGGTTTTCATTTTTTGTTTAAGTTTTTGTGTTATTCTTATAAACATCAACATAAGCAGGAAATCTTTAAAATTTGGAAGGAAAAGAGTCTTGAGCAATATAATTTTGGAATGGATTACATTGTTGAGTTTAGGGTCAAATTGCATTAAAAGAGAAAAAAACAAAGCTGCAGCAAAAAAATGTATTTATTAAGACTGTAAGTCTGATCCTCAAGCACTATTCATTGTGCGTTTTTGATGGGGATTGGAGATGTTTGTTGGTGAGTGGATGGTTGGTTGGAAAAGAAAAAAATTTGGTTATTTTCACTTGTAAGGTTGCAGAAATGTCAACTACATGCCACTGTTCCCTTCCTGAGATTAATAAACTAAAAATTTCTTTTCAGAAGAAAACAGCAATATAATGTGCCTGCTTTGGGGGCATGAGGTTAACTATGTTTAGAGAAATTCATAACCACAAAATTGTCCCCTAGATGAATATTTGTGTATGTGTGTGTATACATATGTGAGTCTTTGTGTATCACCTAGGGGATAGCTTTGTGGTTATGAGTTTCTTTCTCTGTCTCTCTTTTTCTCCCTGTCTCTGTCTCCTCTGTCTCTCTGTCTTTCCATATGTATATATTATATCTATCTATATCTATATACATACCTATATGCATATATACACACATATGTATATATTATGTGTATATATACAAATAAGCATATATTTGTATATATCCTTCCTTTTTATTTTTTGTTAAAGGAATTCCTGAAGATGGCCTATTAAGTCAAAGAAATTTTACACAACCTATGTTGATAGAAGAACTACCCACACCCATGAAACCATGTTTCCTTGAAATATTGAAGTAAGTCTGTTTTCATTTAGAGGGAAGCAAGTATTATGATTCAATATACAATATAAATGAATGAACAAGAGATTTATTCACTAGCACACTACAGCAATTACATGGTCCATGAATGATTTATTAAAATCAGTACTTCTGTGCTGGTAAGACGCATTCATATCAGGGATGACTGAAGGAACAGACAAAGTAGATCCGCTGTGGTGGAACAAGGGCCTCTGGGACACAATAGAGGCGAAGTCTAGAGTGTTTGATGGAGTGTCAGAACAGTATTACAGTGGGTGTCCACAAAGGCAAGCAAATGTTGTTAGCCAGGTAGTCAGTCAACAAACATTTATTAAAAGCTTACTATGTCCCTGGCAGTGTGCTAAATGCTGGGGATACAAATATGAAAAAAGACAGTCCATGTTCTCAAAGGGCTTACAATGTAACTGGGGAAGATAATACACAGAAGGAAACTGAAAAGTGAAGGATAGAGGTTGCTAGGGGGAAAGGTAAGCTGGTATGTGAAGAATGATGGAGTCCAGTCCAAAGAGAGCAAGCTGGTAGGAAATGAATAGATTGTTTTCCTGGGAGCGCTCTTTAAATGCAGGCTTTGGCAAGAGTTTTTTTCTCTACTGTACAGTGAGAGGGGCAGAGGGGAGTAAGGGCACTGATCAGGTTTTAATATCAAATTTGATAGAATCTCTTGAATGATAAGTTAGGGGATGATGAAGCAGAGAGAACAAATTGAGGAAGTTGAGGGGGAAGTACAAAATCTGGTGTGCATTCTGAGAAACATGAATGAACAACAGAAAGAAATTTCTAGAGGCAACAGGTAATGGAGACTCAGGTGACAAATGTCACCAGGGAAATCAGTAAACTATCATAAGACCAAGGGCAGAAGTCTAGCTACAGAGGACCTGAATAGTCTCAAAAGACAGAATGATGGAAAATTTGACTCAATTTAATTATTTTTTTTAATTCATTGAACATTTTAAGGTTTTTTGTTTTTGTTTTTGTTTGTTTGTTTACAAAAAATGGTTCCAGGCATCAGGATATGTAATGTTTAGATGAGAAACCAGACCTGTCCTCATATAACTTATGGGAATTAAGGTATACAGTTGCCTCTTGGACTCAAATAATAAATTGAGTGTCAAGTTATTGGAACCAAATAATAAAATCAAAGCTAAATTCTTTGTAAGATTTATTTGACACTGAGCTGCTTAAGTGTAAGATACATGGCCTTTTATATCTTCTTAAAATTGAATGAGTTAGTCCAAAGAGACTAGATTGGAATTGTCTTCCAAGGTAAGAGTTTGTGTTTCAAACTCTGGAGAATTGGAGGCATTCAGTAGGCCAGAGATCAGCTAGTCATTAGACTGTTAACTCCTTGAGAACAGGAACTGATTTTACCTGACTTTCTATTCCAGTGTAGTGTCTGACACATAGTAAATGCTTAAATTAACTTCTTTTTTTCTTATTTATTGCAAAGGATAATCATGACTGAAATTCAGAGATATTTGTGAAATCCATTACATGTTTACATGTATTTATGACCACTAATTCCTTAATTATCTATTTTTTTAGAAATATATAAAACTTAAATGTATCAGGAGTCCTCTAAAACATTAAATTTGATATTTGCCAAAGCAATCAAACTGAGGGCTGCAGCTAGCATTTAGTCTTTACCTGTGAAATGTACTCAGCATTTGAATTTATTATTTTACTGATTTTTTTCATTCTGTGAACAGTGGTCCAACTGCGAATAGAATCTTCCATATCATAAACATTAAATAAAGGCCTATTGAATTGTCAAATCCTTCCAATTTAACCTGAGCAATCTCTACAGCCTCCACTCCTTCTTCACTACTCACATTGCCATGTGCTTAATTCAGGCCTCTGTTCAATTGTTAGCTCCTTGAGAGCAGTGATTACCTTTAGCTTCTTTGTAACTCTGGTACTTCACACAGTGCCTGACATAGAGCAGGCACTTAGTAAATACTTCTTGACTGACTGACATTTCCCTCCTGAACTATTCAAAAACTTCCTAATTTATTTCTCTTTCCCTAGTCTCTTCCTTCAGCAATCTATCCTCATAATATGTCAGTTACTCAGTGAATGCTGGTTTATCTTATATACAAACTTTCACTCAACGCAGATCACAAATGATGATCTATATCTTCTCAGCTTAGGCAATTAATGGCCATGATCTGCCACAGATCCACTATAATGGTTCTTAAACATTTTTTTTGTTCTTGTTTTTAAATTTATTTATTCTGAGTATTCAACATTC
>NW_020954569.1:8434980-8435662 GCF_900497805.2 Vombatus ursinus | reverse complement strand
ACTTCCACAAGATTTTGAGTTCCAAATTTTCACCCCATCTCACCCCTGCACCCACCCCAAGATGGCATGAATTCTGAATACCCTTTCCCCTAGTCTGTCCTCCCTTCTGTCTCTCCCCCCCTTCTCTTATTCCCTTCCCCTTCTATTTTCCTGTAGGGAAGGATAGATTTCTGTACCCTATTTCCTATATTTCTTATTTCCCAGCTGCATGTGAAAACATTTTTTAAATGTGTTTTTAAAACCTTGAGTTACAAATTTTCACCCTTCCTCCCTCCCCACCCACCCTCATTGAAAAGGTTATACATGTGCAGTTACACAAAACAATTCCATAGTAGTCATGTTGTGAAAACTAACTCTATTTCCCTTAATCCTATTTTGCTCCCCCCCATTTATCCTATTCTTTCTTTTGATCTTGTCCCTCCTAAGAAGTGTTTGCTTCTGATTACTCCCCTCTCCCAATCTGTCCTCCCCCTGCTCCCTTGTCCCCTTACCCCCCCCCATTTTCTTGTAGGGTAAGATAGATTTCCATACCCAATTGAGTGTGTAGGCTATTCCCTTCTTAAGCCAAATCTGATGAGAATAAGATTCACTCATTCCCTCTCACCTTCCTTCATTTCCCCTCCATTATAAGAGCCTTTCCATTTCCTTTTTTTTTGTGAGATAATTTACCCATTCTGCCTCT
>NW_020954569.1:8434307-8434933 GCF_900497805.2 Vombatus ursinus | reverse complement strand
ACCTTTCTCCTTCTCCCAGTATAATCCTCTCTCACCACTTAATTTTATTCTCCAGATATCAGCCCTCCATCTTCAACTCACCCTGTGTCTTCTATCTACCTATCTATCTATCTATCTACATACATATAATTTTTTCCCTCCAACTACCCTAATACTGACAAAGTTCTCATGAGTCTCATCATCTTTCTATGCAGGAATATAAACAGTTCAACCTTAATAAGTCTCTTATGATTTCTCTTTCCTGTTTACCTCTTCATGTTTCACTTGAAACTTGTTTTTGAAAGTCAAATTTTCTATTCAACTCAGGTCTTTTCATCAAGAATACTTGAAAGTCCTCTATTTCATTGAATATCCATTTTTTCCCCTGAAGGATTATACTTAGTTTTCCTGGGTAGGTGATTCTTGGCTGTAATCCTATCTCCTTTGCCCTCCAGGAATATCATATTCTAAGCCTTCTGGTCTCTTAATGTTGAAGCCGCTAAATCCTAAATACTGATTATGTTTCCACAATAATTTTTTTTCTTTCTGGCTGTTTACAATATTTTCTCCTTGACCTAAGAATTCTGGCATTTGGCTGCAATATTCCTAGGAGTTTTCCTTTGGGGATCTCTTTCTAGAGGTGATCA
>NW_020954569.1:8426992-8434148 GCF_900497805.2 Vombatus ursinus | reverse complement strand
CTCTATTCTAATTTTTAAGGAAGTATTTTCTTCAGTAATCTTTTGAACTTCCCTTTCCATTTGGCCAATTTTGCTTTTTGAGCATTCTTTTCCTTATTGGCTTATTGGACCTCTTTTGCCATTTGGGTTAGGCGACTTTTTAAGGTGTTATTTTCTTCAATATTTTTTTGCTTCTCCTTTAGCAAGCTGTTGACTTGTTTTTCATGATTTTCTTGCATCACTCTCAATTCTCTTCCCAGTTTTTCCTCTACTTCTCTTATTTGCTTCTCAAAATTTTTTTGAGCTCTTCCAAGACCTGGGACTGATTGATATTTTTCTTGGAGGCTTTGGATGTAAGAGTTTGACTTTATTGTATTATTCTGGTTGTATGTTTTGATCTTCTTTGGTACCAAAAAAGAATCTATGATCTGACTCTTTTTTGAGGTGTGCTCATGATCCTAGTCAATTACTTGAGTTATAAACTCTTTGTTGAGGTAGAGGTCTGCTCCTAATGTGGAGAATGTACTGTCCCAAGCTTTGGGGGTTTGTACAGCTGTTTTCAGAGATACTTTTAGGGACCTGTAAATTTTTGGTTCTTCCAAGGTGCTATGATAAGGGGCAAGGTGTTTACTCCTTTACTGGCCTGTGCTCTGGTCTATGAGTGACCACAAGCACTCTTTTCTATCTTGGAACTGTAAGAAGGATTTCCTCTCCACCACCACTATATGCTCCACCACACCAGCACTCCTCCTTGCCCCTGGACTGCCACCCAGAACTGTGACCCAGATCCAAGTACAGGCAAAGCAAGAGAATTCTGCACCAGCAGAGAGATCCCTGCAATCCCTCTCTGATCAGCCACTTGATTCTCCTTCAGTGTGTGGGCCAGAAGCTCAGGAAGCAGCTGCCATCCCAGGTCCGAGCTCAGGGAATGGGGCTGGGACCTGGTTCTCTCTCTCACCACAGAAACAGACTTTTCTGACTGACCTTCTAAGTTGTCTTTGGCATTAGTGGGTTGAGAGTTCTGGAAATTGCCACAGCTGCCGGTGATTCAGTCCTCAGAGGCCTGCTCCAGGTTTGCTACAGCCTGTGCGCCCATGCCAAACTCTGCTCCTCTCCCCGCCTGGTGTGACATACCTTTCTGATCAAGCATCCGGCTTGTCTTGGGCTGGAAATTTGTTTCACTCTGTCTTTTTGTGGGTTCTGCTGCTTTAGAATTTGTTTAGAGCAATTTTTTACAGGTATTTGGAGGGGTTTGGGGGAGAGCTCAAGCAAGTCACTGCTTTCACTCCACCATCGCCATCTTGGCTCCTCTTAAACATTTTTTGTGACATGGACCCCTTTGGCAGTATGGTGAAACTTAGGGACTACTCAGAATAATGTTTTGAAATGCATAAATAAAATACACAAGATTACAAAGGAAACCAATTACATTAGAATATGGTAATCACAGTTGGTCTTTTTTAAAGTTCACAGACAGCAAATTAAGAATATCTCCTCTACAGAGTATCTACCCAGATTTCTATAGAGTGATAGATAGATGCTCTATAAAATAAGCATTCTTAGTTTGATGTCTATGAAGTTTTAAAATATATTAATTTTTAATATTTTGATAATTATGTCAATGTCATTGGTTTCTTTGCTACTTAATGTATTTAATATAGTCATATCCACAACTGCATGTATATATTGGATATAATACAAATATATTATACACACATATAAATATATATTACATACACATACATACACATTCTATGAGTGTATGTGACAAACACAGGCAATAGATCTATTTTTTGCCTTTGCTAGGTGACTACACCACTTGTCACTCTGATTATTCATTACCACAATGAAATGATCTTTAATGTTATTTCTCACACATAAGTCATCATTGGAAAATGTTATAATTGATTTGGTCTAACTGTGCATTTCTCCATTAAATTTCATGTCAATCATAGCCTTTATTCTTTGGATACTATGATAATCTGAGATTTATAATCTTAAAAAAATGAATAGAACACTTTCATTAAAAATGTGTAGTTTGCACTGTACTAAAGTGTACTAAAAGTACCACTGAATATTCCAAATGCGAGCCAGTCAATTCTCTTCATCCTCTTCACTTCTGAGCCCAGCTCATTGTTTGTCTTTAGTATCTGATCCAGATATGAATGCTAATGGCAGCTAGTTGGCAAAATTGACTGAGTGTTGTATATGGACACAGAAAGTTCAAATCCATCTTCAGATACTTATTAGCTCTGTGACACTGGACAAGTTACTTAATTTTTCTCAGACTCAGTTTCCTGATCTGCTAAATAGAAGTAGAAACAGCACATTAATTACTTGGTTTCCATAAGGATCAAACGAAATGTGTTATGCAAAACACTTTCAAACCTTAAAGTACAAAATAAATGCTAGACATCATCATCATCATCATTGCATTAACTCAATGAACTGGTCATTTATCTGCATTCATAATTTGAATGATAGCCATTTTCATCTGCTTGTTTATTTTTTTTCCTGCATGGTCAACCTCTTTTGAGTAAAAATATTTTTTGGTGTTGAAGTCCTATAAAGTCCTGAGTCTTGATGTACTTAGCAAAATATAATCTGCTAATCAGAACACATGAAAGATTTTACCATCAAGGGAGAATCCTTCTTTCATGTGGAGCTTGCACAAGAGATTCACCAAAAAACTGCAAATATCTTTAATGAATATATGGCTTCTATATTTTTTATTATTAACAATAAGAGAATAATTGAACATTACCATTTTGCTGTATCAAGGAATCATATTTATGTAAGATATTCATGAGATAATTCTTTTTGGAGAAGGGCTTTTCCTAGATTTGGGCCAACCAAATCAAATGCTCCCACAGTCATTATCAGAAGAAGCTAATCATTTACAGAAGGGGTCAACCATTCTAACTAACTGCCAACCAATTTCCACTCACAAGGTAGGCAATCTTACTTGTAATTGAAATTTTACATGCAAGTTGTTCATTAGATAGTTAGCTCTTTACCTTTGCATCGGCCATCAATCATGTCTGAAATTAACCTTCTAGTATTACCTTATAAAGTTCTTCTCTTCCTTGCATATGCAGCTCAAGCTCCATCTTCTGTGTGAATCTTCCTGTAATCCTGTATTCCTGTATTGCCTCACACTCCAAAGCAACTTGTATTTAATTGTTTTATGTATATTTATTTTTTCTTTATATATGCACTTGATTTCTGCCTCATTAATTTGGAAACTCCTTTTGAGTAAGTCTTATTTCATTTATTGTACTAGTATGTCTCATTTCAAGTACTGTGACTACTATATAGTATGTGCTTAATACATTTTTGTTGAATGATTGATTGATTGGAGAACCATGAGAAAGTGATAACATGAAAGCCCAAGAAGGAGAAAGTTGCTAGGAGGAAAGATATTCTCAACACTCAAATCTTGTAGTAACATACATATGCACAATATGCACAGTATTCTTTCAGAAACAAATATCTATCTATCTATCTATCTATCTATATACATAGATAGATAAATATAGATATAGGTATAGATATAATTTCCATCCTTGTGTTTTGCTATGGAACTTTGTCTGGACAACCCATGACCTTGTATTATACTATTTGAACTCATTTTGCATAACCTTTACTGAAATACGTAAATAAATCTGTAATCTCATCGAATCTCTGATGACACAGATCGCAACATATCCATTCCTGCTCATCCAAGTTGACTCTTTTCCATGTTCTCTAAAAAGATCATTCCAAGAAGTTCACCCAGTGTATTGAAGGCCTTCTTTGCTTTCTCCTCACATCACATGGGTACCAGAGGACCTCTTTATCTCTCCAACTTGATGTCATCTGTCACTCCTTCTATGTGACCATACTATCTTCACCTTTTGTCCTAGAGTTCTTTGATGACAACTTTTACTCTTGTCCTTTTTTCTATTTCTTTATTGGTTATATGTCAGAGCTTGCTCATTCCCACCATTTGCCTTTCCATTATCCTCTGAGTGGTGTTTACTTTTAATTTTTGCAGATAGTAGTATTCCAATTTAGCAACAACATTAACATATCTGGATTGAAAACATGGACATTTGCAATTATGAATTAATAAAAGTGTTTGGGTTTTTGTTCATTTGCTTGTTTTTATAATTTCTTAAAAGCAATCAAGTCCACTTGTCCTCTATATTTTCAACTCTGTTCCCAGGACAAACATCAGGCACATCCCTTTTTAGAATGAATATTCCATGATGGTAGGGACTATTTTTGTTTTTTTTTTCTTTATTGAATCTTGATAACTCAGCAAAAACTGGTCCTTAATAGATGTTTATTAGGTTGAATATTAGTCATCAAACAAGCCCTCATATGACTTCCAAAAATAGAGATGATGGTAATGTACAGACAACTTGCCATCCTCATAGATGATGTCTTATGTTCTGAAGGAATAGGGGTTAGACTATTTTTTTTAAGAAATTATTGAAGATAAACACTATGAATTCATCTGTTCATCAAATGCTATAAAATAGATCTAACAATTTATCAGTTGCATTGCTTTCTTACTGTGTAATTATTTTATAATTATAGAATTTAATAACTGTATATATCCATTGGCTGGGCATTCATCTGCTACATATTATTTAAAGGAAACATGGTATAGAATTTTGCATTTACGAGGAAACTATATTTCTGATCTCTAAAAAGGCAGTAAACTAATTACCTAACGTCTAAATAGCTGAGTATGTGACAGGCATATATCAGCTTGTTTCTCAGGAAAAGAAAATCATATGGGTAAAAAAATATTTAATGGATCAAGAGATGAAATGAAAATAACCTTCAAAGAAAGAAGTGCATTTTGTTCAACTGTTCTATAAATTCTAAATAATTTAGTAGTACAGTGCCTCATTGTCAGCTGTTTTGTGAGATGAATTCCTTGTCACTGGAGGTGTTTATGCAAGAGCTAGATGACTGCTTGTCAAGGAGTCATCATTATGGCTTAGAGTTGGACTAGAAGACCTCTAAGAAACCTTTAATCTCTTGAATTTTATGATTTGGGATCATTTTCCACATAACAATTTAGCTCACTTTTCACTATTTACATAAGTAGAAAGTCAATGTAAGGATTTATCTTTTGAAATTGAGATTCTAGTAGTTTATTTTTATCTAGTGTTACAAACTGAGTGACGGCATTGTGATTGAAACTTAATACACTTCATTCTTGGCACTGAGAAGCACAACTGAAAGCTTGATCTGGACAAAATAATGACAAATAGCCACATTTGCCATCAACATCATTCATTCGTCTTTCAACTTTTTGCTTGATTTATTTTTCTTTAAATTATTAAACTCCATAACTTGCCTAAAACTTCAAATGTACAAAAAATCTTCAAAATCAACATTTTTTCCCTTTATTTTGATTTTGCAATTTGCAAAGAACTGTGATTTCATCAGCATAATGTTCTCAATGGGCAACCTCTTCCAGAAATGCATTTCAGTATCTGCTTTGAATTATTGTCTTAGAATGTTGTCTGGTGGCAATGGGAGGTTAATTTGTTCTTTGTCATACAACTAGTAGATATCAGATGAAGAACTTAAATCCAGGTCTTGCTGATTCCAAGGCAAGTTTTTTAACTACTACCTCACACCTCCTTTCTTATTTGCTAATTGTATATTTTTGTCATTTGTAACTCAGCTCTTCAGGTCTAGACACATCATATGGAAAAGGACCTCAGGTAACAAATCTGTATGGCATATTCATTCAGGGAAGTTAAAGTCATTAGGCTGGATCAAAACATCAATGGGGGCTAGAAAGAAGGGCATCAGCAGGCAAAATTGATTTTTGCAGGGGTTTATTTCCTTGTTCTTAAAGGTTTCATATGTAACACTTAACAAACTTGGTTTCATTATCATAACTCGGTCAATATTGAATTATAGAATTGTAGGTTTGGAATGGAATTCAAAAGTAGACAAAGCATGAATTCCATCTTGAAAATCCAAAAACTAGGAGAGTCTAAACTTTAAAGACTTCCTGTTTTAAAAATGGCTACCACTGAAATATTCCATTTCTTTTTGGGAAAGTTCCAAAAATTAGGAAGAATTTTTTTTTCTTTTTCTTTTTCTATACTGACACAATGAAAAGGCAACATGGTATATTGAGAAAAGAGCTGGCATCTTCATCTGAAAAACCTGAGTTCAAGTATGACCTCTGATACTAGCGTGTGACTACAGACAGATACTTAACCACTCATTGCCTCAGTCATAAGGCTGTAATTTGCAGCAATGGTGATGACCCCCATCAAATGAAGATGTCCTCAAGGAAAACTGCCTAAACAGATGAAATAATATTTCCAGTCCTCACTTCTACTCCCCCAAAATGAGTCAAAATCTGATTCCTTTAAACTTTAGCCACTTGTATTAGTTCTGCCTTCTAGGGACAAAAATAATAAATCACAACCCTAATTCATATGAAAGCTTTTTTTAAATAAAGGAAGACAGATTTTATATCACTTTGAGTCTTTTCTGTGCTCACAACCCCAAATTTTAGTGTATGTTTTTGATTGTCCTTTCCATTGTGATCATCATCTTCTCAGTGAATTTCAGCTTATTAAAATGAATTCTGAAATCTGACACTAAGAACTTGACAAAATATTGTCTAGACTTGATTTTACCAAGGAAAAATACAGCAGACTTGTTATCACTTTATTTGATCAAGATGATATATTATTAGTGAAGCTTACAGTCACATTACTTGTTAATTCACATATCACATTGCCAAATCATTATTATAGAGACTGAAAGAGAAGATAATGTTGCTACCTTCAAGACCACATTCTTTTCTTACTGTTGTATCCTAAATCTTATGGGGCTCAGTAAACCCTAGGTTGTCAGAGATTAGCCAATGGCATTCCTCAAAAAATTACCCCCTGTATGTATTGCAATACAAGTGAGTTTTTTTTAATAGAAACTATCAGGTATATTTATATTAGGGAAAATTCTTATCTCATTAACAAATATCAAAATCATGAGGAGAAGCTGTGAGGTTCTGAGTGTATGATGTTTATTTTTTGGGTAAACTCATGGAAAATTACAACAGCTCTAATCCCTCCTCAGTGCTGGCTCATTTCCTTGTTTATTCTCTTACTACAGGTTCAAAGGCAATCAAGTGGTTATGACCTAGAAT
>NW_020954569.1:8423438-8426985 GCF_900497805.2 Vombatus ursinus | reverse complement strand
AATAATAATAATAATAATAATAATAATAATAATAATAATAATAAATGACATGGCTTGTATCTCAGAGTAAAATAAGGTTTGTTTGTTTTTGTTTTTGCCAATGGACTAAAATCTCAATCCATAAATTTTTAAGATTTAGACAAAAAAATCACTTAATGACTATGTAATTTATTAGCAGCATATGGTTTTTCTGATTGTACTTTCTCCATTTCTGTTACTATTGATGTTGTTCTTTAGTCATTTCAGTTATGTTTGATTTTTATGACCTATTTTAAGGTTTTTTTGGCAAAGATATTGGAGTGGTTTGCCATTTCTTTCTCCAGTTCATTTTATAGATGAAGAAACTGAGACAAACAAGTTTAACTGACTTGTCCGGGGTCACACAGCTAGATGAACCTTTCTGACTCCAGACCTGGCATTCTATCCATTAAGTACCTTATTGCATGTCTCTATTATTAGAACATTATTTATCTCTGGCCTACTAAAATATTATTTTGTTTAAATATTGTATCTTCCTTAACTAAATGATAAGCTTCTTGGGGGCAGGGGCCATATCTTATTTATGTTTATATCACCTCCAGGACCTAGAACAATATATTTGTCCATAGTAGCCTCTAAATAACAGCATATTAAATGTTTCTGAAGTTTCTTTCTTTCTTTTTTTTTTAAATAACTCTAACCTCATCTAAGAACCACCCTGTTCCCATAAAACTTTAGCCGTGAATCTCTTTACTTAAAGATTTTAGAATCTTAGACTTAGAGTTGGAGAAAAAACAAAAACTAGAAGCTTTCTAGTCCAACTTCTTCATTATATAGATAGAGAAACTGAGCCCTAACATGGTAGTAAGTAGTAGAGCCAGGATTCAAACTTAGGCTCTCTGATCTTGAGACATTATGTTCATCCTGAACTTTCTAGTGCTGGTTCATTTCTTCACATGTATGGCAGACAAACTGGTAAGTAGTTTGATCCTATTCCAAATTGTTTGTTGACCTGATATCCACCAAAATAATCATTGTAAGGACAAAATTTGACTATGTGATTGCCCTGTTCAAAATTCTTAAGTGGACCCAAATGATTCTGAATGAATATAAAACCTTCAACCCAGTCTGGAATTCAAATTCATGAGGAGATTCCAGTTGACCTTTACCTTATTTTGCATTATGTCGTTCACATATTCTAAATTACAGTCATATAAATCTATTAGTTATTACTTGAAATTCTCTTTCAATCTTTTGTCTGTAAGAAGTCACTAAAACCATTCTCCTTGCCAAATTTGCTTCTCTGAAAACTATTCTTTCTTTAATATTTCAATTAGATGTCTCTTCCTCCATGAATACTTTCCAAAGCCCCCACCTCAAGTTAAGATTCATTTACATTTTTATATGTTGCATCCCTAGACTAGAAAGTAAGGTAATTAAAGTCATTATTATAGTTGTCTATTTGTATATATACTGCTTAGCATAGTTCCCTACACATAGATATTTAACAAATATTCATTGGATTGAATAATTTTGAATTTAATTGAGTATTATGCATAGTGGCCAGCTATTTTGCTTGGTGCTGTTAGAAATACCAAGATAATGAAGCAGATATGGAATTTTTATCTTCCATATCTATAATTTATTTAAGGACAGATTATAATTAAGCTTTTCTTTCCTCTCACTTCCTTTACTCCCTCACCTCTCCTTCATTTCTCAGTCTCATGAAATCTGGCTTCTAACCTCCAAAACAAAATTAAACTTCTCTATTCAAAATTATCAATAATCATAAAAATGGAAAATGTACCTATCATATCTATAGATAAGGAAAAAAGTTTATGTCCAAACAAGAGGTAGAGGGGGTTATGGGAAGTAAAATAGATAATTTTGATTGCATGAAATTAAAAAGCTTTTTTAGAAACCAAATTAATGCAGCCAAAATTAGAAGGAAAACAGGAAACTGGGAAAAATATAACATTTTTCTAATAAAAGCCTCATTTATCAAATATTACTTATTATTTATTTACATATTACTTATATTACTTATTGAATCTACAATTTTCAATTTTCCACCAAGGATCTGCCCTAAGTCCCTCTTCTCTTTCCTCTCTATAATCTCAATCTTGATGGTTTCATTAGTTAAACATATGTTTCCATAGATTGACTCTGAAATAAATATTCAGATACAACCCTGTTCTCTCTCCTGAATTCCAGCCCATCACTTACTGCCTACTGAATATTACGGTAATAATGTAGAGATAATGCTGCATTCAGAGGCCTGGGTTCAAATCTGTTCTTATTAGCCTTATTTGTTTGTAAAATAAGTTCAACCAGTGACCTGTAATGTCTCTTCTAGCTCAAAATCTGTTGTATGCATGTGGATGTCCTGTTGGACAATTCGGCATGTCTAAAACTGAATTAATTCTATATTTTCCCCAAACCTGTCCCTCACTTAATTACCTTATTACTGTTTTGTTATGAGGATGATATGATATAATGTTTGTAAAATACTCAGCACAATGCCTAACATAGAGAAAGTATAATAAATACCACCACCACCACCCCGCCACCCAATCCTTCCCATAACCTCAGTTTAAAACCTTGGAGTCATGTACCGCTATTCTTATTACTTCACAGAATGGTTTGTTGCCATTTGTTGCATTTTTTTGGATAGCTAGAAAAATCATTTAAAAATACTACATGACAGGCACTATGCTAAGTCATGGGAATAAAAATACAAGCATTCAAGACAGTTCTTACTCTTGACTTTATATTCTACTCCGTGAAGACAACACTTAAAGGAGCAGTCCAGGGGAAAAGGAAGGAATGTAGAGAAAATCTAGGCACAGATAAGATAAAACACAGCTTGAGTCCCTACTAAAATGGTGGTCCTGGGAAAAGAGCCATCAATTAGGAGTGGATGGCCCCAAGACAGAGTTCTCTCAGGATAGGGATTCTATAAAAAAATCTAACCTGTAGTGAGGCCATTATTTATGTGCATCATCAGTTTTGACCTATCATACCAGTCATTTTGAATTTAATACCCAGTTTTAGTGAAGGGTTGCTGGAATTGGGGAGTGCTTGGCTTTGTAGACCTTATCTAAACTCGCAGAACCAGGAGTTCATACCACTGATCCAGTCATATAAGAATGAGAATGCATAATTAGTCACCATTGTAGAAAATGATATCTTAGTTTAGCTTAGTTTTTTTTTTTTTCATTTTCTTAGAACTCATGGAAAATATGGCTGGATTCATTTGTATGTACCTCCATTCAATGAACTATAAGAAATGAACATGAAAAAAATGTGAAATGATACGGCAGCCACTATAAAGTACACATTAAAAATCTGCCATGCTTCTATGGATAGCTGAAGTGCATTGGATTGGACAAGTTGCCAAGCTTTCAGAAGAATTTTTTCTCATCAATAAGTCTGAAATCCCTTGCTAAGAAGATTTGCTTCTGAAAAATCTCTTGGGACTTACTAAATGAACTGAAAGTAATACAGATACCTTCCAAATCCCCAAACAGAATTCATAAGTAAGTCAAATAAACTAGGAAGGGAAAAA
>NW_020954569.1:8419481-8423406 GCF_900497805.2 Vombatus ursinus | reverse complement strand
TGTTTTATATATTTATACATATATATATATATATATATATATATATATATATATATATGGGGGTGTGTGTGTGTATATACAGAGTGCATGTATGTGTGTGTGTATGTGTGTAAGGAGAGGCAATTCATAATACATAATGAAAACTGAAAAGACATAATTTTCTAACTATTCATTGCAACCTATGGAAGAAACTGCTAAACAAAGAATTACAAAAAAAATATATTTTTTTCAAAATTCAAGTATATTAGAAAAAAAATCCTGGCAGGGAATAACTCATTCCTATCCTAATGGAAAAACGCAAATAATTTTCATTCCAGAATATTTTTACTGTATGTCAGAAGAGATTTAGAAGAGGTAAATGCTATATTATAGTTGGCTTCTAAGACACTTTTACTAATTGGTATTTATAACCACATAAATACAAACCACTGCTTGTTAATGCAATCAGCTCAGTTGTGCTGATTTGTAATCAATGTGTGATAAGTAATAAGAGTTGCTCCAGAACACATAAATAGGTGTTTAGTATGGTGTGCATTGAAATATGTTTCCTGATGTTTTAAAGAAATGCAGTTCTGTGTAAAAATCACTGAGCCAGATCATGTCAAGATCTTTAAGGAGCAGATGTGCAATTGCTTGTGGTTCACCCAAAGAACAGCAGGCAGATGATTGTTTCCTGATTGTATACACTGCATACATTCATAAAGACTTTCAAATTATGCTTCATTGCTCAAGTCTTATTCAAGAGGCCAGCTATGTAATTACTAGCAATTTGAAAATTGCTTAATCACCACCAACATCACAGCTGATGTGTTGAGAAGCATGCATTAAAGAATACACTGGAACCTCACTTTAACTCTGTCTACAGGGTACAAGAGGTGACAGCATCTAACAACAATGTCTTTGGTAATTTAGGATAGAAACTTCCTAAAATAAAGTAAAAGAATTGGAGCATACATTTTCCACTCACTCTGGAATTCTTACATATTCCTGGGTTTGATGCAGGGGAAATATATAGCTCAAGGCTTTATCCTACTATGCTAACAGACCATGGAGAAACTATTAATCAAATAACCAAGTATTCAAGTGGGACAGACTAAAGAGTAAATAACATGGAAAAGTCTAACAACAGAATGTTTCTTAGTCACTCAGACACCAAGAAGTGCATCATCCATTAGACATAACCCAATGAGTAAGGGTTTAAGACCCATTCCTTATGAAAGTTATTGGAAAACTTCCACTCTGAGTTCATCTAGATTTTAAGCTATTTTTTAAAACATTTGTTTTTAAAACTTTGAGTTCCAAATTGTCTCCCTTCTTCCTTCCTCAACACCCAACACTGAGAAGGCACTCAATCAATATAAGTTATACAAGTGTAGTCATGCAAAATATTCCCATATTAGTCATGTTGTAAAAGAAAACATAGAGCAAAAGAAAAAAAAAACTCCAGAAAAATAAAGTAAAACAAGTATAGTTCCATATGATTCAGATGCCAAAAGTTCCTTCTCTGGGGATGGATAGCATTTTTCATCAAAAGTCCTTCTGAGTTGTCTTGGATCATGGTGTTGCTGAGAATAGCTAAGTCATTCAGAGCTGATCGTCTTAAAATACTGCTATTACTTTGTACACAGTACATTTCACTTTGCATCAGCTCATGTAAGTCTCTTCAGGTTTTTCTCAGAGTATTCTAGCTCATCATTTCTTATAGCATAATAATATTCCATCATACTCACATACCAGAGTTTGTTCAGTCATTCCCCAATTGATGGGCATCCCCTCAATTCCTATTCTTTCCATTGGAAAAGAGCTGTTATAAATATTTTTGTACATATAAGTCCTTTTCCTTTTTGTGTTTTATCTCTTTTGGGATATAGAACTAGTAGTGGCATTGCTAGGTCAAAGGCTATACATGATTTTGTAACACTTTGGGTAAAGTGACAAATTGCTTTACAGAGTGATTGAATCCATTCACAATTCCATCAACAATACATCAATGTCTCCTTTTCCCTATATCCCCTCCAACATTTGTCATTTTCCTTTTCTGTCCTTTTAGCCAATCTAATAGGTATGAGGTAATGCCTCAGAATTGTTTTAGTTTGCATTTCTCCAATCAATAGTGAGTTAGAACAATTTTTCATATAGCTATAGATAGCTTTGATTACTCCATCTGAAAACTGTTCATGTCTTTTGATCATTTATCAATTGGGTAATGGTTCCTATTTTTACAAATTTGACTTAGTTCTCTATATGTTTAAGACCTGAAGCCTTTATCAGAGAAACTTGCTTCAAATTTTTTTCCCAGTTATGACTACTAACTGTATTTCCTTCCATCCTATGCCACCTCCCATTTATTCTATTCTTTGTCACCTTTCATCCTGTCCTTCCTCAAAAGTGTTTGCTTCTGACTACCCCTCCCCTGATCTGCCCTCCCTTCTATCATTGCTTCCCTTTTCCTTTTCCTTTTCCCTTTTCCCTCTTGTTTTCCTGTAGGGTAAGATACATTTCTATACATAATTGAATGTGTGTGTTATTCCCTCTTTGAGCCAGTTCTGATGAGTGTAAAGTTCATTCACTTCCCCTCACCTTCCCCCTGTTCCCCTCCATTGTAAAAGCTATTTCTTGCCTCTTTTATGTGTGATAATCTATTCCATTCTACCTCTCCCTTTCCTTTTCTCCCACTACATCCCTATCTCACCCTTAATTTTTTTTTAGATATCATCCCTTCATATTCAACTCCCCCCATTCCCATTGTCTATATATACTCCTAAGTGCCCTAATAATGATAAAGTCCCTATGAGTTACAAATATTATCTTCTCATGTAGGAATGGCAAACAGTTTAACCTTATTAAGTCCCTCATGATTTTTCTTTCCCATTTACCTTTTATGCTTCTCTTGTATCTTATACTAGAAAGTCAAATTTTCTATTCAGCTCTGGTCATTTCATCAAGAATCCTTGAAAGTTCCCAATTTCATTGAATGTGCATTTTTCTCCCTGAGGGATTACACTCAGTTTTGCTGAGTAGGTGATTGATTGTTGGTTGTAACTCTAGCTCCTCTGCCTTCTAGCATATCATATTCCAAGCCTTCCAATCCTTCAGTGTAGAAGCTGATAAATCTTGTGTTATCCTGACTGTGGCTCCATGACACTTGAATTGTTTTTTGCTGGTTGCTTGTAATATTTGCTCCCTGACTTGGGAACTTTGAAATTTGGCTATAATATTCTCGAGAGTTTTCATTTTAGGATCTCTTTCAGGTGATGACTGGTAGAGTCTTTCAATTTCTATTTTACTCTCTGGTTCTAGAATACCAGAGCATTTTTTTTTTATAATTTCTTTTTTTTTTCCAGTCAAAGACAAGGTTTATTAGAACATCTGTCATACTGGGTAGATTCTTAAGGAGTCTGAATGTTAGTGAGCTGTTGGCTAGATTATAAGACTCAGAGCATCTTAATGGAGACCAGTTGGACTTTATACATAGAAAGATGATGGGAGGGATCTAGGAATGGCCAAGTAGTCTATGAGGTAATAGAACTACAGGGACCAGAACCATGTGGCCAAGGGAGATGGAACCTAGGGTGGGAAGTGACCTGAGGCCATAGGGAGGTCTAGGCTAGGTTAAGGGTAACATTAACATAAGAACTGGGAGATTGGGAGTAGCCACAATAAAAGGCTAGTTGGTGGGATTATAGCTTCAGGGAATTCCAGAGATTTGGACTTGTGGGAAAGTCCAAGATTTTTCCTTTTTGGGATTTAGCTCCCTTCCTCATCATTCCCCCCTCAAACAAATGGGACCTAAATTCTTTTGGGGTAAGGAGCAAAGGTCTAGGCTTCTGAAACTGCTTCCTGTTGGCATGGGGCATAGAGCTGTCCTGGCCTCAAGGGGGTTCCAAAGAGGAGGTTGACTAAAGCCAAGTTATAATTTCTTGAA
>NW_020954569.1:8415672-8419442 GCF_900497805.2 Vombatus ursinus | reverse complement strand
AGATGATGTCTAGGTTTTTTTTTTTTTGTTTGTTTTTGTTTTTGTTTTTTTTTTTTTTTTGATCATGGCTCTCAGGTAATCCAATAATTTTTAAACTATCTCCCCTTGATCCATTTTCTAAGGCAGTTATTTTTCCAATGAGACAGTTCACATTGTCTTCAATTTTTTTTCATTCTTTTGGGTTTGTTTTTATTGTTTGTTGATTTCTCATAAAGTCATTAGCTTCTATTTGCTCAAGTTTAATTTTTAAGGAATTATTTTCTTCAGTGAGCTTTTGCACTTCTTTTTTCCATTTGGCCAATTCTATTTTTTAAGGATTTTATATTTCTTCAGTGTAATTTTGAGTCTCTTTTTCCATTTGGCCAATTCTGCTTTTTAAGGCATTATTCTCCTCATTGACTCTTTGTACCTCTTTTATTATTTGCCCTAGTCTGTTTTTTTAAGATGTTATTTTCTTCAGTATTTTTCTGTAGATCCTTTATAGAGCTGTTGACACATTTTTCATGATGTTCTTGCATCGCTCTCATTTTCCTTCGCAATTTTTCCTCTCCTCTTACTTGATTTTCAAAATTCTTTTTGAGCTCTTCCATGACCTGAGACCAATTTATGTTTTTCTTGGAGGCTTTGGATATAGGAACTTTGACTTTCTTACCTTTTTCTGTGTGTGTTTAGATCTTCTTTGTTGCCATAGTAACTTTTTATGGTCAGGATTTATTTCCTATTGTTTGCTCATTTTCCGAGCCTATATCTTGATTTTTAATTCTTTGCTAAAAGTCTGCTTCCAGGGTGGAGGGCACACTATCTCAAGCTACAGGGCTTTTGTGCATCATTTTTCAGAGATACTTCTAGGGACCTGTACGTTTTCAGGTGGTATGATCTGAGGAAAGGTGTTTATTACTCTTCTGGCCAGTGCTCTGGTCTGTGAGTGATCGAAAGCATTTTTTTCTGCCCTGGAACTGTGATTAGAGTCCCTGATCCAGGGTAGCTGCAAACTCTAGTGTGCTTCTCATCCCAGGACTGCCACCCAGGACTGTGACCTGGACCTGAGTAGGGGCAAAGCAACAGAGTCCTGCCTCAGTGTTAGCAAAGAGACTCCAGTGATCTCCTTCTGACCAATTGTTCGACCCCCTTACCATCTGTGGACTGAGATCTCCAGAAGCAGTAGCTGTTTGCTGCTGATTCAGTGGCTCCCAAGGCTTGCTCCTGGTTTGCTGGGGCCAGTGATGTGTAGGTACTGCCTGCACTGGACTGTGCTCCTCTTTCACCCAGGTGTGACAGTCTTTTCCTACTGACCTTCTAAGTTGTCTTTGGACAGAAAATTATTTCACTCCATCCCTTTGTGAGTTTGGTTATTGCAGGAATTGTTTTATGACATTATTTAAAGGTATTTGGAGGGGTTTGGGGGAGAGCTCAGGAGAATTGCTGCCTTTTCTCTGCCATCTTTAGGGTTTAAACTTTAAAATATCTGCCTTGTATCATGGCTGAAAGACTTTTCTTGCTGCAATCTGCATGGCTTAGTCTTCTAGATGCTGGTAGTGCCTAAATGTTTCGTACTTGCATTTCACATAGCTGCTTTGTCTGGTCCAGGAACCCCAATGCCACTGCCACTTCCTCCCATATAAATTCCTCTTTAATCTGAGAGGCTTACCATTATGTTACCATTATTGTACTCTGTATTCATAACTGCCATGTGCTGAAACACTGCCTACTGCTTCTAAGGTAAATACCATTACTTTATTTATTTATTTATTTTAGAACAAGAGACAAGGCCAACATGTTGCAGGACTAATCAACACTTCCTTTGTTCTGTTGTTAATAAGCATTAAATCCCTATCCAACTGGTACAATAAAGGTAGCTCAATCAGTTTTAATACTTGCAGACTTGTATTTCTTTTTTTTTTTTTGGCTAGGCAATGAAGTTAAGTGACTCATGCAGGGTCACACAGCTAGTGAGTGTTATGTGACTGAGGCTGGATTTGAACTCAAGTCCTCCTGAATCCAGGGCTGGTGCTATTAGATTTATATTTCTCATGGGATTTTGCTAGTCCTTACTCATGTATGAGTTAGAATTAAAGAATCTCATTTACCTCCTCTGAGTCTAAGAGTATAGGCATTGTGGCTCACACATAGTCACCTCCTTTTTCACACTTTTGAGATTGGGGATGTTTCTCTTTGCATGTGATTTTCCAACTCACATTGCATGCAAAACAGACATTAGAAAAGGCCATACAAATTTCACTGAAGTTTTGCTAAGCCTCAAGAAAGAATTCTTGCCAATGTGGTAGAATTTATGCTCCCCCATAAAGAAATATAGAAGGAAAGATCTTAGTTGGAATGATGCTTATTTTGTACAGTTAATAGCTTTAACATCGGAATGTTGTATTATCCTCTAGCTGTAGTTGAAATAAGTGAGGTAAAGAAAGGTCAAGTGATTTGATACCGCTATTGAGAAAGAAAAATTCAGTTCCCAAGACCTAGCAACATTTCCATTTATATGTCAATGGCTTTTCTTGCTTTCCCAAAGATTCAATAAAGTATTCTCAAGGTTGTTGTTTTAGAAAAGATGATGTGCCATGTGGCTTCAGCTGTTATTCACAGAATAACAATATTTGGAAAGAAGGAATCTTAGAAATATCCTCCTAGATGCTTCACTGGTCTTGTTGACCCTAAAGTGGTAAATCAATGAACTCCCAGTTCATTTGTTGCATATTTTCATTGTTTGCTTTTAAAACTCGAGTTTTTGTTTTTTGGCAATTGGGGTTAAGTGACTTGCCCAGGGTCACACAGCTAATAAGTGTCAAGTGTTTGGTCTGAGGCCGGATTTGAACTCAGGTCCTCCTGACTTCAGGGCTGGTGCTCTATCCACTGCGCCACCTAGCTGCCCCTTAAAACTCAAGTTTTGTGCTGCAATTATGCCTCTTAAGTACAGTTCAGGTCCTTTGGGCTCTAAGTACAAATGTCCAAAGTCAAGGATGCAGCTTAGTGAGAAAATAAAGGTGTTGGATGCATTTCATGCTGGAATGTCTGTAGCTACTGTCATCCTAATCTATCAACTGACTAGAGGCATTGAATGTACCATTCTTGCCATCTGTCACAGCCTCAAGGTTAAACATCAACTTGCCTCTGCTATACTACCATATTCCATGACCCTTAAGGATCTCAAATGGGAGACGTTGCTGATGGATTATTTCAAGCTGGTGCATCCATCATGATCTCTAATACAATCCACTACCATAAAGAGCAAAATGTTGGAGGTGATGTCAAGACTTCACCAGTCTCAGAGTCTTCCAACAGCAATGACTAAAGTCCCTGCAACCTCTCTCTTGATCAACCTCTCCCTTGGTTTTCAGAAGGTGGTCAAGGTAGAGATGTTTATAGCATTATAGTATAAAGGCAATGCCCTCACATTGCCATCTGACACAGTAAAATGTCAGAGTCAGGTTAAAAGATATTTTAGTTTTAAGAATTTTATTTGCTATGCAGTATTATTGTACTGTAGATTTTGTATGTTTTGTTGTTGTTCAGTCATTTTCAGTTATGTCCAATTCTGTGACCCCATTTAGGGTTTTCTTGGCAAAGATATTAGAACGGTTGCCATTTCTTTCTCTAGCTCATTTTACAGATTAGGAACTGAGGCAAACAGGGTTACATGATTTACTCAGGGTCACATAGCAAGTGAGACTGGATTTGAACTCATGAAGATAAGTCTTGTTGATTCCTAGCCTAGTACTCTATATACTGTACCACCTACCTGCTTTCATGTGTTAGAA
>NW_020954569.1:8408204-8415649 GCF_900497805.2 Vombatus ursinus | reverse complement strand
TGTGTGTGTGTGTGTGTGTGTGTGTGTGTGTGTGTATGTGTGTGTGTTTATTGAGATGTTAGCATAAATGGTTACAGAATTCTAGGGAATTACGAGTGAGGAAAAATGTTTTGCATATCAAACCTCTCCCTTTTATTTTGTGTGTAGCATTTTATGGGTTAGTTCATGGTTACTATTAGAAAAAGTTGTGTATTATCAGAATTTATGTTTTGTTATAAAGAATGGTATGCAGAAAGTGTATTTTTAGGAATCTCTAGTGAAAGATTAGAGTTTTGGGTGTTTTATGGGAACTTGATTCCCTATTCCTCACAGGTTCAATGTATCAATATTCAGATTTTTGACTTTTGATCATTTTCTAGGAACATTAACCTGGTGAAAGTAGATGATTGACAGTCCTTCTCTGGGCCTCAGTTTTTTCATGTATTAACAAGGAAGTTATATTAGATGATCATTTCTAAACCCCACAGTTTCTATAGTATCTTACAGTTACAAATTCTATTAATATAAATAAAAGCAGAAGACTCTATACTTTCCTTTTATTTATTTATTTTTTGACAGTGGTTTTGGAGCATCTCATAGGAAGTGAAATTATGAAGTCCACACAGGGCCATTTGCTACTGTGGCTCAATATGTGTTCTTTTATGCTTGGAGAAATGAATTTCCCTATATCCTCAAAGTATAGTTTAATCTCAAGTTTTATCCTTATTCTTGTGTCAGAGGTTTTTTAAATTATGGCCTCATTTTGTTATTCTGCTTTAGAAATCTTTACTTTAATCAGATAGCTTATGAACCAAAATACATATTGCCTTGGATATCTGTACTGCCCCCACCTCCCAATACCCTTTTCTCATCTTATCCACTTATCTATTTACTAGGTATTTTTAATGACCAGTTCACTTTTCATCTCTGTGGAGTCTTCCTTGGTCACTTCAACTCATATTAACCTCTTTTTTTTTGTAAGCAAAACAAAACAAAATTAAAAAAAAAAACTCTCAGACCATAATATTATCTACCCCACCCATTTTGGATTCAGTCATTTACTATCTCATTATTTTACTATTTCACGTAGATTTATTAAAGGGAGAGACTTTTAGACTTAGAGAGGACCTCACAGATTATCTAAGCCTAAACTCACATTTGACAGATGAAAAATTAATCTCTAGAGAGGAAAGTTACATTTATAGGGTCACACGTTCAGTCACAGAGCTGGAAGTAGAGACCAATGCCTTATGTCTACAGTAGAATGTAAAACCCATATACTTATACATGTACATATTGTTTAGCATTAGAATGTAAGTTCCTTGTGGGGATTAGATTTTAAATCTTTGTACTTTAAGAACTTAGAAGAAGTTCTTAGTAAACTTTTATTTATTGATTTAGGGTCCTTTTTGAAAACTTCCCTATAGTGAAAATTCAGCTGTGCTATACACAACCACACTCAATATGTAATTACTTAATGGAATAGCAGGCCTGACCTAAAGGACCTAATCTTTCTGTGAATGCTTTTCAGAGGGTTGAGTCCTGCTTCTCATATTTACTATCTTTGTGACTATAAGCAATTCATCTAACCTCATTGAGCCTTAGTTTATTCATCTGCAAAATGGGGATAACTAGCTGCCAAATTAAAGTGCTTAAAAAAAACCCTTATATTGCTATGTAGATTGAGTCATTAGAATATTGTTTTCAGTTGTGAGGACTACATTTTAAGTTGGAATGTGTCCAGAGGAGGATTGCCAAAAGAATAAGGGGACTCGGGGGTGGAGCACAGAGAAGATGAGGAATGTTTGAAAGCTTCATTGTTTTGTGAGGCAGATGTAAAAGGCTGGAAACTTTTAATAATTATGCCATTACAAACACAATTATGAATTGTATGTATGACTTGTGATGAAGGCCCCAATTACAGACAGAAAACTCTCTAATATTGGTTTTAGGGAGTTGGAATCCCAGGAGAGGTCAATCTCTTTTTTGTTACTCACAGAGATTTTCTGTGCCATAGATTAGTAAGATTCTATCTTTGACAGAAGAAAGGACACGCTTAAAAATAGGTGTCAGTTGTACTCATCTGAACTAAGATGGGAAAAAGATAAGGGGTGACACTTCCTCTGGTTATGTGTATTTCCTTAGTGCTCCAATCATCTGAGAGAGCACTTGTAATTAAATCCCACTTGTCCTTTTAACTCTCTTCTTTTCACTCTCTCCAAAGGCTTGGGTATGAAGAGGGGAGTCACTAATGTTGCAGGTACTGTGTTGCCACAGTCAAACAACTCTTCTATGTCTGGAGGGGAGAAGTTCCTCCACTTTTCTTTCCTTTTGATATTGATTCTTCTTTTAGTTCTATCCTATTGTCAGTCTGTACAATATTTCTTTACCAAGGGAATGAAGTAAAAAGCTCCAAATCCCACAAGTCTATGGAGATCCAAGGTGTGTTTTTTTTTTTTTTTACCATTTCTTGAGGCATTATATATGGCAAGGAAATAGACTTATTCTGCATTGCATAACAGAATAGACCTAGAGCCTAGATTACAGGTTACAAGAGAGTAGATTTCAACTTTATGTCAGAATGGCTTTCCAATAATTAGAGTTATCCAAAAATTGGGTAGGGTCCCTTGTGAATCACTGAGAGCCTTATTACTGGATATGTACAAGCAGAAACTATGTAATACTTGGTGATGCTGTTGAAGGGGTCTGTGTAACTGGATGATTTCTATCATTTCTTCCAAATCTAAGGTTCCATAGCTTCACAATTTCCATAATGATACTGGATTTCTTAAAATAAAATATTTTTTACATCTGCTGTTCTCCCTGGAGCCAACCAAAGCGATATGGAAGGAAAAAAAGTTCTGTGTGGATATCAAATACTGTACAAGTACAATTAAAAATGCTTTCTTCCCATAAATGTTGCCTTAATCATGGAAAAAATGGCACACTTGGCTGTCAGGCTTTTATTTTAGTGTTTGGCCTTTGCTAAGATGACCGAGGGTATACTATTTATGTGTTGCTGCTTTCAAGGGCAACTGTGCAAAAATGATTTTTTTCCCTACCTAGGAATGAAACTCATCAGATTCCTTCATTTTGACAAGTAAGTTATTCTGGAATAAATGGATAAAGTAGTCACATCATTCACGTCCTTCTCAAGTAAATCTAAAGTAGAAGTGATTAATCAATAATGTAGTAAGAGAATTTTAGATAGTCTCTTGACTGCTATAGATTTAGCAGCATTAGTGTCATAACTAGAACAGTGAACTTCTACCTTATCCTCTATGTTAATAGAGACTTTTATATATCTATATAATAACAGGGTAAGTCTTGCTACTTATAAAACCTTATCCACAGCTAAGCAAATGCTCTAAGGCAGTGAATGGTGAGCCTTAGTTAATCTCTGTGTCATGATTTATAATCCTGCCTAGTCTAGTTAGACACAGTATCCTTAGAAATGTAATATGGAAGAAAAGTAGTGATATTTCACTTTAACTTTTTTTGGGGAACATTCATGATTTGATATAGAGCCTTATAACCTCATTTCATTTCTTAAAAATATGATTTGAAGTACATTACAACTCTCTAGTAATGAAATAGTTTTCTAGGGAAAATGTCATCAAATTAAATCTACTTCATGACTGAGTAGATCTTATGCAGTGCTATGTAAGAATATATTCACTAGTTTTGTGAGTCAAGTTTCATTCTATTATAATTATGTCACCATGTCAGTTAATATTCATCAACAGCTAATCATTTTCTATTTTCAATTCAAATACAAAAATGGAGGAGTGACTGGCACATTCAGCTATGCTACATGGCAAATTACAGTTATAGAAATAATTAAGTCAATGGGTTTTCAGTTATTATCAGTATTGGAACCCAGAAGAGAGAGATACTATTCTCTACTTTTTCCTATGTTTCAGCTGCTCCTTAATAGATTCATTGATTATTGAAATTTTAAAATCTTTCCTTGAGGGATTCAAGGTAGGTCTTGAAACAAATCTAGCATTTAAATAAGCATGAAGAATTGGCTAGTGACTACTTTCATGATGCTTATTGTGGTCTGTGTACAAAACCTTTTTGAATTTTACTTTAAGACAATTATGTCTTATTCTCCTTTCAAGTCTGTAAAACTGAACCTACCCTATACTGCTTAGTAAATTGAGCACATCAGGAGGAGGAGTGAAGGTGGGCAGGAAGGAAGGGGAAAAAAAGAAAAAAAAAGAAGGAAAGAAAGAGGGGAACAAGGAAATAAGAATGTTTAATAATGCCTACTATGTATCAGGCACTGTGCTAAGCATTTTTTTACAAACACGATCTCATTTGATCCTCACAACAGCCCTCCAAGGTCCCTACTCTCCTAATTCCCTGTTGAGTGAAGTGGGATTTTTTTCCTTTAAACACAACTGTATGTATATACTTCTATCCTTTGATCAATTCAAGGAGAGTAAAGTTCCAGCATCAGCCACTCCCTGAACCTCTTTTCTTTTGTTGGCATAAACTTTTACTTGCATCCTACCATATTGTGAGATAAATTTCCTCATACTTCCTCTCCCTTTCCCTGCTAAGATATTCCTCTTCCTCTTCCTCTTCCTTTCCATTTTTAAAAATATTATCCAAACCTAAGAGAACTACTCTCAAACCACTTTATACTCCTTCTATGACCCCTGCTAATGATAGAGTTCTGAGGCGAAAGCTTGTATCTCCCCATATTCAAATGTGAACAGTTTATCCTTGTTTATTCCCTCATGATTGCTAACTCATTTGGTCTTTTATGTTTCTCCTAACTCCTGTGTTCCAGTTGAAACATGCAGCACAGTACATGTCATATATTAGGTGTTTAATAAATGTTTATTGATTGAATGATTCAAAATATCTACTCAGTCCTTTTTTCCATCAATAATGCTCATAAGTTATTTATTGCATTTAAAATCAATTGTTCACCCCCTCACATCCTGTAGGATTATATTTAGTTTTGATGAGTAAGTTACTCTTGCTTGTTTTCCTGTCTCTTTTGCCTTCCAGAATATAATCTCAGCTCTCTGCTCATTTTTAGTCATGGTTCTTTTGGGTTTATATCTTGAGGGTTCCTGTCATTAGGATAGCTATTTTCTTCTTGATGATGGAATTCTTTTTGTCTATTTATTTTGTTTCTTCATTCCTCCAGCCTACTTCTTGATTTGACTTTATCTTAGGGTCAAGCTCTTCCATAGTGCTGGGAGCTATATCTATCAGCTGACAGTTTGGTTGCTCACTACTCTGCTAGGTCACAAATCTAAGACTGGCTGAATAGGGACCTACTTTGATGTAGACATTCCAGGGTGAGGATTTAAAGAGTGGGATGGGCACTAGAATGCATACTGAATAAGGAGCAAGTTCAGGATCAAGCTTTGGATATCCGAGAGTGGCTTTGACCCTGGGAGTGAGAAAGATCTTGATTCCAGTTTCTAGCTCAATCTGAAGACGTCAGGAGAATAACCAGGGCAGAAACCTTAGACCAAAGGGGAATCTGCAATTCTTTCACTTTGAACCATTGAACTGATAACACTACCTTCCAGCAGTGATGTAGAGGCACTTTTTACCTCCGAGTAGGTGACCAGGAAAGATAAAGGGAAGATAAAGACAAAGGAGGGAGGTCCACTGAATTGGTATCTCTGATATTGTGGTTAATATTACCCCCACCTCTAAAGAAGATTTTTTTACCTTTTCTTACAAAAAGGCCCAGAGGGAGTGGAGCAGAAATACTGTCTTTGATCTCTCTATAACCACAGGAGACCAACCCCAGGATTATGGAGATGGAAGGCATTCTATGAGTACACAATAATTTTGTGGAGCAGAAAAGAACAGTGTAATAATCTGTCAGTTCTAAGTGGAGAGATGAAGGAGAATGCAGTTAAGAATATAAGGAGGTAAACTTGCCAAAGGGAGCAAATTAAGGAAAGAGTAGACCCTAGAAGTAGTGTGATAAAGGGTTCAAGGTTAACTTTTCAGTGGAAAATCTGAAACTACTTAAGAATAAGGAAATACACTAGAAAAGAGGAAACAAAAATGATGCAAGTTTTTTGTTTTTGTTTTTTTTAAACAGACTTTGAGGTTAAAAAATTGTGGCTGCATAAGGAATTTGAACTCAAGACAAGGACCAAACAATGGTGCCTGGGAAAAAGGCAGTAAGAGAAGAGGGAATAAATCAATGAATAAGTCTACAAGCTTTTAATAAGTACTTACTATGTGCCAGGTAGAGGGAGCTAGGCAGGTTAGTGGATGGAGCACTAGGCTTGAAATCAGGAAGACCTGATTCCAAATCTGACTTCAAATGCTTAGTAGCCATGTGATCCTGAACAAGTCACTTAACCTCTGTTTGTCTAAATTCACTGGAGAAGGAAATGACACATCACTCCAGTATCTTTGCCAAGAAAACCCCATGGAAGAGTATCAGTGTGACATAGTCCATGAGGTCACAAAGAGTTGGATGAGACTTAACAGCAAATGTGCCAGGATCTGTACTATGCATTGTATATATAAAGACAAAAATGAAATGGTCCCTTGCCAAGTTTACCTTGAACTCTTTATCACACTGCTTCTAGGGGCTACTCTTTCCTTAATTTATTCCCTTTAGCTGCAGTTTCCTTCATTTCTCCACTTAGAACTGACAAATTATTAAACTGTTGTTTTCTGATCCCCAAAATTAGTTTGTGTACTCACAGAATGCCCTCCATCTCCATAATCCTGAGGTTGGTCTCTTGTGGTCCCTGCCCTCAAGAAGCTTACATTCTAACAGGAGACGTGTATATACAAGTCAAAATGTAAACAAGGTAGTTGAGGAGGTCAATAAAAGTTGGGAGAGTAGAGAAGACTTCACATAGAAGAGAATTCTTTTTTTTTTTGTTAATTTTATTAATTTGTTTTTAGTTTTCAACATTTACTTCCACAAGATTTTGAATTCCAAATTTTCTCCCCATCTTGTCCCTCCCCCCACCTCAAGATGGCATGCATTCTTAATACCCCTTCCCCTACTCTGCCCTCCCTTCTATCACTCCCCTCCTTCTCTTATTGCCTTCCCCTTCTATTTTCCTGTAGGTCAGGATAGATTTCTATACCCAATTGCCTGCATACTTTATTTCCCAGTTGCATATGAAAATGATTTTTAACGTTTGTTTTTAAAACTTTTGGTTCCGAATTTTCTCCCTCTCTCCAAACCCACCCACCTTCATTGAGAAGGCAAGCAACTCAATACAGGTTATACATGTGTAGTCATGCAAAACACTTCCATAGTAGTCATGTTGTGAAAAACTAAGTATATTTCCCTTAATCCTATCCTGTCCCCCATTTATTCTATTCTTTCTTTTGACCCTGTCCCTCCTTAGAAGTGTTTGCTTCAGATTGTCCCCCAACCTGCCCTCCCTTCTATTATCCCCCTGCTTTCTTATCCCCTTCCCCCCTATTTTTCTGTAGGGTAAGATAGAGTC
>NW_020954569.1:8407836-8408172 GCF_900497805.2 Vombatus ursinus | reverse complement strand
CCATACCCAATTGAGTGTGTATGTTATTCCCTCCTTAAGTCAAATCTGATGCGAATAAGATTCACTCATTCGCTCTCATCTTCCCCCATTTTCCTTCCACTGTAAAAGCTTTTTTTTGGTCTGTTTTATGTGAGATAATTTACCCCATTCTACCTCTCCCTTTCTCCTTCTCCCAGTATAATCCTCTTTCACCCCTTAATTTTATTCTCCAGATATCACCCCATTCATCTTCAACTCACCCTGTGCCATCTATCTATCTATCCATCTATCTATCTGTCTATCTGTCTGTCTGTCTGTCTGACCGTCTGTCTGTCTATCTACCTATACATACAATTT
>NW_020954569.1:8390293-8407796 GCF_900497805.2 Vombatus ursinus | reverse complement strand
TTTCCCTCCAACTACCCTAATACTAACAATGGTCTCATGAGTTACAAATATCATCTTTCCACATAAGAATGTAAACAGTTCAACCTTAAAAAGTCCCTTATGATTTTTTTTCTTCTTTATCTCTTCATGCTTCTCTTGAGTCTTGTATTTGAAAGTCGAATTTTCTCTTCAGCTCTGATCTTTTCATCAAGAATGCTTCAAAGTCCTCTATTACATTGAATGTCCAATTTTTCCCCTGAAGGAGTATACTCAGTTTTGCTGGGTAGGTTATTCTTGACTGTAATCCTACCTCCTTTGCCCTCCAGAATATCATATTTCAAGCCCTGTGGTCCCTTAATGTAGAAGCTGATGAATCTTGGGTTATCCTGATTGTGTTTCCACAATTGTTTCTTTCTGGCTGCTTGCAATATTTTCTCTTTGACCTTGGAACTCTGGACTTTGGCTACAATATTCCTAGGAGTTTTACCTTGGGGATCTCTTTCAGGAAGTGATCAATAGATCCTTTCAATTTCTATTTTACCCTCTGGTTCTAGAATATCAGGGCAGTTTTCCTTGATAATTTCTTGAAAGATGATGTCTAGGCTCTTTTTTTTTTCTTTTGATCATGGCTTTCAGATAGTCTAATGTTTTTAAAATTCTCTCTCCTGCATCTGTTTTCCAGATCAGTTGTTTTTCCAATGAGATATTTCACATTGTCTTCTATTTTTTCATTCTTTTGGTTTTGTTTTACAATATCTTGATTCTCATAAAGTCACTAACTTCCATTTGCTCCATTCTAATTTTTAAGCGAGCTTTTGGACCTCCTTTGCATTTAGCTAATTCTGCTTTTAAGGGCATTCTTCTCCTCATTGGCATTTTGAATCTCTTTTGCCATTTGGGTTAGGCTATTTTTTAAGGTATTGTTTTCTTTATTTTTTTGAGTCTCCTTTACCAAGCTGTTGACCTGTTTTTCATGATTTTCTTGCATCACTCTTATTTATCTTCCCACTTTTTCTTCTACTTCTCTTACTTGCTTCTCAAAATCCTTTTTGAGCTCTCTCATGGCCTGGGACTAATTCACATTTTTTTTGGAGGCTTTGGATATAGGAAATTTGACTTTGTTGTCTTCTGCTTGTATGTTTTGATCTTCTTTGTCACCAAAGAATGTTTCTATGGCCTGACTTTTATTTTTTGCACAGTTTACTCATGTTCCTGGCAAATTACTTGAGTTTTGAACTCTTTGTTAAGGTAGGGGTCTGCTTCCAGTGTGCATAATTTACTGTCCTAAGTTTCAAAGGTTTTGTGCAGCTGTTTTCAGAGATATTATATAGACCCGTAAATTTTCAGGTCTTCCAAGTCATATGATAAGGGGCGAGGTGTTTACTCCTTTCTTGGCCCGTGCTCTGGTCTATGAGTGACCACAAGCACTCTTTTATGCCTTGGAACTATGAGGAGGATTCCCTCTCCATCACCACCACAAGCTCCACCACACCAGCACTCCTCCTCACCTTAGGACTGCCACCCAGGACTGTGACCCAGATTCAAGCACTAGGAAAAAGAGATTCCTGCCTCAACACCAGCAAAGAGATCCTTGCAATCCCCCTCTGATCAGCCAATCGATTCCCCCTCCATTTGTGGTCCAAGAGCTCAGGAAAGCAGCCACTACCCTGGGACTGTGCTGGGACTGGGCCTGGAAACAAGTTTCTCTCTTACCACAGTCATGGAATTTTCCAACTGACCTTCTAAATTGACTTTGGTGTTTCTGGATTGAGAAGTCTGGAAACCACCACAGGTGCCTGTGATTCAGTCCTCTGAGGCCTGGCTCAGATTCACTGAGGCCTAGTCCTTGCCTGCACACCTATGCTAAACTGTGTTTCTCTCCCAACCTGGTGCAATAGACCTTTCCAATCAACCATCCATGTTGTCTTGGGCTGGAAATTTGTTTCACTCTGTCTTTTTGTGGGTTCTGCTGCTCTAGAATCTGTTTAGAGGTACTTGTTTACAGGTATTTGGAAGGGTTTGGAGGAGAGCTCAACAAGTCACTGCTTTTACTCCACCATCTTGGCTCCACCTAAAAGAGAATTATTGAAACAAAAATACTTCAGGTTAGAAGAGGCAAGAAACTGAGAATGAGGGGAAACAGGATGAGAAAGAGTGGCTATGATTGAAAAAGGTATAAAGCATAGCCACAATCACTGAAAAAGAAGGGCCTTGGAAATATTCTGAATGTGGAAAAAACATTGCATAGAAATGCAAAGTTTGAAGAACACTAAAAGGAGGCTGAAAACAGTTTTATTTCCATCTCCTCATGGTTGTCACCCTTGATTCAGGAAGGAGGAGTAAAGAACATTATGTTATTCTGAGGAGACTGGGATAAAATACAGACACCTGGGCCTGAATGGGAAAAAAAGACTTTGCAACTGCCTTCAAAATGATCTTTCATCCTTGTTTAATATGATGGTGTGAGACCTTCACTCCAGGGGTTTATGATTGAATGTGTTGAGAGAGGAGTATGAAGTTTGCAGAGGACAGAACATGGATAAAGTTATAGAATTATAGATCTAGGTTAGAAATTCAAAGATAGACTATTTCAATTAACTTCATTTTCCATATGAGTAAAGTGAGCTCCAGGTGAATTAAGTGACTTGACAAAGGTCATAAAGGAAATGGCAGGATTTGACCCAGGCAGGATGTCTCAGTCCTGAGTCAGTGCTTCCTCTGGACCCCATTATCTCCCACAGAGTCAATATTGTTCTTGAAGTAATTAGTAGTGAGTCAGAAAGTCAAAAGTGAAAGAGAAAGATTGTGGGTTCAGCCAAGTGACATGGAGCTGTGTCCAAAGGAGCTCCATGAAGGAGCTCTAGGGGGTATCCATGGGTCAATGTTTAGACTTGTGAATTCTTAGAGGATTAGGTTTGACTATTTGTGGTAGAGTGGATAGAGTAGGGCTCACTAAAAGCTAGTACATTCCATTAGTGCCTCTAGCTTAGGGAGTCTGTATAGATTTGAGTTTCAGTGCTCTTCCATGTTCTAATACCACCATCTGAGGGAGAGAAAGGAGAAAACCCTAAGAGATACTTAGACTATAGTTGTTTTGAGATCTTGGTTGTCTATATGGGATGGAAGGGTCATTACAAGATGAAACCAGCACACTTAGAGAGAATCCTGACATTGAAAAAAAACCCAAAAAGAAACACAAAAAACCCCCAACATATTTGAAGTGTGAATGTTGTGTGCTTATTACTACACTGAATTTTTTTAAAAGAATGGGGAGGGAAGCCCCAGAAAACATTGGGTGGAGAATATGTACAATAGTGAAATAAGATGGGGAGGCATGAATGAGTTTTATTTTACATTTATTGAGGCAGTGTAACTGGTGAAATGGCAAAATCCTTGGAACATTGGGCTATTAAGATCAAAGAGAAAAGTTTCAGGATTTAAAAGGTGAAATAATTTTCTTAGCAGTTTCTGAGATATAAAAGAGAGAAATTCCAGGATAAATCCTTGGCAAACAGATTTCTGAACTCTATAAGGTTTGTCCATAAAATGAATGGCATTTTGAAAGCAGGGAAAGCAGACACATTATAATTCTCCTCAGAGTTAGAACAAATGTTAGACTGTTTCTATGCCATTGTCTCTTATTTTAACAAATTTTCTTGCCACACTTCTCCATCAGAACTGTGAATGAACTTGCACATGTTTTTTCTTTTGTGTCACTTAACTCTTACATATTACTCTATATAGTCCTCCCCAGTCTTTACCATGACCTGCAGTCCCTCCAATGACTTGAAATCATCACCAATGTTTAATGAGCCTGTGGATATTGTTTGGGGACATTATAGCTTCCCTGCACACACACACACACACAAACACACACACAGACACACACACATTTGCCAAATTAGTCCCACACATTACACTTTCTCAGCTATCTTCCTTCATTTACACTGACTGACTCCTGTTCCTGGGATACAGAAAATTGGAATATTCTTACAGACCACGATGGATGATTTTGAGGGCATTTTGGTTAAATAAAACATGTGCCTCTCTCCAGTACTACAATGCTAGGAGAAGAACTGTCTAACATGAGAAAAGACAGGGATGTGACCAAAGTGCCTTCTGCTACAAAATTATTTGTCTCAGTGCCTAAAGCTTTCAGCTAATCAAGATTTTGGATTGATGCCTTGGCTCCCAAACTCCTGCCTCAAAGCTCCATACTAATTTAGTACATTTACCTTTCTTACGTTCTGCTTCTCAATTTCCCTTCCCCCCCTTTTTAGTAACCTATGCTGTTTTTCTTTCCTTGTCCTACCTACCTAGGTTCCTCACAGACTAGCTTTGGTTTTCCCTTGCATATGCTCTCCTTCCTCTGTCAATCCTCTTGGTACCTCTCCTACCAAGTAAATCACACTAGATTTAATGTATGGAATTCCACAACCCTTCCACCATTTGGCTGGAATATGACATTCAAGCATCACAGTCCTACTTCATGATAGAGCAAGGCATTATTTTAAAACCTTCCTTGTTGGGGCAGGTAGGTGGCACAATGGATAGAGCATGGGGCCTGGAGTCAGGAGGACCTGAGCTCAAATCCGGACGCAGACACTTAACACTCACTAGCTGTGTGACCCTGGGCAAGTCACTTAACCCCAATTGCCCTCACCAAAAAAAAAAAAAAGAAAACCCTCCTTGTGTTGCCTGTGCCCCCTTCTCCAATGATCATAATTCTGGGGTCTTGTGACCAACAACCAACTGTTATAACCTTAGAATCACCTTTAGGTTAAACAAAGAAACTCTTCAGCTAGGTCACAACAGACTAGTTCACCTCTGAATGTTTGAATGACATTGAGGAAGTCTCCCTTTGGGCAAAGTATCAATTTAGCCAAATGCAATAAGTTTCTGCCCTGCTGCACAATTTTCTAAAGCTCCTTTAGCATTTCTTCACCATAGGTCTCAGTAACCTATACTAGAATATATTAATGTATCTCACTTTCAAATCCACCCCAGAACCATCCTTTCTGGGCCATCTGAAAAAGAATAGTATAATACGTGTTGCAATTCAGAGATGTTAGGAATCCTGGCACCATGGCAAAATTCTCTTTATTGAATGAGGTATCATTTCGCAAAGATTTTTTTTCCATTTTTTTTTTAGGGGAAACTTCGACCTGGACTATCTTTTCCCATAATACAACTTTGGGGCAGCTAGGTGGTACATTGAATGGAGTACAGGGCCTAGAGTTAGCTTCTTTTTAGTGTTCTTAAAACTTTGCATTTCAATGCAGTGGTTTTTCCACATTCAGAATATTTCTAAGGCCCTTCATTTTCAGAGGTCATGTCCATGCTTTTCAACTTTTTCATTTATAGCATCTCTGTCTCATCCTGTTCTCCTCAGTCCTAACTTTTTGCATCTTTTAAACTGCAGTTATCTCCTCCTCCCAAAGCTCCCCCCCCAAAGAAAAGGTAAAGTTAAAGAGCCTATAACCTAATGTAGCTTTCTACCACCCCATTATGTTTCCTTAGAAACTGGGGAATGGGAAAGAGTCCAGAAAGGAAGAAAATTCAAATGTTAGAAACACTGAAAAGTAATATTTCTTTTTAACTTCAAACCTCAGACTCACACATATAAGCTAAAATAAGTACCTGGTGTAGCCAACTGAGAGCAGTTAATGAGATGACTTACACTGGTATAACATTTGGAAAAAAAGAAAATATGATTTATTAGTAGCAGAATGATTTATTCCAGCACTACCTATACATTTTCTGGTTAAAATAAAAACAAAAACACCTTAGAAATTAGGAAATATCTGCTCTGGTGAGGGCTTCCTAGAAGAAAAACACTTTTACTAACTCCCAGTAGTCTTAACAATCACATGTGCTTAATTGACTAACACAATGGGGCTTGGTCTGATTTAATTAATTAAGGAAGGGATTGTATATCTGACAGTGTAAAGCATTTGAGAAACTAGTATTCATTTTCTAGCACGAATAGTCAAAACTTAGCAGGAGATACAATTAATGAGCATGGTCCTTTGATCCTCTCTTCCTCTCTCCTTCCATCTCTTCTTTCATCCCTTCTTCTCTTCCTCCTTTCTTTCCTTCCTTCCTTGAAAAGTTATTTCCCTGGAGGTGGATAACATGCTTCATCATGAGTCCTTTGTGATTGTCTTGGATCATTGCATTGCTGAAAATAGCTAAGTCATTCAAAGTTCTTCATCATACAATATTGCTTTTACTATGTATAACCTTCTCCTGGTTCTGTTCACTTCACTATGCAACAGTTCATGCAAGTCTTTCCAGTTGTTTTCTGAAATCATCCTGCTTGTCAACTAAATCTGATCTTCAACAATAAATTAAGACCAACTGTCTATGAGGAATATTCTTTGAATGTATGAATTCATTCTATTTAATTTGGCAGGAAGTGTATATATTTTATCAGGAAAAGTAGTAACAGTAATCTGTATTTAAAAGACACTTTTTATCCCAAAGGATCCCAAGATGCTGAAAATTCTCTCCTATTAACTATTTTGCAATGGATTCATTCACCTTTGGTGTGAAACTAAGCACCTGTTTCAAGCATGCACCAGAAGTAGAAAAAAGGGCAAAAATAGTTTAAGGCAGAGGTTCAATTACTGGGGAAAATGTCAAACTTTAATTTATAAGATTAAAGGTATTCAAGAACATTTCTCAATAGAAAAATTGAAGCAAGGAAAAAGAATGTATTAAATAAACCTGAATGAATTCTCAGGTTAGTGATTTTTTTTTCTTACAGTGTCAGTATTCAAGACAGTACAGAACTTGATCACACATAAATATTTTCCTCATTTACTTTTGACAATTTAATCAATAAATATGAACAAAGCAAAAAATCCATCCAAAGCCATTTAATCAGGATGTTATGTTTTCAATAGAAATCATTTGATAAATTATCATCTCTGAGAACTTCTGAGCTGAATGCTGGAATATTCATTCAAAATGGTACTTTCAAGTTGTATTATATCTTGGAATATGCTACCCGAGGAGAGCATTTCATCTTAATCCTGCTGGCAAAGAAGAACTGATTTAAATGACATTTTATATTTAAATGATTTATATTTTATATGACTTTGAGAGAAGGTCCCTTCTAGTATAGTAAGGAGTGAAGGGAAGTAAGGAAAATACCAATAAGTATTTGTTTTCTAAATTCCTGGTCCAATCACAATTTATGATGTGGTAGAGAAGTTAGCCTGGGTATTACTGTACATTTTGATGAACATACTTAAGAGCTCTCTTTGCCAAAGTAAAGGAATGAGAGTGGCATACTTTTCACTCATCAGGGTAGCACAGTGGATAGAGAACCAGAATAAAAGTCATGATGACCTTGGCTTAAGTCATGATGACCTTGGCCTAAGACAGCTGTGTTACCCTGAGTTAATCAAATCACTTGTCCTCTATTAAGTGGCTATTTGCCTCAGCTTTTTCACCTGTAAAATAGGGATAACAGCTTCTACCTCTCATGGTTTTTGTGTGGGTGAAATGAGATAACATTTGTAAGTCATGTCACAAACCTTTAAGTGCTATATAAATGCTAATTGTTTATTGTTGTTGTTGTTTGTTACCTCTATTTTGACTCATTTCATTTATTTGTAAACTCTGCTAAGAATAATAGAGTGGGCAGCTAGGTCGCGCAGTACATAGACCACTGGCCCTGGAGTCAGGAGGACTTGACTTTAAATCTGGCCTCAGACACATAACTCTTATTAGCTATGTGATCTTGGGCAAGTCAATTAACCCCGTTGCCTAGCCCCAAAAACAATAATAATAAAATAAAAAAATAAAAAAAAATGGAAAAAGATAGAGTTCAGGCTTAGAGCACTTATGTCCCTGTTATACACAACTGCTTAAAGCACACAAAGGATATTTTGACACCTACCCCTCCCAAAATTTGGATTGCCTCTTTTTTTGTTTGTTTTTTAGGCAGTTGGGGTTAAGTGACTTGCCTAGGGTTACACAGCCAGTAAGTGTCAAATGTTTGGTCTGATGCTGGATTTGAGCTCAGGTCCTCCTGACTTCAGGACTGGTACTCTATCCACTGCACCACCTAGCTGCCCTGTTGGCTTGCCTCTTTTCAGCAGATCATCACATCTAACCTCCTCTTCTGCCAGGCTTTCCTTCAGTTCCTTACTCTTTGAGGTCCCATGGCATATCTCTTCTAGGCCAGGCTCTCCTTGATGTCTAAGGTGACAATTAGCAAATCTAAAAACCTCCCTCTTTTTCTATGCTTATAAGAATGATCTTCAGTGCTGCCTTTTTGGTTCCCAGATGATGCAAGTACATGGTAACAAAGGCCTTTATGTGGTAAATCTTAGTTCTCAAAGATGATGCCCAGTACAGCACATGCTCTGCCAGATTCTACCAAGTTTTGTTATTGGCTCCTTCCTATGCCTTTGCCTGATCTTAAATTGAGCTATGTATCTCTTTCCTAAGGACCAACCTAACTAAACAGGAAATAGCTCATTGCCAGATTGGCTGCATAGTGATGAATATTCTTATTCAGTGTAGTTCTCAAGAACTTCCTATGGAGTTGGTGAGGGCCTGATTTGTGTCAGGGGAAGGAGTATTTATTCTGACAAAAATCACAGATGTTTCAGGTATTGAAAAAGTATATGATGAAATTATTTAATATATGTATAATATTAATTTTATAACATTTATTTAATAAACAAAACCCCATAATTTTAGGTGGGTATCACATAAAATCTCTTTGGCACCAATCAATATATTTGTATCATAAGATCATGCAATTAAAAGTTGTAGAGTAAATTTTGAATCATTTAATCCAACCATTTCATTCTACAACTGAGTAAACTGGTCCAGAGGGGTTTAGCAACTTGTATTTTGTCACATAGGTAGGAAATAGAAAACTCTAATTACAGGTCCTTTGCAAATTTTAGCACCTTTTCTGTACTATGCTGATTCATGCATACACATATACTTATGTGTATATGCGTGTATACTCTTAAATTTTGTTGTATTTATAATCCTATTAACATTTCTATGGCTAGCTACTACTACCAATTTTTCTCTATCTAGAAAGATCACAACTCATCCACACTTCAGCCTGTGTGACTCTTTTTCATATTTTCTCATGAATCACCAGGAAAAAATTCATATTGAAAGGATAGGATTTTGTGGCAGCAGGCTTCATAAACTTTATAAGTACTGTGTAATTCCCCAAATGCAGTCCAGACTGATCTCAAATTCAATTCCAGGCCTAGATGATTTTCTTCATGAAGTAAGTGTCCAAGATTTGAATTAACTTATTGAACTGCCTATCTAGTTACATTTCATATTTTGGGCCATATGTCTTTTAATAAATTTTGTTGTTCTATTCTGGATAGTTAGATTTTCACCTCTTTTGCATTTCTGTGAATTTCACTGAGATATCCTGGACTTCCTGTAATATTACAGCAACATATTTGTGTATTAATATTTAGAAAACATCATCAACAATCCATAATGCTTCTATTGTTTCAATTCTACTCAGTAAATGTTTCAGGGAGGAAAATAAATGATCATCCTAGGTGGGGATCTGGCTAACTTTCCTATTATTTCAAATAAATAGATCTCCATAAACATATTAGTAGATCTTTTTACATTGTGTATGTGGTAGTTTCCCCTACCATTTTTAAATATTCACAAGATTGTTTCAGATGGGGTCACTGAAGAGTCAGAAATGACTGAAAAAGACTGAACAACAAGATCTCATGCTGAATTCTCATAATATCTTAGATTTAGATCTGGAAAGGAAATGAGAACTCATCTATTTTAATTTTATCATTAAACCCATTTTCTTTATCTTATCTATTACATTTCTGACTATAAGTAAAGCTCTTTAAATCTCCAAGCCTACAAATTGGAAATAGAGAGGATGTTATCAATTGGGGAATGACTGAACAAGCTATGGTATGTGATTGTGATGGATATTATTGTGCTATAAGAAATGAAAAGCAGGATGATTTCAGAAAAACTTGGAAAGACTTACATGAACTGGTGCAAAGTGAAGTGAGCAGAACCAGGAGAACATTATACACAGTAACAGCAATATTGTATGATGAAGAGCTGTGAATGACTTTGCTATTTTTAGCAATACAATGATTCAAGACCATCCCAAACGACTCATGATGAAACATGTTATCCACCTCTAGAGAAAGAACTGATACTGTCTGAATACAGATTTAAGCATACTATGTTTCACTTTCATTTTTTTTAATTTGAGTCTTCTTGTGCAAAATGACTAATATGGAAATGTTTTACATGATTGCACATGTATAACTTATATTGGATTGCTTACTATCTAAGGGAAGTGGGAAGGGAAGAGGAAGGGACAGATAAAATTTAGAACTATTTTTTTAAATGTGAAAAAATGTTTAACATGTAATTGGGGAAAATAAAATATTATATAAAAATAAAGAAGACCTTTAAAAAATCTCTGAGCCTTAGTGTGCTCTTCTGTAAAAAAAAAAAGAGAGAACATTGGAATATCAGTAAATCAGTAAACATTTATTAAATGCCTACGACGTGGCAGGCACTGTGTTAACCTCTGGAGATACAAAAAAAAGAAAAACAAAAACAACCTCCCTTCCAATTCAACATCCTTTGATCCTAAAAAAATCTTTAGAGTAGAAAACTAGGGAAATAGAACCAGATAATAATCAAAATAAAACTTTATTTTTATGTCCCTGCCTTTTTATTAATGTACTTAAATATTTGATGTCTGTGAGATAATAATGTACCTAATGAACCTACCAGCAGATTGTGGTGTTTCACTAATGTGTATAAAGAGATTTTTATGATCAAAATGTAAATGTTAAAATATAAGTATTTTTCACTAAGCAATTTTCTCAGTGAACTTCCCTTGAGTACATCTACCTTATGTACCTTTTGTTGATTACTTAGTAACTAATCCAGTATACAGCATATTCCCTTCTCTCTTAACTATAATTCTTGCTTGACAATGAAACTACAATTTCCCCAAATCATTTACACATCAACTCTTCTGAGACAAAGAAAAGGTCACAATATAGAAATTGGCAAATCTTGAAACTAGACATTTTTAAATAAGGTCTCATAAGCATGGAGCTAGCTCTCTGGCCTTTCTCTTGTCTGCTTTTGGACTTTCCCAGGTAACTTGTTTGATTTATAACCAGATGTGGGTGACATCCTATAAAAATTTAGGGTGGTGATATTACAAAGACAACAATTCTGGACAACTAAAACTGCTATACTCACTGTCCCTGATACAGGACATTTGATTACTTGTTTCCTTGCCTTTGAACAAGTTAAGTTCTCTGTCATATCTGGAATGCCCTGATTCCTCACCTCTCCTTTGTAGAAACCATAGTTTCTTTAAAAACTCAGCTTGTTTCACCTTCTATAAGTGGACTTTTCTAATTCTACCAAATACTAGTATTTCCCATCGTGATATTACCTATTATCTCCTTCATATACAAAGTATCCTGAGTGTCTTAGCAATGTTTATAGTATCAGAAGGTTAAGCTTTAATAGAATTAGTAATGTTATTTAATATTTAATAGCTATTTAATAGGCAATTTAAACAGTTCTAATACTTTTGGGACATTTTATATGTACTTTTATCTATTTGCCTGTACACAAATTATTTCCTCCCACTAGAATAAAGGCTCTTTGAGGGGAGATCCTTTCTTTTTGTTTGTTTTTCTTTCTGTCTTCCTTGAACCTAGCATAGTGTCTGGCATATTTTCCTGCAAGATCACATCAACTCTGAAATTCATAAGGTCTAAGTAACCCAGGTTCTTACTTTTCTTTAACTTTCTCTTTCTGATTGAAGAGGGTGTAAGGTGGGCATCAGAATGCTCCTCTCAGCTCACATTTCTAAATAAATGGGTCAGTAGAATCATCTCATAATTTTATGTGTCATTGCAGGACTTCATAATGTGTCTGATGTTTCCCTACCCTTTTCAGTATCTTTTTTTTATGTGTTTTCTTCCACTATTAGAGTGTGACCTCCTTGAGATTAAGGATTACATTTTTCCTTTTTTAGTTTCAGTAGTGTTTAACAAAATGTCTGGAACACAGTAGGTACTTAATAAATGTCCATGGATTAATTGACTAAATATCAAATGCCAAATAAATGTTAGTTGATTAATTGATTGACAGACTACCAATAAGGCTTTTGAGAACAATGAGCTAAAACATAAACTGTTAAAGGATATAAATAGAAAGGCCTTGAAGAAAGTATTAGAAACTCTACCTGCCAACAAAAATAGTGTTAATTTTATCAATTATGTTCTTTCTTAAATTTTTTTTCATTTTATTTTTAATATATGGAATAAAACAGGTATTTTCATAACAGTACAGCACAAAAGATGATTGAACATGAAACTGCAAATATACGATGCACAACATGCTAGTCCTTTCAAATATACAACAAAATTATCATGTAAATTTTTTTCTTCCCTCCCCCTTCACCAGAGATGGTTACCATTAGACAGAAATAGGTATATATATATATATATGTATGTATGTATGTATGTATGTATGTGTATATATGTATATATATGCATACACACACATATATGTATGTATATCTATCTATCTATATGTATATGTGTATGTGTATGTATGTATAAGTATGCATGTATGTGTATGTATATTTATATATACACATATATGTATATACACATATATATGTGTAAAATTATTCTATACATAATTATATTTATCAGTTCTTTCTCTGGATGCAGATAGTGACTTTCTTCATATGTCCTAAATAATTAATTCAGGTATTTATCATAGTCAAAATAACTTATTTGCTCAAAGTCCTTCTTAAAACAATATTGCTATTACTATACATAATGTTCTCTTTTTTCACTCTTCATTATTCCACGCAAGTCTTCTGATGTTTTTCTAAAATCATTGAGCTCATCATTTCTTATAGCACAGGTATTCCATCCCAATCATATACCACAACTTGTTCAGCCATTCCCCAATTGATGGGCCTTTCTAGCTCTCTGCCATTACAAAGAGGTATCCTATAAACATTTTAGAACATATAGGTTCTTTTCTTTTTTTCTTAATTATCTTTGGAAAAAGACCAAGTAGTGATATTGCTAGATCAAAGGGTATAGGTAGTTTAATAATTGTTCTCCAAAATGGCTGGATCAGTTCAGAGTTCCACCAACAATGAATTAGTGTCCCAACGAAGATTTATTTTATTTTTTTTTCAGCCAAAGATAAGGTTTATTAGAACATCCATCATATTGGGCAGACTCTTAAGGAGTCTGAACATTAGTGAGTTATTGGATAGATTTTAAGAATCTAATCACCTTAATGGAGACAAGATGGACCTTATATACAGAAAGACTGTGGGAGGGATCTAGGAGTGGCCAAGTAGTTTGGGGTGACTGGATGAGGGGTCTGAGGAGATCTGGATGGGAGTGGCCAGTAAGCTGGGGTGAACAGAACTCTTGGGACCTGAACTTTGTGGCCAAGGGAGAATGTAGGCTAGCTAGGATTAAGGGTGGGAAATAGTTGCGGACATAGGGAGGTAAGACAATGGAGAGGTAGGCTAATTAAGGGTAACGGAGAATTGGAAGATTGGGTACAGCCACAATGAAAAGCCAGTTGATGGGATTATAGCCTCAGGGGAACGCCAGAGATTTGGCCATGTAGGAAAGTTCAGGATTTTTCCTTTCTGGGGTTCAGATCCCAACCCCATCATTCCCCCCCAAACAAATAGGACCCAAATTCTTTTGGGGTGAGGGGCAAATTCTTGGCTTCTGAAACTGCTTTCTGCTGGCAAGGGGAGTAGAGTTGTCCCTGCTTCAAGGGGTTCCCGAAGAGGAGGTTGACTGGAACCAAGCACAGGCTGCATCCAAGGAATGATGGGGGGACATTGGCTGGTACCCGCTGTCTGCTACCAACTGTAGGTGAATGGCCTGTAGTCTGGAAGATACAAATCTGACAGAAAAGACTGCAGGGCCCAGATATAAAGTAGGGCCCAACTTTGAGATGATAAAACATCCTTAGTTCTGTTTTGATTCAGATAATTCAGTTTTCCAATCACACAGTATCAAATCCACCTCATAGACTCAGGAATAGCCAGGTGGGTAATATTTCCTTTCAAAAGAACATAAGGGGGAAACTGAGCCAGGAGGAGCCCATCTTAGACTGAGACTAAAATTGTCCTTTCAGCTTTTCCCCATGCTGACTTCCCACTAGTATCACATTCTCTCTGAGTAGCTTGTGGCAGTTCTCTCAGATAGTGGATTGATTATCGATGGATTATTATGATCCATCAGACAACTCAAAATAAAATCCTATGAGCTTTTACCTCAAACAGCAATTTTCACTAGTCACAGTTTAGGAAAAATTTTTCCAAGATTTACATCTCAAATTTAAATTTGTCCTAGTATAAAAAAGCCAATTGTTAGAGATTATTTAGAGATTATTCCTATATAATTGTAGCAAAACAATTAGCAAGACAAAACCCAAACAAGCTTTTTGGCAAGTTTACACATTAAAACAATGACCAACAATAGTTAAATTATTTTAGTGGCAACCAAATTACGAAAAGTTGCTTGACATAACTGATACAAAAAGTTCAACAATTTGAAACTTGAAACAAACCCATTACCAATCAGGTGGCTTCAGTTGTGTTAAATACATTTCCAAATTACTTTACACAAAAAATCAACCTCTCATCATTAAAAGTTAAAACTATGACTTTAAAAAGAGCATGCTTATCCAAGTTTGGAGGCCAGCTTCTTTACTTTGAGCAGGATGTACTGAATCTGGGTGATGCTTCCAGGTAAAAGTTGCCCTAGGACCCAAGGCATTGACAGTGGGGCCCATGCTGCAGCTGCTGCCCCTTCCCCTCTTTGTACTTTCCCAGGTGGGGGAGGGCGAAAACCAAAGGTGAGGGGTAAAGGGTGAAACTCTCTTCTCCTATAAGAGAGGTTAACAGATACCCTCTTGACTCAAGGGAAGGGAGTGGGAGAAAAGAATAAGGAGGAGTTTCAAAATGCCTTAATGATCAATGGCAAAACCTCCAGAATCTCCCAACATATTTTTAGCTGTTCTAACTTTTCCCTGTAACCTCCATTAAGGAGGATGCAGAGGTGTGGAGGGAAGGGAATAAGTAAGCCTCAGGGAACCAAAAAGCAATTGTAGCTTTCCCTAATTCCCTAGCACTGAGAGAATTGACAGAATTGGGTATACACTCTCAGATAGGGAGTCTGTGCTTGTCCTCTATGCTGTGGAAGGTGTACCTAGGTCCATGGTCTCAAACCGACCCAGTGGACCTAGAGCCTGAGAAGGTCAGGCTGGGTGCAAGACAGCCTCATAACTGTCTGCCCAAAAAGCATCTCCAAGCTGTGGTTCTTGGAGAGCAACCCCAACTATGGAAGAAGAAAGTGGAGGGGGGAGGCTTACATACCTTCCAATCTTGGCTAGAGAAGAACTTGGGGTTAGGCAGTTTCCCCATATGGGCCACCAAAATGTTGAGATTTAGGGGTGCTGGGACCCCAAGATCATGACGTTTGGGTCCTGCCTGAAAGAATCTGACCCAAGCCTTCTTTTTAGTCAAAGACAAGGTTTATTAGAACATCCGACATATTAGGCATACTCTTAAGGAATCTGAACATTAGTGAGTTATTGCCTAGATTATAAGAATCTAAGCAGTGGCTAGATTTTAAGAAGCTAAGCCCCAAGAAAGATTTTATTAAGCATTTCTATGTATAAGGCATAAAATAAGTGTAGAGGGAGGTTATGTCCAAATTGCATCTGAGAATTGGCCTCCACATACTCAGATCAACCTCTATTCTATGAAGTCATAGGGATATTCTGGGAAAATGTATATGAATTGCAAGTCATCTTGGAATAAAGTTGTAACTTTAAGTTTTCTGTCAAAAAAAAAAAAAGAGAGGACAACTAGGTGGCATCGTGGATAGAGCACTGGCCCTGGATTCAGGAGGATCTGAGTTCAAATCCGGTCTCAGACATAAAACACTTGCTAGCTGTGTGACCCTGGGCAAGTCACTTAATCCCAATGCCTAAACAAAAAAAAACAAACAAAAAAAAAAAGGAAATCTTTTTTCTTATTATTCTCATGAAGTGTAGCAAGAGGTGTAGCACTATCAAGAGTATCTTTAAAATTCTAGATTTTACATTTCCTGGCTTAGATTTAAGATCTTTACTTCCTGGATAGATATTTTAGGGAGATATTCTTTTGTATGACCTGTGACTATAAGTCTCTCATGTTCTTTACCATTTCTGAAAGATGAGCAATTCAGAAAGAAAACTAAAAATAAAACAAAAACAAAAACAAAAAATATGTTACTAGAAAGAAAACAATTAAATATGCAGACCAAAACACTTTGATGAGCTGTCATAGGTTAGTTTAGAATAAACTATGCTTATTTGTTTTTCATGGTCCCTATGTAAGAAAATAAATTAATTTTAAAATTATTTATTTCATGTTTATGATTTTTTCCCCAAATAACTGGATGTTTTCCATGTCACCATGGTACATATACAACAATGATCTGCTAGACAAGTGTAATTGTCAAGTCAAGGAGTGATACAATAAAGAAAAATACAAAGCCTTAGTAATACTCCATTTTAGCAATTCAGTTGTCAAAGAATGAGTGTAGGAGATTGTCTTCAAAATCCATATCTGATGCACTAGATCTGAGAAAACCTGAAGAAAAGAACACCTGAACCAATCTGATTTAATCCTTTACAGATAATAATATATTTTCTGCCATTGAGTTCATGATTCTAATATAGAGAAATTTCTGTGACAAAGAGACCAAACCTTTGTGGAATAGATGGAAATTTTTGAGCCTAGCCTAGATCCATATAATGAGGGCAGTAATCCAAATGATTTCGATAAGCTGAGCCTTTGATCTGAGCCAGTCTTCTAAATGGTCTGCTATTCACCAGCACTGAACCAGTGAATGTTCAGGTCACAGTGGGTTTTGCTAACAATCGTGCATCCTTGTACTGAATAGAATTACTAGGAAGCATGGCTTATCAGAGAGTCAAATTACAATATATTGTTACTCAGAGAAAAATAGTTTAAAAAAACTTGGATTTGTGCTCACCAAACTCAATATTCTGAGACACTTGGTTTACTTTTAACAATTAAAAAAATAAAAACAAAAACAACAAAAAATTATCTTTTGCTTCTCTGTATTCCATAATCTCAAGGAGCAATAACAAGGAAATTAGGCCCATGTGTTATATTACCAAAGCACAGCTGTTGATTACAGATCTTGTCAGACAAAAAGCAAATCTATTCTAAGCTTTCAGTAACATGATATAATGCTTGAATTTGCTGTGCTGTTTTCAATTCTAATTGCATTGAATTGGTTTCTTTTTGTTGTTGTTATTCTTTTGTTTCTTTCTACTGAAGAAGTAAAATTCATTTCAATTCAACTAAGATTCTATTAAATACTGTCTATATACAAGAGAAAAAGAAGCTGATGGAGGATTTCTCTCTCTC
>NW_020954569.1:8385182-8390261 GCF_900497805.2 Vombatus ursinus | reverse complement strand
TCTATCTATCTATCTATCTATCTATCTATCTATCTATCTATATCCCACCTGAGAGCTGACTTCCATATGCCTCAGATCAACCTGTGCTCATGAAGTCTCTGAACTTGAATGTACCCAGGAAGAAAAAGCAATTCAAATATGGCAGAAGAGAACTTGGGGTGGGGGGTGACATAGTCATAGAATCAAAGGGGCTGTAACCTTGGAGAGAGACAGAGGGTGAGGTCAAGATGAAAATCTGAGTGGAGAGGAATTGCTTCCTTTCTTGTTCTAAATTTACTCAAGGAAAAATGTAGTGCCTTTGACTGGAAGAAATTTTATTAGGTAATCAGGAAGTCAGGAGTATTAAAGATGTGACCTGAGTGGAGCAGCCAGCAGGAACATAATTGGTGAGATATTTCTATAACCAATGTCCTCCTACATCTCTATCTTTATGCCACTGAAGAGCCAAGTCATCCTGAATCATAGCATTTGGAGAAGCTAGTAAAGTATTTTGGAAGTTCAGGTGTGAGGCTATATGTATGGATATCTTTGAAAGGGAAAACTGAAGGAAATCTTGATTCAGAGAGTTTTTTTTTTTTCAGGGGAAGGGGTACCAACACAAGTATTAATGAGAATTGTGAAGGTGGAAGAAACTTTAGAGGTTATTTGGTAAAATATGTAGGAGTTCAGGTTGGAGGGAAATAAATCTGTGATGTTACTTGTGATGAATACTAGATTTTGTTTGTATTTGGGCAGGGAAGGAGAAAATAAGATGGAGAGGGAAAAAATAGGTGGGAAAGTGATTACTTAAATTTATCTGAACTGATAGGGTCTATATACACTGTCCCAAAGAATATTGATAAAATCTCCATTAGGTAGCTGGATGACACTTTGAATAGGGCGCTAGGCATGGAATCACACAGACCTGAATTCAATTTTAGCCTCAGACACTCACTAGCAAGTCACTTAACCCCTGTTTGCCTCATTTTCCTATCTGTAAAATGGGAAGAAGAATAATAATAATTTACAGCCTCTACCTCCTAAGATTCTTCTGAGGATCAAGGGAGATAATATTTGTAAGGTTCTTAGCACAGTGCTTGGCATATTAAACACTATATAAATATTATTGTCGTGTCCAATAGGTGAAGAAAATTTAGGGAGAAGAGCAAGAAGGCTGACATTTTGGGGAAAATTGCTAAGATAGTTATAGCATTTGGCAGCTGATTTTAGACACGCAAGCATAACCAAAGCTAAAACAAGAGCGAGAGATCAGGGCTCTGCCCAGGACATATAATTTAGAGGACACTGACAATGTCTTCCTGTAGATGCTTCTATCATTGGCACAATGAATTCTTCCTAAAATTCAACCTCTTAGTTCTGCCACCTGAGGAAGTAGCATATAATGTTTGCCCACTGGTGTCAATGACCTTTTGCTCAATTCTACCTTCTGACAGTGAGTGAGAGAATAGGTAATGAATCATTATTTTACCTCTTCCTGTTCCCACACCAGTCCTGTCCACTGGCACTATTGTTTCCTTTCTCAAATCTGCCTTTGGCAGCAACAGCTGACTTCTTTTTTGAAAAATTAAGGGATCTGAGGGCCTCACATGGGCCAAGTCATGGGACATGCCTCTACCTAAGCTGAGAAAACTTCAAGCTGAATTACTGATCCAGCTCTGAGGGCCAACCTGAGTATTGATGGGGACACAGATGGTCACCCTGTGCTTTGTTCTTGATTCTTAATAGGGTTAGCAGGAATGAAAACTACCTAGAATTTCTGTAAAAAGGATGCTGCCTAATTTTAAGTATTTCAGTGCTCCATTAAAGGGCTCTGATACTCCCGAAAAAGAGAAGCCCTACAAACCTCACTGAAGTTCAAGCCTGTATCACACCTTTTTATAGACTCTTCACAACCCTGATCATTCCTGATGTGGGCTTCACATTTAAGGTGGCACTTACCTTGATTAATTCATAGTAAAAAGATATTATCTGTATTATTGCTGCTTATTAATCAAGCATATGAATGTGCAAAGGATGAGAGGCCAAATTAGGATGTTGAGAAGGGAGCTTTCCAACTCACAGAAAGCCTCAATGACAACTTATTCATCATAAATTTATGATGGAGATCATAGGATATGACATTCATATGTATAAGCATCATGAAAACTAATGGAGATACAAAGAACCCTACCAAAATGATTTAAAAGACATTGACTTGAAGCCAAAAATATCTCAGCTTCCCTCTTGGGCAGCAGAACTTTCAAAAACTTTTTGGAATTTTGAGAAACATTAGGATAAGGCATTTAATATTTTTTGACCAATGGCAGTTTCAGATGATCAGTCATACACAAATATCATAGGATCACAGATTAAATGTTGGAACTAATAACATTGATCTATGCTCATTAGGAATTATTCTCATGATTAATGTATAGAAAACTTTATTACATTGTTGAGAATGAAAAAAAGAAAAAAACATTAAGAATATTTCATACCAGGAAAAGGTTGCATGCACTTCTTTGCTGACTGTAAGTTTCACTAGGATAAAGTTCATCAGTCTGTATTTACAAAAATAACAAGAATGATTTGAAATAAGTGTGGTGTCTTTATTTTATCTATTGGTCTTAATTTTGATTAAATTTTTAAAAAAGGTGAAGTGAGAAAAAAAGAATATCTCATATCTTACATGGAAAAGCAAATATTTTAAGGAATAGAATTTTTGTCAAAAGGGAAAAGAAAGAAGTAAGCATTTATTAAGTATCTATTATGTGCAAGACACTTTACTAAGCACCTTACAACCCATTTTACAGTTGAGGAAAGTGAGGGAGATAAAAATTAAGTGATTTGCTCATATTTACTCAGCTAATGAATGCCTGAGATTGAATTTGAACTCAGGTCTTTCACATGTATACAGTCATCTAATTAAAAGATAAATACCTAAAAGAGGTTCAAGCTTTGAACTGAGTTTTCACTGTGGTTAATGTTCCAGTTCTATATCTCTATAACCTATTAAATTAAAGCTATATTGTTTATTCAAGAATGTTGCCATTCTTTAGCTTCAGCAAACTACAAAAGCAGAGTAAATAATTCAAAGTCTACCAAGATATATTTCTCCAATCACCCCTCTTCCTCTTATTCCCTCCCCTCCCATTCCACCCAGGTTTGCCTCAGTTGGAATTTTTACTACTTATGGCTCTTAGTATGAAACTGAGTGCAGTAAAACAACGCCCATTTCTACATTACTTCTTTTGGTTACTAAGTTTTATTTACTTATTAGAGATAACTTGCCTTACTTTGGCTTCATTATTTCACCTGCTGTGCATTTTTCTGAGTCAATATAAGACTTTACAGTAAACATGATTTCCTGCCATTGACTAAAACTTACGTTCCCTATGATAGAAGATAGGAAGGATGGTTATTTATAAATTCTTGGCTTTGAATCTTAATGTCTCTAAGATGTATAATATATTCACCCTGGAGAATGCTTTGCCTGGAAAAGAGAATCACCTATATAAAGCAGCTGAAATTCTTGGCAATAAATATCCATTTTCTGCATTTGTAGATAGGCTGTATTCTTTCCATTTGCATTCCCCTAATCAAATTTTAAGAAAACAAATACACATTTGTGTCCTTTAACATCTGGTTTAGAATAACTACAAACAAACCCTGATTAAACAATATTTTTGGAGAATTTTGGTCATAAATCTTCCTATATAAAGATTTATAGACAGTCCATCACCAATGCTGAAGAACTAATTTCTTTTTATTAGTATCCACAGAATGGATACACAATTGAGATATGACTTTCCAATAAAAGCAAAATTATAAAGTCATTTACTTAAAATCATTGACCAGAAATTAATTAGGGATGCATCAGTTAATATTCAGGAAAGTTGTATTTTAAATAATTGGAGGTCCAACTAAGCATGCTTACTATTTATAATTTTTAAGTATTCCATTTCACAATAGATAAGTGTCATTAAAATAATACATTATTCATACTAGTGAAATGGCAAAATTGTCATGGTGAAGTTTCCATGTCATCAGAGAAGGAAAATAAATTTTCAAAGCTTGAATTCATATACTACTCAGACACATTACACCACTGCATTCCGATGCTCATATTAAATGGTCTTAAATTTGAAAATTTGTTTTCTTTTTTCATGAAGATTTATTATTAGTTTCCACAGTTAATGTTTTATTTGTTTTGTCCTACTTCTTTTGGTATAGCATGAGATTTGAGATTGGGTTGATAAGAGGCAAAAAAAAAATAAATCCCTAGAGTCAAATTTAGAGATATCTTTAAATCTTCTCCCTCCCCTTATACCAAGAATGCATTATCAGTTTATCACCATGAAAATTTAAGAACTTACAGTAGTCAGTGAATTAGGATAGGTTCTGAGGAAAGTAAAAGTTTACACACAATATGATATGTGCCATCATGGAATTTTTAATCAAATAAGTGAATTGCATACTAATCCAGATACATATAGCTATGATATACATTACTCACTATGTGCATCAAAGAGTTATGAAACCAAATTGCATGTTTACTCTAAAGAAGGAAAGTCATTATCAGCATGGGGAGAGAGAAAGAAAGAATCCTTGAAGAGGGTTTATTTCAGATGGACTTAAGGGATATGAAGGAGTTCAACAGATGAGGATGTTAAGAAAGGACATTCCAGGCATAGAAAAATACAGAGAAAAGGCTTAGAGTGACGCGGCCGCTGCAGTGATGAGCATGAGACCAGCTCAATGCTCGGTAACCCGGAGACACATGGATGAGGCGGGAGACAGCAAGGTGGCAGAAGCTCTGTTTATTGAGTGCAGTTAGCTGTCTTTTATGGCCCTAGTGATGCATGTTCAAAGTGTGATCCCCCTGTGATAGCCAATCATCAGGTCTGCTGGAGCTCGTGTCAGGACTCATCTCCCATTGAGAGAAGAGCCAAACCAACCATGGAAGCTGTATGTCAGCAAAGGAGAGGTCCTGGGAGACTTCCTTGTTTTTGCCACGCAACTATGTTGTGACCCTCAGCTTCTACTGATAGAAGCTAGAACTCCCGTAGGAAAGTTCCCTCAACAGAGCTCTCATGAGACCAC
>NW_020954569.1:8384910-8385144 GCF_900497805.2 Vombatus ursinus | reverse complement strand
ACATTCACCCTAACAATTCCCCCTTTTTGTTTTAAAGAAGGCATCGTTGTGGGTGTGTGTCCTTCAGCACTTGTAGCTGAGACATAACATTTTTGAACATGGAGATCATTACTTTCAAGAGTCATCCGGCTATAATAGGCAAGCAGCATAAAAGTAAGCACACTACAACAATCAATATAATCCAATACTCAAATGATCCCCACCAATTGGAGGCATTATCAAAACAATGTATGG
>NW_020954569.1:8384429-8384723 GCF_900497805.2 Vombatus ursinus | reverse complement strand
GTCACTGTTCACCTTACATTTGTCCAGACCCCCCGCACGCAGGGAGGTGGCATTGGAGCAGGGCGTCCCCTATTCGCCGAGTAGGTGAATCTGGTGTGGCCCCATGCCGGGAATGTTCGTGGCAAGGGTGACGTTCTGCAGTTGTATGCAGCCCTCCACCTTGTTGGTGCAGGACCAACAAAGCGGCTGCCGCATGGACAGTCCTGTGAAGTTGTATTTTACTGACGATGAAGTCGCATTAGTTTGTGTGGGGAGGTCAAACTCATACCTCACCTTTAGTGATGCAGTCCCCTA
>NW_020954569.1:8384073-8384378 GCF_900497805.2 Vombatus ursinus | reverse complement strand
CACAAGGTTAGGCAACTGTTCACCCCAAGCTACTACTCGAGGCCACGGGGGGTCCATGTAGCTCGCCCACCGGAGTAAGATCTGATTCCCTGCCACAGGTGTTGACAGGCTTAGTAGGAGAAGCAACTTCATACAGGTCTGCATTGTCCTTCATCTCCTTTTCCTCTTCCTGGGGTGTCTCCTGAGTAGGGACAATCTTGAGAGTTTTTGTTGGCACCCACTTAGTTCCTTCACCTGTTGAGATACAAGCATACTCTGGTCCCCAGGTTAATACCCTAAAAGGTCCTACCCATTCATTATTGGGG
>NW_020954569.1:8383633-8383903 GCF_900497805.2 Vombatus ursinus | reverse complement strand
ATGTGCTGTATGCCAAACTCTAGAAAAAAGGCTTGTAATTGTTTGGCAGTATAAGCGGGCCTATTATCAGTTTTTAAACACACATGGTGGTCCAATTATAACAAAAGCACGATAAAGGTGATTAATAACATGTCTAACAGTTTCTCCTGTTTGAGGAGTAGCTATACAAAATCCTGAAAATGTATCCACAGTAACATGGAGGAAACAGTCAATGGTGGAATATGTGTAACATCCATTTGCCATAGAGAATTAGGAAAAAGTCCTCTAGGA
>NW_020954569.1:8382530-8383623 GCF_900497805.2 Vombatus ursinus | reverse complement strand
CGTTTGTGAGAGGGTTTGATTCCTGTACTGTCATTCCCATGGGACGAGTATTCGGGGCTCCTGCAGAGCCCCTGTGCCCGTTTCCCGACTTGCATTCAGAAGCCCAATGCCCTAGCTTCTTACATTTCGGACAGGGCGTGGCAGGGCGTCTTTTGTTTGACTTGCCGTCTTTCTTAAAGTGCCCTTCTCTCCCACAATGATAACATGTTTTCCCTGTTTTTTTCCCTGACTTATGCTCTGCTAAAAATTGATTCATCAACTCAAAGTGAAAACACTGAGTCCCTACCTTTTTACATCTCCTTATCATTTCCTGTAAGGTCACGTCCCTAGGCAAACCTAGCATGGCTTTCTTACAGTCTTCATTGCAGTTTTCTCTAAGTAGTGATTTTATGACTATTTCAGTCCCTTCTTCTTCTCCCATTGTTCCTGCCACTAGTTCTTGAATTCTAGCCACGAAATCAACAGATGTCTTAGTAGGTTTCTGCCGGGCAGTGGTCATAGACTCCTTTGCCTGCCCCTTTTCTGGTATCCTAGACCAAGCTTTTCTAGCTTGTACTGCAATTCTATGATAGCCCTCCTCAGCATATCCTAGCTGTCGGGCAGTAGTAGCAAAATCCCCTGTGCCACACATCTGTTCAAAGAGTGATTTTCCTTGGGGTCCAGGTGCCAATTGGTATGAAAGCATATGGCACTGATCTATAAATTCAGCCATCCAAAAGACAGCAGCTCCAGGTATCATAACTGCACGGGCTATTGCTTTCCAATCATTTGGACACAAAATAGAGTTAGAGATAACCTCTAATTGTTACATTACAAAAGGTGAAGTAGGTCCATATGGGCAACTGCTTGTTTTAGTTGCAGTAAGGTTTTAAAAGGAATACTTTCATGCCTCCTCCATACCTGTCCTGGGTTAAAAGGATCAGGTTCTTGGATGACTGGATAGAGGCCAATATCCCATTCACTAACATCCTCACCCTTTTCTTTTGCTTCTCTGATGCCCTTTTGTAATGGTGATTCCTCACAGCTGGACTTTGTTGCGTGCGAGCCAAGGTGGCCACGCCCACTTCCCAAAGTTTGTGGTGCAGCAAAGAAA
>NW_020954569.1:8382366-8382447 GCF_900497805.2 Vombatus ursinus | reverse complement strand
ATCTGCTCTTGCAGGGGGAGTTGTCGGTGGAAATTCCTCACTATCCTGCTCCCGCAATCCTTGTTTCTCGGGAGGGGTAAT
>NW_020954569.1:8381931-8382166 GCF_900497805.2 Vombatus ursinus | reverse complement strand
TATTTTGCCCCATTATGTAAAGCAAAACCTTTACCTTCTCCGCCCCCCAAGGACGGGAAACATCTCGGAGATCCGATTCCGTCGGGCTGAAAGCTCGAAGCTTGCTGAAGCACTATTCATGGAGTTTTTAGACTCTGCTCGTGGGGTATGTGTCAGGCCTGTCATCGAATGAGCCCCACTTTGGGCACCAGTTGATGCGGCCGCTGCAGTGATGAGCATGAGACCAGCTCAATGA
>NW_020954569.1:8357129-8381748 GCF_900497805.2 Vombatus ursinus | reverse complement strand
GGGAAAGTTCCCTCAACAGAGCTCTCATGAGACCGTGAGACATTCACCCTAACATTAGAGATTTAAGAATTTATGCCTGGGAGACAGCTATCTACTAACCCATGAGAAATAAAGAGTGGAAGGAAGAAAAGAAGGAAGGAAAGAAAAAAAGAAGGAAGGAAGCAAGATGGGAGGAGGGAAGGAGGAGGAAGAGAAAAGAAAAGAAAAAATCTGCACTCTTGAGTTTATCAGCTCTCAATCTGGAAGAGATAGCAAGTTTCATTATGAGTCCTTCAACTTGTGGTTGCTTACTATGGTGATTAGAGTTCATAACTCTTTCAAAATTGATTATCATTTAATGTCATTGTTATTGTATGAATTATTCTTTTTGTTCTCAATTCATTTTGCATTATCTTATACATGTCTCCTCAGGTTTTGTTTCTTTTTTTTTCTAAAATCACCATAGGGTTAACTTCAGTGAGCATAAGTAAGTAAACTCTGTAAGTTCTGTTCTTTTATGACCTAAGAGAAGGAGAAAAATGATGATGCCAAGAGTTTAAGTTATAGATGAAAATATTTTGAAAAACTTATGCCAGATGATAATAATCTCAGTAAAGTAGGAAGCTTAGAATTCTCAAGTGAAGTTGTGGTGAAAAGATTTATAACTATGGTTATGGAGAAATACAATATGGAATTTTTAAGGTAAGGGAATTATGTTCTTTTTTTTGGTTTGTTTGTTTCTGTTTTAGGCAATTGGGGTTAAATGACTTGCCCAGGGTCACACAGCTAGTAAGTGTCAAGAGTTTGGTCTGAGGCCAGATTTGAACTCAGGTCCTCCTGACTTCAGGGCCAGTGCTCTATCCATTGCACCACCTAGCTGCCCCCAAGGTGAGGGAATTAGAACAGCAAGTAGCAGAGGGATTTGAATGAATCACATTGACTATCTTGTGACAGTTCTAGAGTTATGTCATTACCTTTCTATTCAATTTTGGATTTAGTCCAATTTCTGTCTTTTGGGAACACCTTGTAGCATTGTTTGAATCTAATCCTTCATGGCTATGAAACTGAACCATCTCTACCTGTTGCTTAGAGACTCTTCACTAAAGACCAAGTTTATGTTGACCCAAAATCCAAAGATTGGTATGAGTTTTCTCACAATTATACATCTTAAGCAACCCATGTCTTATCTGAAAACTGGCTCCATGTTGGTCAATCTGTTATTGTCCCCATGTTCCTTTGATTGAATATAGTCATTTGAGGGGAGTGGGACACCTCTTTTTCTGATTTCAGGGAATTGTACCTGTTCACTCTCTCCCTCCCAACTTGGAAAGTAACTAAACTTTCCTTCAATAGATCAAATTGCCTAATTTTGTGTCCTAGTTAATTGTTTTCTTTTCATCAACTGGTCTTACTTGATTAATCATTTTTAATGTATAAAAAGCTGTCTCTCCATGTATTTGGAGCCCATTGCCAAAGCTAAGGGGCCTGGTACTAATTTCTTAGGTAATTGGCATGCATTGCTTAATAAATCAATATATGGGGCAGCTAGGTGACGCAGTGGATACAGCACCGGCCCTCTATTCAGGAAGAGCGGTGTTCAAATTTGGCCTTAGACACATAACACTTACTAGCTGTGTGACCCTGGGCAAGTCTCTTAACCCCATTGCCTAGTCAAAATAAATAAATAAACATGCTCAGAAGCTAGAACCTTTGTTTCTTCAATCACTTCATCTTTTACCCACCACAAAGGGCAGAATAGAAAATAATTCTTGGGGTCACACAGTGATGAAACTGAGGTAAGTCAAGCATAAATTTTCAGTGAGTATAATCAGCTCAGATCAATTTCATGATTTTCCCCATCAAAGTTCACCACTTAGAGCAAAAGAGGAGAATTAGAATATCAGGGAAGATATGAAATATCCGATTTTAGCAAGGAGTATCTCTGTGTTCTGCAGTTAAACAATGCCAATGAGATTCAATATAAGAAAGAAATGATCATTTACAGGCTTTTCCTCTTAGATAATGATTATCTTTCTTTCCACTATCATTGGTATCACTCTAGTCTAGATTTCTTTTTAATATTTTTGCTTATATTTCGGTCATGTAAATAGCCTCCTAACTAAGGTTTTCAGTCTCTTATCCTCTAGTTCATTTTATACATCATTGCTAGATCCTCATTGAATACATGATTTCACTATAATGGATATTCTCTCTAATGAAGAGTTCAACTCACTCATCTCTTCTTATCCTGTGCCAATCTTTTCCAAGGTTTTCAATGAATTCTAAGTAGTCTGAAAGCTTTCCTGTTGTTCTTTTTGACATTTTGAATATTCTAGTACAAGAAACATTTTCATCATGAAATCATCATGTGAATCTCCTGTTCAGAGCTCTTTGATTATTTGCCATGTTGTTGTCATTTCAGTTGTTTCTGACTCTTTGTAACCCCAATTAGTGTTTTCTTGGCCAAGATACTAGAGTAGTTTGCCTATTTACCACTACCTACTGGATAAATTTGAAACTCCTCCATTTGCTTTTCAAGGCCCTTTACAACCTGAACCCCATTCTAATTCTCTAATCTTTAATGCTATTCAGTTTAACAAATAAATTAAATAACTGCTATGTGCAATGTGACAAGCACTGGGTGAAATGTAAAGTTTAGATCATAGAACTGATATTTTCTCCCACTATTATCAAAACTCTCTAACTTAGCTATGAGCAACATTCCATTTTAATTTAGCTTTTATGCTTTTGTTAATGTTGTAACCATTAATTGAATATTATCTCACATTTTACCATCACTAATTATTATATTTCTTTTCAAGACCCATTTTATTTTTTTTCCCATTTATGGCACTTATTCTTAGAAACTTAAGATCTAGGTTCTAATATTTAGGATAATAAATCTGAAGCTAAATGGGCCACAAAGTACATTGTCCAGGCTCACACACATGAAATGTCTGCAGCAGGATTAAAACCAAGTTCCTCTACCTCCACAGATAGTACTCTTTCCATTGTACATTGTTGACTCTCAAAGTATTTTCATTAAATTGCTGCAACTTTAGGAAAAGGCCTTAAGCACTTTACTTCAAGTATTTCAACAGTGAAAGAAATGATTATCCTAAAGCTCCAGTTTTAAAATCTAAACCTCCTTCAATCATTCCAGCAATAATCTCCTTGTCATATGAAGATTGAGAGTACCTGCCTGGATAACATTTTGTCACTTAATTTTACATTGCTTTGTATAGTTATTAAATGTTTCACAGGTAAACCCTTAAGTCCTTGTGGACAAGGATGATAGATTTTACTTTCTGTAGTACCTAGGACAGTTGTTTGCATGTGCATACATATGTATACATAGTAGATGTTTAATAAATGTTTTCTGAATGAAGGATGTCTAAAAATGAATTTTTACAAAATTAAAATTTAAAATCTGTCACTGAGTTGTATCTAGGTTTTTGGAAATTGTCTTAATTTTTGCATGCTAAAGGGAATAGAACTCTCAGTATAGAAAAGAGCAGCAAAGGAGAACCAAAGGAAGAAGCAGGAACAATTTGGCACTAAATGTAAATAAGAAAGTTGTTTATACTAATTGTATTCTACTTTTTTTCAGTTCAATACAGTAAGACTTAATATTAATGGCAGGCAAATGATCTTAACATGTCCTCAGTGGATTTACTGCAACATACATAGATGATGTCTCAAGTATAACTCAAGAACTAATCAGATTTTCCAGATTTATAAATGAGGAAATTAGGAGGATAATGAACTGATAAATCAGTAATAAACCTATTCTAAAGAGTAAGACATTTTTGGCTCTCTTCATTAAGATTTGTATCTCCTAAAGGAAAAGTGATTTCTTTAAGCTAAGCTCCCTGGAATTCAGTGTGACCTACTTCTGAAAATAAAATTTTAAAAGATAACATGAAATTCATAGTTTGGAATGAAAATCAAAAAATAGAAAGAAAACTTTCTTGTTTCAGTATTACTAGACTTTTATAAAAGATTAAATCAGGACAAAGCATCATAGATTTTTATCTTGGAATAAAATGAGCTTCCAAATACACCATGTGCATATGTGAACTTAGAAATAAAGACAATGTTTACAATTAAAGACAAGGTTTATTCAAAAGAATAGTGTGTTTGAAGACAAAAGAAAATATTTGTTTCTTTCATGAAAGCCCATTTAGAAAATATTTTGTATTTATTCAACCCCACATGACATGGTTGGGGTATTCCAACTATCTAGACCAGGAGTTGGGAAACTATGGCCTCAAGGACACATATGGCCCTCTTGGTCATCATTTGTGTCCCTTTGACTGAATCCAAACTTCACAGAAGAAATAAAAGGGTTTGTTCTGTAAAACTTAGACTCAGTCAAAAGGCCACACCCAAGGACCTAGAAGACCACATGTGGCCTCAAGGCCACAGGCCCCACCACTGAACTAGACATTAGTTTTAAATGTGTTTTATTCAGCTAAATGTAGAGCACCTTCTGAACATGGATAGATTTTGGGTTTGGCTGGCTGAAATTTTCAAAAAGTAAAAGAAACAATGAAACAAACTGATAATCTAAACATTTAGTTATTTTTACCAAAACATAAAACACATAGTGATGTAGAAGTGATTTAAAAAATGTCAAAAGGAAGTAGCAATGACTAGCATGAATACAAAAAACTGGCCACACAAGACGGCTTTGGAGAAGGAAAGGACAGATCAGTTTGCCTGGGCCATGGCAATGACATTCTTTCATAAGCAATGCTATCTGGGCCTCAATATTAATAAGTGGGTAACAATAGTGAGTGCTGAACAACTTTTAAAATGTCATCCTGACATGCCATGTTTTTGCAAAACAATTCATAGTGTATGCCTATGGAATTGATATTAAGTGAGCTGAAGGAATGCCAACAGAAGTAGGATGACTTCATTGAATATTTTGCATAGATGGGAAAAGATAGAACGTGGGAATAATCATTAAACAGGACAAGCTAATGAAAGAAGGAAGGATATGACTCCAGTTTACCACTTAGGCCTGGTCTCAAGTGATCAGCGATGGTACTGTGCAGTTTCTCTTTTTATGCTAGAGTGGAAGTATATTCTGTTCTGACTGAAAATGTACTCTTTTCAAAACAAAAATGTCTTTCTTAAGGTTAAAATATAGCATGATGCCAAATTATTTGTCCTCTTGTTCTCTATATATTTGACAATTATGATGGCTAAAAAAGGGCCATTTGGGGGCAATGGGTTGTCCTTTAATAGATATTCTATCATTCTGCCTGCTTCTGACAAAAAGTATTTTGGAAAGTAAATGTTTGTAAATGCCAAAAAAAGAAGTGACTAGAAATGTGAACATAAATAATGATGCTCTCTTAGAGTTGATAATAGATAATTAATAAAAAGGACTACTAACCTTTATAAAAACAGATTTCAAAACTTTCAGCAAAATTAGAGATGATCAGATAACTAGATTCACTGAAAGGGAAGATGGATGAAAGAATGGAAAACTCTAAAAAAGTTGTCTTAATAATACAATCATTAATATTACTCATGAAGATAAAAATGAGAAATATAAAGAAACAAATATGACCACACGGGGAGTTTTTTGATTAACATTGATCTCAATTTTTTTGTCATTTTTGCATTTTTTGTACTCAGCACATTTTCTGGCACATTGGCAAGTCCTCATTAAATCCTTGCTCAATTTATTTATATTTATTTAAACTACTTATTTAAATTACTACACAAACAAGAATGAAAACTGACATAATATTACAAGAATATTATCAGAAAGGCTGAAGACTACAATGTGATAAAGCTTATAAATATGCTGAATATTAGAAAAAGTCTCACCTTCTCCTGTCCCCTTTCAATGAAATAAAATGAACAGGGAAGAGATATGTCCTGCATGAGAGAAAATAGTGCAATGTTAAAGGATTGTCAGAGGATTATTGAAAGAACTCTTCAAGTATCATATTCTGTCTACTTCACAAGGTAATTAATTCTTTAACAACTTGAAAAATATGTAAAAAACACAACAAAGAGAGAACTGAAACTCAAGATATGTTAAAGATAGTAGGAATGAATCTGACCACTTTAAATTAGTTTTAGGGTAAAATATGGATACTAAAAGATATCATAATTCTAGGATCAAATATGAATATCAAAAGATACAGAAAGAACCTGTAGATACTATCATAAATTCACTGTCAGTAGTCTGTGCTAAAAAGTATAGCACAGGAGAGATTCCAAAGGATTAGAGATGGATAAGCATTCTTCCTTTCAAAAGAAGTAGAAAGGGATACACTAGAAATTGCAGAACACTATGATGATCATCAGGAAAACTGATGATATGTGAATACTTTGGAGGAAAAAAAAGATAGCTTATCTTTAAGACATTGATTAACTATAACATATCTAGGTGAAGATGACCAGTATGGCAAAAAAATTAAAAAAAAAAACATTTCATATATAAAAAGGCTTTTTTTCCAGAAACCTCTAGGAAGTCAGTGGGCAAAAACATGAGTGAGGCTCCAAGAAGCAAGAAAAATGCATGTAATACTTTGTTGGGTTATCTTATCCTGTCCACTGGTTTCTATTATCATCTTTATGAGGGAGTAAGTAGGTGATGTCATGCTCTTTTGTCCACGTAGATTATGTAACCTATGCATGTCTCTAGATTTGGCTGGAAAGAAGGCAAGAATAAAAACCTCTAGCAACTCCAACATATATATGCCTACACTGGTCACAATTTGAGAGGAGAGGAGGGAGTATATACAAGAGGTGTAACAAAAGTAGAATTGACAAGCTTTGGTAATAGTTTGAATACGGCACGTGAGAAAAAGTAGAGAGTGGAGGATGGTCCCTAGATTGTCAGACACATAGACACACAAACACATATCCATATAGTATAAACATAATACAAAACACACAGACATAATTTTTTTCAAGTATTATTTGTGTAAGGGACATACTATTTAGGTTCAAGCTACAAAGGAATGAAGAGCTCCAAGTAACATAAGACCTACCAGATGTCAGTTCCACAATGAACATATATAACAAAGAAAACCATTTATCCACTTGATACCAAAATAAAAATGAGAGAAATTATACTAAGTATATATATATATATATATAATAGACAACAGACAGAGTAAATGTTCTCTCCCACTGAGTACGAGATAACTCAACTTAACCAAGAGAGTTCAGATATCACCTGAGGTGAAATTCCCTGAAGTCTTTAATGTAGCAAGCTGTGGATAGGGACATGATACAGACTAAGAGTTCCTCTCAGAATTCTTTACGAGTTCTCTGAGACTTCTTCTCAGGTTTCTTCTCCCCAGTCAGTGACTTAAAAAGATGTTGGCATTGTAGACATATTTTCTTTAAACTGAAAATCAGAAAAACTTTATGACCTTCTTTCTCCTCCTCTACTCTGCCCCTCATCCAGGCTTAGGGCATTGAATAATCAGTCTCCACCAATAAGGAGAGAGTCCCATAAAATTAGTCTTTCAAGTCAAAGGTTACACTATTCTCAAATCTATTTATCCAGCCCTAATTTCTATCCTGATCTCTAGTCTTGTATCTCCAACTGCCTATTAGACATCTTGAGCCAAATGTCCTAAAAATATCTTAAACTCAAATTGAACTTTTTCAAGATGTCTAAAACTTGAACTTTGCCCTCAAACTATTCCTCTTTTCCAAATTTTGCCATTAATATTGAGGATACTATCATCCTTCCAGGTACACAGGCTCACAGCCTAGAGGCAATCCCCCAATCTTTAATCTTTTTTTTTTTTATTTTTGGTGAGGCGATCTGGGTTAAGGACATTGCCCTGGGTCATATAACTAGTAATACTCCTTACTCTTTCTCACATGCCATATTCAATCTGTTGCCAAAGCCCATCAATTTTACCTTTGTAATATCTTTTGTATATGCCCCCTCCTCTCCTCTAACACTGACAGGACCCTAGTGTAGACTCTCATTACCTCGTGCCTGGAATATTTCAATAGTCTTCTGACTGGTCAAGTTTCCCCAACAGCACTCCCTATATTCTATACTTCACTCAGCTGCCAAATTATCACTTCTAAAGTTTATATGTGACTCTGTCAGTTTTGTTATTGTTATTGGCAACACCACACAACAAAATATAATTTAATACATTAAACATTTTTTAAGTGCCTAATATGGACCAGGCAATGTGTTAAATAATGAGGATATGAAGAAGAAAAAGAAAGACATCCCGTTTTCCATGACCTTATAATCTAAAGGTGGGGGAGGGAGATTGCACACAAAAGAAAGCTGAATGTATATAGGGTCATGGTGATGGTGGAGTCAATCCAATTGGTGCAGCTTTGGAAGTAGTTATTTTTTTCTCTGCCCTCCAATAAGAGGGGCAGAGGCAACTAAAGGTATTGATGAGATATGAGCACCAAAACTTTTCCCAAAAGGGACAGATGGGAGAAGAATGATTTTCTGTGGGAAGGAGAGAGAAAGGGAAATCCTAAAGCTGCTACTAAACCTGTCATTCATTAGAGTATGATTCGGTTGATGTTGTGTCCAAATATAGCATAAAGACTTTAGCCTTCTAAATAGAATAGTCTATTTTGTTTATGAGAAAGCATGCTCTGGTTTCCGCTTGTTCTAAAATTCTTTGCAGAAAATTTAGGCATTGCTTCCTCTTCCCAAAAGATTGATTTATGAATTTCTCCACAAATTGAATGCTTTAAATTAAAATATAGTTTAAATGTACAAGAGAAAGTCACATTTTAAAGAATCTTGCCAATAATTTTTGTAAAGTGGCATTTTTTGTAAAGTGGTTATTCATCTAATTTTAAATACAATTTTATACATCAGGCAGAGAGTTGTTTTGTTTCATGCTTTAAAGATGAACAACTGTTTAAATCTTTAATAAGTACAATAATTTTGTTTCTCCTTTTATTTTTTTTTCCAGTTTGGAAAGGGAGAAAGAGAAAACAATTCTTTGTTTAATAAAAATAAATAAAATTTAATTTTAAAAAGATTAATCTCTGGCATTAATCCAGAAAGATCAGTAAACTGAATGAATTAGATTTAGCTTGACACAGGTATGGTGACCTTATGAGTGTACCACTTTAAAAGCAGTTACAATGCCAATAGGTAATTTGGTATGTAAAGTATAAAAAGTCTTATATTGGGTTTCAAATCCAGCCTGAGGCATTAAATACCTGTACAATTGGGCAAGAAACTTCATCTCTCTAGACTTCATTTTCCTTGCACCTAAATGGATAGAATTGGACTAGAATTCAGAGGTGGGAAAACTGTGACCTCGAAGCCACATGTGGACTTCTAGATCCTTGAGTGCAGCCTTTTGACTGAGTCTAAATTTTACAGAACAAATCATTTTATTAAGCAGATTTGTTCTGTGAAGTTTGGATTTAGTCAAAGGGATGAATTTGAGGATCTAGAAGGCCACATGTGGTCTGGAGGGTACAGGTTCCGCACCCCTGGACTAGATGCTATCTTAGATACCTTTAAGCTCAAAACTATTGACAATGACTTAAGAAAAAGGAAGAAAAGAGAAGAGGAAGGAACATATAGAAGCAGATCACAGTAGATAATAATTTAGGCCTTGATGATGTAAGAATATCATAGGAAAAATTTAGTCCTCATTTGCACTAAAGTTATATTAAAAGGTTCCTTAACATCTATATGTATTTTAAATAGTAATTATGATGGTGATGGTGATAATCATGATATAGCTAACATAAATATATATGTGTATATATATATGTGTGTGTATGTATATACATATATACACATATATAGATATGTGTGTATATCAATATCACTTACTATGTACCAAGTACTGTGTAAGTACTTTAAAGTTATTACCTCACTTGATCCTCACAACAGTCCTGTAAGGAAGGTATTATTATCTTCACCTTCCAGATGAGAAAACCAAAGCAAAAAAAAAAAAGTTAAGTGACTTGCCTAGGGTAAATGCCTGATGCTGGATTTGAACTCAGGTCTTCCTGATATCAGGCCTGGAGCTCTATCCACTACACTATCCAGGAACCTCCACTGGTGACACATATCATAAAAATGGCCTACAACAGCCTAAAGGTGATAAAGGGAAGAAAGATGATAATTAGATAAATGGGAATTTTTGAAATTAGTAACAAAGAACTCAGCACCACCTGAGAGTCAGTGTGTTAGAATGTACAGAGTACTTGTTTTGGAGTCAGGTAGAGCTGCTTTCAAATCTTGTTTCTGATGCTTCAATCAATTAATAAACATTTATTAAGTATCTACTATGTGCCAGGCACTATGCTAAGTACTGGTTATATAAAAAAGAGGAAAAATGTCTGTGCCCTTAGGGAGCTTATACTTTAATATAGGAGATAACATAGATAGAAACATACATGGATAGATAGATATGTATATGTGTATATAGATATGTGTATATATGTATGTAACATGTATATATAAATATATGTACTACATTTTTTAAAAGCAAGCTCTATGCAGGATAAATAATAAATGATTAATAAAAGGAAGGCCCTAGAAGTAACAGAGGCTAGAGAATGCTTTTTGTAGAAAGTGAGAGATTCCAGTCAGGACTAAGAGGATGTGACATACCATGTGACCATGAGCAATTCACTTAAACTTTCTGAGCCTCCTCTCCTCATCTGTAAACTAGGGATAATAATTCCCATAGCCTTTATTTCAATATGCAGTTGGGAGGATCAAATGAGTTAATGAATATAAAACATGTATGATATGAAATAAATCAGTTATGATTCTTATTTTTGCCATTGTAAACTTTTAACTTAAACGGGGTTTGTAAAGAGAAAATGAAGCAAAATAATACATATGTTATTTTCTGAATGAATATATATTTTTAAACCCAGCCATGACTTTATCGAGTCTTAGGTGCCTCCCTGCTTCTCTATTCCCTATAGTGGAAGAAAGACACTCTGTTATAGATTTGTCACCAGAATGGAAGCCTCCCACAGTGAAGCTTGATGCCTTAAAGGAACATCAAAGCCTTCTTTGAAAATGTTATACAACTTCAATACTTTTTAGTGGCAAGGGGACCACATAAAGTTTTCTTAAAACAAGATAAACCTATAAAATTAAGTTACCTCGGTCTGTGACTAAACACTTGAGAGTATATAACTTACTCTTTGCTCCTCAGAACCATTTCTATGCTCACCCCAATATTCTTTGTGTAGTTGGAATGTTTCTTTACTTTTTTTCCTTCCATATTGTTTTTCATCTAACAACGGTAAGATTTGTCTATTTGTTAACAATCTGGTTTTTGAGATTATTAACCTAAAATTCTTTGACAGAGGAAGGAGCCTCTGTATCTTGGCTTGAGTTACACTATGCATTACTTCATTCCATTCTAATATAAACTTCAAAAAGTGGTAGTTGACAGAAAGCTGGTGAAAGAAACCCCAGAGCAAATAATGGGATAGATTTGCTTCATTTGGGAATATTTTAAAAGGGAATGTTGTTTCAAATTGAACACATCCACAATGATCACAAATGTTATCTTCCATGCACTCCTTATGGGGAAAAAAACCTTGGAAAACATACAAAAAGCTATACTTTTGAGTTTTGTGCATTAAAAAAGGGCTAAGATTACTGGCAGAGAAACAGCTTAACTGGTTAAAAAAGCAAATACTAAGCAACAATTATTTACACATCAGGTACTACATTAGGGGCTGTATATACAAAGAGCAAGAACATCAAAACAAAACAGAAAAAACTAATAATTATGATAAGGATAGCCACATAGATCAATCCCCGTACTTAAAGAAGTTTCTATTTAATGAAATAATAATGCATATAAATAGCTATGACATATATGTAAATTAATTGCAAGTATAGGTATAAACAGCTAAAAAGTGATTAAGAAAGAATTTATGGTATAGAAGATGATGTTGAATCTAAGCTTTAAAGGAAGAAAGAATTTCTAAGAAGCAGATGTAGAGAGAAAATGCTTAACAATCCATATAAAATATAGTCCTAATACCTAGGCCAGGAAAGAATAAAACATAAAAATAAAATTATAAGCCAATATTATTGATAAACTTTGATTCTATTTTAAATTAAATAGTATCAAACAGATTACAATGATTTGTCCAATGAATTATTCATTGTGATCAAGTAGGATTTATATTAGGGAGACAAGGATGGTTCAATATTAGGAAAGCAAACAACATAATTAATCATATTAAAAATCCAAACATCCAAAACTACAGCATCATCTTAACACATAAAGAAAAAACCTTTGGTAAAGAACAAAATGTTTGTGCTAAAATTGTGCAAGGTATCGACATAGAGGGATTTTTTTTGGATGTCATAAAAGAGCAATCTATCTAAAACCTAATATCAGCATCATATCCAATGGGGATACATTAGAACATTTTCTAATAAATATACAAGTGAAGCATGGATGCTCACTCTCCCCACTATTATTTGATATTATTCTTATAAAGTTAGCTATTGTAAGAAGACATGTGAGAAGATTTAATGGAATATAGATAGATAAAGAGGAGATAAAGTCATCCTTGTTGTTGGTGATATGATATGGTGATATGAGTTTACTTGGAAGACCACAAGGAATCACCAAAGATACTAATTGAGAATTGTAGGCTATAAAATAAATGAACAAAAATCAATAACAATTTTATATGATAACAACAAAACACAAGGAGCAGTAATAAAAAGGGAAATTCTATTCCATATAACTACAAAATTCATAAAATATCTGTTGATTGAACTTTAAATGTACACAAAAGACTTGTATAGATTAAATTGTAAAACTACAAAGTTTTCCTCAAAGAATTATAGAACAGCTCAATTAGTTGAAGGAATATTCAGTGCTTATGACTAGTGACAATATTAACTTTCAATGTAGACCAATAAAATTACTAAGAAGATATTTAATAAAGCTCATTAAAATAATAACAAAATTCATTTGCTAAAATAAAACTTCTAGAATATCAAGGGAAATGGTGAAAAGACATAAGGATGAATAGAGAATGGCATTTCCAGGCTCCAAAGTACATTAAAAAGCAGCAGTCATCAAAACTGTCTATGAATGGTTAAAAATAGATAAATAGGTCAATGGAACAGACAAGCTAAGGGAGATTGAGAAATAATAGAACTCTATAACTCAGTGTTTAATAAACTTGAAAATGTGTTTAGGGGCAAACTCCTTATTTGATAAAAAAAAAGAGAAACTAGAAAGCAATATGGCAGAAATTAGGCTTAAACCAACAACTCACACCACAATCCAAAGTACACATTAGATGAATATGTAATTTTAATATTAAAGATCAAACTATTAAAAAAATTAGAAGAGCAACTGATCATGTACCTCTTCCAGCTATGGGTATGAGATATATTCTTAATAAAAGAAGAGATAGAGGCAATTACAGAAGATAAAATAGCTAACTTTGATTACTTGAAACCAAGAAGCTTCTGCATAGAAAACATTAACACATCTAAGATAAAAAGAGAAGTGATTGAATGAGGAAAATATTTTTGTATTAGATATCTTAATAAAAGGACTTAATCCAAGATATATAAACAATTTTGGTCAAAGATAGATAGATATATAGGTATACATACATATACACATAAACATATTTCCCCAAGAGATAAGTGATCAAAGAATATGAAGAAATAGTTCTCAAAAGAACTGAAAACTATTCATAACTACATAAAGTGATCCTAATCATTATTAAGAAGAGAAATGAAAATCAAAGCAACTGAGGTTTTACCTCATACCTATCAAATTGGCAAAAGTGACAATAATTGGAATGGTCAATGTTGGAAGGATTGTGGGAAGATAAGCACACTAATAAATTGGTGGAGCTGTGAAATGACAAAACCATTTGGAAGGAAATTTTAAATTATGCAAAGAAAGTAAGTAAAATGCTCTTACTCTTTGAACCACAGACTCTATTACTGAAATTTTACCCCTGAGGAGGAAAGATAAGAAAAAAATCCCCCATACACTACAAAATATTAATAGCAAAACTTTTTGTAATAGCTAAAAATTGGAAACAAAGTAGACACCTATCAATGTAGGAACAGCTAAATAAATTGTGGTAAATTAATATAATGGAATACAATTGTGCTATAAGAAATAATGTGTGCATGGAGAGAGAAGCATGGACAGATTTATATGAATTGATCCAAAATGAAGTGAGTGTAGTCAATAAAATAATATACATAGTAACTTGAATAATGTAAATTGAAAAAATGACACACCAAGAAAAATTGAAAGGAAATACAGCAAAATTACAAAAATCAAATGGGACTCAAAGAGATAGGAGAAGACATCCCTAATCTCCACTTTTGTGGATATGGGAAGTCCACAAATGTTAGACATTGCATGTTTTTGGACTTTTACAATATATTGATCAATTATACTGACTTTTTCCTCTAAAAATATTATTTGTTATATGGGATAGCTCTCAGCGATGGTGGGAGAGAAGGAATATATACAATACTATGTTGATGTAGGAAACAGGAAACATCAATTAAAATTATTTTGAAAAGTACTAGAAGAAGAAATTTAAGCTGATAGAATTATAAATGATTTACAAAACTAATAAAAGGCTTAAGAGATTTGCCCATGGTCATAGACCTAATATGTATAATTTTGGTATTTAAACCAAAACCTTCCTGTATTAGTAGACATGTCTCTATCCACTATGCCATGATATCTCTTTCTATTTTATAATGTATATTTTTCTGCATATTATTCTTTACTCTAGCTTTTTCTTAGTTCTGATTTTTTTTAAAAGAAAAACCAGGACTAAGTTAAATATAAATTGATAACTTTTAGGAGAATAGAAAAAAAAGCATCATTTTGAACTGAGATAGTTTGTTTTTAATGATTTAATTATATCATATTTAAAAATATAATGAAAAGTAATATTGATTAATATTTGTAATTTTTAAAAAATAATTATTTTACAAACTTATGAGAATAAATGTATGCTGAACTTACTTTCCATTAATGGCAAAAACAAGAAGTGTTTATATTTGGACCATATTTCACTTGGTAATAGCTTATCTTAATTATAGGCTAAGTTGCTAGGGAAAAAAAAATATACAGCCACAGTTTCTAATCTCATGAACCTTGGCAACTTAACTTTAAGGTACAGATTCAGATTAATAAGACTAAGAGCCATCTGATTATTGATAAACTGTCAGAGGATATGAAAAGGTAGTTCTTAAAGAAATAAATCCTAGCTATCTCTATCCACACAGAAGAAAAAAAACTACAAAGCATAATCATTAGAAATATGCAAATTAAAGCAACTCTGACATTCCATCTCACAACTTGCAGATCGGCAAAATTGAAAAAAATGAGAAAATGACAAATTCAGGAGACGCTGCACAAAAAATATACACATTGATACACTATGGATGGAGCTATGAATAATCCTGCTATTCTGGAAAACAGTCTTAAAGTCTGCTCCAACAGTTGCTAAATTGTGCAATAGTGCATCTTTCAACATGGAAGTAAAAAGATGAAAGAGCAACTTGTTCCAGATGTGCAAAAATATTTGTAGCTGTTCTTTTTTGTAATGATAAAGAACTACAAAATAGGGGAGATCCCATCATCAGGAGAAAGATAACTAATTATGCTATATGAATGTATTGGAATATTACTGTGATTTAAGAAACAATAAAAAAGATAATTTCAGAGAAACCTAAGAATTCTTTTAGGAATGGATATTTATTGAAGTGAGTAGTAATAGGGAAAATCAATACTACAATAATATGGCAAAAATAGATAATTTTGCAGGACTTAAGGGCTCTAAACAACACAGTGATCATGAGTCATTATGGAGGATGAAAGACAAATGCTACCCTCTTACTAACAGTGTAATAAATGAAATATGAAGAATAAGACACATATTTGTACAAGGCCAAAACTGGAATCTCTTTCCATTGATTAAATACTCGTTAAAAGTGTTTGTTTCTCTTTTTTTTCTTTTTTTTTAGTGTAGTACTATGTAAGGTTAGGTGAAGATGGAAGGGAAAACTAATAAAACTATTAATAAAGCAACAGACTTAGTTTTCTCTAGAATAAGTTGCTTTATGGCTTTTAGTATTCCCCTCATTCTCAAACCATAAATTAGCAAAAAAAATCAAATGTTCTTTGCATCTCTGTAGATGATCTTTATGTGCCTTATAATAATTAATTTCCCTTTCCTTTCTACCTGTGGTTAGATTGGTAGAGAACATGAGCCTACAAACTACTATCCTCTCAGTCACCTGAGATCACAACTTAGGTGTCATCCTTGACTCCTTACTCTCTATTACATGCCATTTCCAATCAGGTTTCAAGTCCTGTTAATTTTAATTCTGTAATGTCACTCCTAGATGGCCTCTTCTCTCTTCCCAAACTGCTTCCAATCTAATGTAGAATTTCATCACTTCAAGCTTGCAATATTGCTATAATCATCTGATGTTTCTCTGAATCAATTCCTTACTATCTCCATTCCATCTTATTCTCAATTGTCAAATTAATCTTCCTGAAGTACAGGTCTGACTACATCACTGCCATATCCAATAAGCTCCACTGGCTTCCTATTACCTCCAGGATAAAATATACAGTCTTCTTTTTATTTTTAAAGTCCTTCATAACTCCCTCTTTCCACCACAAACCACCTTTCCAGTCTCCTTCTTACAAAATTCCACAACCCTGGCCTATAGACACTAGTCTTTTTGTTGTTCCTTGACCAAGATAAACCATCTCTCAACTCTTTGCATTTTCATTGGCTCTCCCCCATTTCTGGGATTTTCTCCCTCCTCTTCCCTGTCTTCTAGTGTCTCTGACTTTCCTCGAATATCTACTAACATTCCACTTTCTATGAAAAGCCTTTCTCAATCACCTTTAATGCTGGTGCTTTCTCTCTGAGATTATCTCCAAATTCTTATCTATATCTTGTTTACATGTTATTGTGGCATGAAAACTATACTCAGTAATCAGAGAAATGGCCAAAAATTTGTTGATGTTTCAAAGTCTCATTGTTGGAGAATGAAGGAGAGAAAGTGAAGGATGTTATCAATGAATTTTGAGATGAAGGGAAAGGGAAGAGAGAGAGAGTTCAATATTGAATAACCACAATTTCCTTTAAAAAGTAGGAGGCACCTTGCTGGAGAGGAGAGTAAAGGTGTGGGAGGTTTGAGAACAGACAAAGTTTGGAAAAGCCTTTGGGGGTGGGTTGCAGAATAAATCAGAGAAGAGGATGAAGATTGCCTTACTTCAGGGTGTAGGTAAAGTTGAATAACATGGATTTGTAATGTGACCAATCAGCACAATTGTATGATTTCCACCCACTTCTGTTCAGCAGCTCACAATTAGGTTTGGAGGAAGCAGATGATAGAGATCATCTGGGGTTGATACCTGACAATGGATGAGTGGTGATAGAACAAAAGTACAGTGAATTCAAGAGTAGAGGATTGTGGAGAGTTGAATTGGGTAACTATATGTTCAAGGTTTGAGGGAATGGAAGGAGGTCCTGTCTTGTGAAAGCAACGAGACTTGGAGAGACTTGTGGTCTCAATGAGGACAAAAAGGAATTTAGGAAAAATGTGACATAAGGATGGCATGATAGGATATTATGGTCAGAAAGAAGGATGTCAGAATTTTTAGAGAATTGGAAATCTTATGGGTAATGATGACATCCAGTATAAATCAAGCAAAGAGCCTATTCTTCCAGGATTCTTAATCCCTTCATCTCTCTGTGCATGATTCTTATACAGGGGCAATCCTTGAAACAAGAAGTCATTGCAAGGCATAGTGATATCCATTCACACTCATCCATTCACTTTTCCACACACTCACTTTCAGGTGAAAGCATTTCAGAAATAAGACCAGAAAGTGGAGATAAGGAAGATCTTCTGCTATAGCATATGAGCTACTATTATCTTCCCAGGGTCAAAACCAGACCCCAAAGAGGGGGTCAACTGTGAGGGTTTCTCTTTCACAGTTGTCCTTACAGACCAGGTAGTTCAGACAGGAGCACAGTCATCACGCTGCTGCAACCTTTCCAGGAGTGATACAAGAAAATAGATGGAAGAGCTAGGCTGACTTTCTACCTATACACCCATCCATATATCCACCCATACATTCTTTCACTTAGTCACTCATTCATTCAGTTATTCACCCAGTCACTTGCATATACACATTTTCTCTCACAATTGTCTAAGGCTTCACAAAACTAGTGGGAATATAGTTAGCTGTTTGGCCAAGGAAAGTAATAAGCCCACCTTCACTTTCAAGACTCACAGGTGTCCAGTTTCTTGACAAATGTCACCTTTCCATTGTCTAATTGTGGTTTTTATCCTAAAGTTTTGGGTAGAGGATTGTGATACCTGCCTTATTTAAATATTTTTGTAATAATTTATCAGCTTATGAGGCAGAGAGAGGTTGGTTCATCACTGGCAGGGTAGCATTTTCCTGTTGAAGGTTTGGGATGATGTAGAGGGTCCTGATGTTTTCAACAAAATCTCTTTCGTATCTTCAACCTAGCCCAGCTTGATACCCTGAACCCTTCATGAGACCAGGCCCAAAATACCCCTGGCAACAGACTTTCAGGTACACTTCTCTGTGATGTAATTGCCTTTGTCATTTCACCATCATTGGTGTCAAGCTTGGTTGACCACATTATGCTAATTTGATTGGATCCCTGTGACACAAACACATATGTCAGGCCTGAAGTGTAAGAGACAACAACTAATGGAGGTTGATTTCTCTGGGGCTGAGGGAACCAGGGGATTTCATTACCCATCATTTGGTTCTATTTAATGAAGTTGGGGCAGTGCAATGACCAGTAAGTTTGTTTTTCTTTTTTCTTTTGGCAATTGGGGTTAAGTGACTTGCCCAGCGTCACACAGCTAGTAAGTGTCAAGGGTTTAGTCTGAGGTAGGATTTGAACTCAGGTCCTCCTAACTTCAGGGCCTATGCTGTATCTACCGCACCACCTAACTATTCCAAGTTTGTTCATCTTTTCCCCAGTTGACTTTGCAGTCTTGATTTATTGAATAGAATGAAGGGTTGTGAGATCATTGGATTTTTGATAATGTGCTTTTTACACTGTCCTTTCTACTCGCTCCCCTGTGATCCCAGTTTTCTTCTTTGGTAGAAAGATGAGCTGCCTGGAGAAGCTGAGGAGTTTGGGAGCCTCTTTTTGCTTTCTGTAGCTGATTGCCTAGGAAATGACACTATGGACACTGGGCTGGAGGACCAGGTAAAAACAACTCCCCCAGGGTGGGGTGGTGGTGGAGAGGAGTTCCCTAATGGGAAGGCTTTGACTGTTCTGTACTTTAATAAATATTTCTTTCTTTTAGGAATAAAGCAAAAAAAAATGTAGAGACTTGTTCTTAGCATCAGAGGTCTGACCTATGCTAGGGAAGGAGAGGGAGAGATGGAGGGAAAGGCCAGGAAAGGGGGAGGCCAAGAGATAAATGAAAACAACCAAATCAGGTGATCCCCAAATTCAGGCTAAATGATTTCCAGAATGAAAGGCAGAAAGCCAAAGGATGCTAATGCCACAAATCTGTTGTAGTCTGATGTTTTGGAAAGAACCTGAGAACCTAAGGAAAAGTCTGGTGGCCAGGATTTACTTTCCTCAGAATCTCATAGGACACAGGGCCAAGACAGGAGCATAACTACAGGTTTTTGGGTTTTTTTCCAGGGCCAAGCAAAAAGATGGAAATAGAATCCAAACTCCTAATGAATTGCTTCCTCCATTTTCAAAGAAAAAAACATGTGGCATAAGTCATAACATATAATAATGCTATAATAATACAAATGTCCAGATGTTCAGATTAATAAGTTTCACTGGATATGGATTTATGCAACTCACAGTGGTTGATGTTTAAGTCTAAGTGAGGTAAAAATAAGTTGCAATGGTTGTGCCCACCAATATTGATATACATCTACTTCAGGGAATCAAATTCTCATAGACTCCAAGGACCTCAGACATCATGTAGCACAACCTGTATCTTAACATGTACACCCTCTAAGCATGTCTAAAAAGTTGTAACTCATCTTAATTTGAACACCTCCAGTAATGGACAATCAATTATATCCTGTGAAACTCCATTCTACCTTTTGATTGATATAAATGTTGGGAATTTTTTAATCAAAAATCATTTTACTGAAATGAAATCGACTCTTCACAACTTCTTTTCATTGTCTTTAGACATGATCCCTAGATCTCAGCTGAACAAATACAATCTCTTTTCCATATGACAGCCCTTCATACACTTCATGCCAGCTATTTTTGAAAAGAAAAGCACTCTTATTTTTCTTAAAAATTCTGTTATATAAAAATCTTTAAATGGTTGCATTTTTTCTTCCCTTAAATCCAATGAACTTGCCCCGGTTGACATAGTACATGCTGTATACAATGTTCATCTGAAAATACGTTGCAAAGAATAGTTTTTTTAGAAACTTTTTTTTTCCTACAGGAAGAAAAAAATTAAAATGAAGTGTCAAATCACACATTTTCAAGTCAGAGCATGAAAGCTATCGTCATGGAGATTTATAGGATTTGTACTTAGTTAATGTAATCTTGACTTCGTAGTGACTTCCCAGATGTAAAACAGGACACATGAATAAATTTTTCTTTTAGCAGTGCAATGTTGTGCGGGGAGAAAATGTCCAGAATAATTAATTATGCATGCAAAGTTAGGACTTGCAAGAGCGATTTGTCAGGTACAGCTAATGCAAGTGATGTTTGACCTAGAGATGTTCTAATGTCTATTTCAGTAAAACTGAAAAACATTCTTCACACATTTTCATATATTTCAAAGCTGTCCCTATGTTCATATATGAAATAAACCAATGAAAAAGCTTTACCTAAATTATTTGTATGAGATTGAAGGAATCTGTTCCGCAAAAATATTTTTTTAGTTGAATCATCTTCATATTCCAATCTGTCATTGATTTATCTCTTCTACTTCAACTCCAAATAAGGAACAAAAAAACTGTCCAATCTCTCTAATCCTTTTAAATTACCTCAAAAGCCCTCTGTCTTCTAAGACAACTGTCTCTTAGTCTGATTTAAGATTTGCTCTTTCTCTAACCTTCCCTGAAGGAGGTGAAGTGATGGAGTGCTTTGGTTTCAAAGGACTTTTCTGCATGCAAACTAAATAGAGGTGTTTAAGATTTCAACTAGGTTTGACTGAGATGATTAGATTTTTCAATAGTGACATCTTCTAAGGAAACATGGGCAAGTGTAGGGACAATAACAAGAATTTTGCTGCTTGAGCAACATAGATGTTCTCAATCTGTACTATTGAAGGGATCATCCCTAGACCAGAGCACAGATTAATTAAAGTATTTACATGTTTAATAATCTTAATGTAATCACTACATGTACCTAAGGTGCAGTCAATAAACTTGTAAGGAAACTTGACAGTTCTATTTTATAAGGACAAAAAAAGTAAGCTGGGTCTTTATTTGACTGATTCGTGAATAATTCAACCACTTTCTTTATAGTTTTTACTATGTGTAATTTATCAAACAAAACCAAATCTAACACTTTGACCTCCCAAATAAGGCAATATTTAATAATAACCTTTGTCTCCAAATCTAGCTTATATAAAAGTTGGCTCAAGTCTATCAACATTATTATTGTTTCATGTACACTTAGATGCATTCTACTGCAAATGTCTTTCTGTGATGCTTTGTTTTGACACAGAGGTGATCCTGGGTTCTCAAATCTTATTGCAAAAGATTGAAAGCTCTACTAACATACCCATCTGCATACTATGTTTACTACTTCTACAACACCCTAAGTAAATATCAAGAGAGAAGTTTTGAGTGGAATTATGATTTGTTCCCTTTTGGATATATTCAGCTGAGATGCATATTGGATATCTAGTTTGTAATATCTAATAGGCAGTTGGAGATGCAAGACTATAGCCCAAAAGAGGGACTGGGTTAGAATGGTTCTGGGAGTCATCATCACAGAAATAATAACTGAACCTAGAAAATATTAGAAAGATTCAGATAAATACAAATGTACATCAGTATTTCTCTTTAGAAAGGCAGTTGTTCACTCTTTCAGGTCAAAGAGTAAAGTAAGTACTCTTTTCCTTATATTAATGGGTGGTCATGACGTAGTCACCCTGAAAGGGGATTGATAAATGTGACCTGAGAGAAGCTCAAAATTGATTCCTTTGAGGGTAAATAGTAGATATGTATAAGGTGTTAGATCCATAATAAAACAAAACAACAAGAAAAGCTAGAATGCTTTCAGAAAATTGTAGAACCCCTTTGGTGAATCCCAAGTTCCTCTAGAAACAAAGGCCATTAATTAGATCTATAGGTCTATTTTAACTATGCTGTTATATGGCTATGAGTCATGGAATACAGTAGGTTATTGATTTATTATTATCTGTACAATGTCAGGAAGGTATCAGGAAAGGTTCCATCATGCTGAGTGGATCTCGTGATGTTAGACTTACAGAAGAATGTACAGGCATACCTCATTTTTTTGCGCTTAGCTTTATTGTGCTTTGCAGATACTGATTTTTTTCTTTTTTTTTTACAAATGAAAGGTTTGTGGCAACTCTGTGTTGAACAAGTCTATTAATGCCATTTTTACAACACTATGTGCTCATATCATTTCTCTATGTCACATTTTGGTAATTCTTATAAGAATTTAAACCTTTTTCTTATTATTATATCTTTAATGATTATCTGTGATGAGTGATCATTGAGATTACTATTATAATTATTTTTGAGGCACCATGAACCACACTCATATAAAATGGTGATTTTAATTGATAAATGCTGTTTGTATTCTGACTGTTTCACTAATCAGATATTCCCCATTTCTCTTTTCCTCTGCTTGGGCCTTCCTATTCCTTGAGACACAACAATACTGAAAGTAAGCCAATTAATAACCCTATCTCTAAGTGTTCAAATGAAAGGAAGGCCCAAATGAAGGTTAGCATTTTTTTTAGCAATAAAGTATTTTAATTAAGGTAAGTACACTGTTTTTCTAGACATAAAACTATTGCACACAATATATTACAGCACAGCACAGCATGCATAAGTTTTATATGGACTGGGAAACCAAAAAAATCATGTGATTCATGTTATTGTGATACTCACTTTATTGCAGTGGTCTGGAAATGGACTCACAATACTCCAAGGTATGCCTGTCCATAGTCAAGACTTATACAAGATGATCATGCATGAATATATTACTAATTGCATCTCTAAAGAAATCATCCAAATCTAAGAGGCCATGAATTTGAACACTAAACTGGTTCATGGATATGTTATATGATTTGCCTAGATGTTAGCAAAAAACTTGGTGAAAAAAATATCTCTCATGTCCTTGACAAAAAAGCTGGAGAGATCTGACAGTTGGATTCAGAACTTGCTGAATATCCAGGCTTAAAGGACATTAATTAATATTTCAATATTAACCTGGAAGGAAGTCTTTCATAGAATACTCAAGGAAACTTAGTGTGAGCAAGTGTTGTGTATTATTTTTTAAAAGAATAATTCGATTAAAGACATAAGTGATACGCATTTCAATTTTAAAGGTGGTGCAAACTTGGGAAGGAAAATTTACATAATAGATGACAGAGAAACCAAAAAAAAGTTATTGACAGGTTAGAAAATTGTCAGATTAAATAAGACAAAATACAATAGAGTTAAATGAGATATCTGATAATAGACTCAGAAAGTTAGGCAGTAAATAAACATTTATTAAGCACCAACTATGTGACAAGCACTTTTCTAAGCACTGGAGATACAAAAAGACAAAAGGAACTCACAATCAAAATGTGGAGACAATGAGCAAATATGTAAAAACAAGCTATAAAAAGGATAAATAAGAATTAATCAATAGAAGCAATGGAATTAAGAAGGATTGGAAAAGGCTTCCTATAGAAGATGGGACTTTAATTGGGCAGGCTATTGGATTAGTCCAAACATGAGGTTATAAGGACCTACAGTAAGCATCAGAAAAGATAGTGGAACCCTAACTAGATAAGAGTTTATAAGAAAATGAAAAAATCCATGAGATTCAAAATCTATGAAAAAAATCCAGAGCTAGGGAAGTTATAATTCTGTTATATTTTTTTCTAGGTCAGATCATATCGAGTATTTTTTTTTTAATTCTGAAAAGTCACATTTTAGGAAGGATATTAGAAAAGCTTGAATGTTCAAAGGACATTATCTAATATGGTGCCTCTGAACTCCTGTAGATCATCATTTAAAGCTCATTCAAGACCCCCTATCACCCTATTCTTCATTCCCATTCCCCTCAACTCTCCCACCTCAAAGTTTCATTCTAACTCCACTGTGCTCTCCGGAATGACTATTCCGTAGGCAACAAATTTCCCTTCATCTTAAATCTATTACTCTCTCACTCCTTCCATCTATTAGTGCTTACTGAAATCTGGATTTAATCTGATGACACAGCCTACCTGGCTACTTTTTCCAGTTCTGACTGCATTTTACTCATTCTACTTGACTTACTGGTCAAGGTGACTGAATTGAAATACTCCTTGCTTCTGGTGGTTACTGCTAGTTTATCACCCTTCTTCCTTTACTCAGTAACCTTTCTACCTTTTTCTTTTTCTTTCTTT
>NW_020954569.1:8351012-8357107 GCF_900497805.2 Vombatus ursinus | reverse complement strand
CCTTTTTCTTTTTCTTTCTTTCTTTTTTTTTTTTTTTACTTTGAGGTTCATGCTATGAATATCTACCACTCAATTAAAATTTTGGTATCAGTTGTCTACAGACACCCATATTCTCTACTTCATTTCTCTATAAATTTGACAACTTCAATTTGTCTCTCCCCCAACTCCTGCCCTTAGACTAGGGAACTTCAACATACAAATTGATTCTTTCTCAAATATCCTAACCACTCAATTACTCAAACTACTATTCTCCCATGATCTACTCTTCCATTCAACCTCAGTCACACACAAAGTTGTTCAAGTTCTCAATCTTGCCCTCACCCACAAATGTATCACCTCCATGTTCAAGAATTATGAAATCCACCTATTTGACCACAACCCCATTGATCTTTCCCCTCTCCTTCTGCCTTCCCTTGCATAATCTTCCCTACTTTTCATCATCACCATGGGCTTCAATTTGTTGACCCCTCAATTCTCTCTCAGGCTCTCTCCCATGCACTTTTCTCCTTTCCACCCCATCTTGACTCCTTGACAAACCAATTGCACTCTAAATAGTCCTCTTCTCTTGATACCCTTGTCCTCTTGAATATTGCCAGTTATGCCAAGTCAAGCCTCAGTCTTGGATCAGTCCCATTATAAACTTATGTTATATAACCTCAACTGGGCCCTCACTACTATTAGGCAATGCAATTATACCTCCCTTATTAACTCACTATTCCTCTCATCACAGTAGCTCTTCCAAACCTTTTCATTTTTCCATAAACCTCCTTCTTCCTCAACTCTCTCAAATGACAATCTTGTCTCATATTTTACAGAAATATTTGAAGCCATTCACTATGAACTCTCCTTTTTATTTATTTTTAAAATTTTTTATTAATTTATTTTGATTTATAAACAATCATTTCCATAAGCTTTTGAATTTTAAATTTTTCTCACCCTCCCTTTCCCCCTCCCTCCCCAAGATGGTGCACAATCTGATATAAGCTATATATATATATATACATTCCTATTAAACATATTTTCACAGTAGAGAAATTGTAAAGAAGAATTAGAACCAATAGTAGAAGCCACCATAAAGAGGAAACAAAACAAAACAGAAGAAAAAAAGAGCAAATAGCATGCTTCAATCTGCATTCAGACTCCATAGTTCTTTCTTTAGATGTGGGTAGCATTTTCCATTATGACACCTTTGGAGATGTCTTAGATCCTTGCATTGCTGAGAAGGGCTAAGTCTATCAATGCTAGTCATTGCACAAAGTGACTGTTACTGTGTACAACGTTCTCCTGGTTCTGCTCACTTCACTTCAGCATCAGTCCATACAAGTCTTTCCAGGTTTTTCTGAAGTCTGCCTGCTCACGTTTTCTTATAGCACAATAGTATTCCATTATATTCATATACCACAACTTGTTCAGCCATTCCCCAATTAATGGGCATCCTCTTGATTTCCAATTCTTTGCTACCACAAAAAGAGTTGCTATGAATATTTTTGTACATGTGGGTCCTTTTCCCATTTGTATGATCTCTTTGGGATACAGTCCTAGAAGTGCTAGTGCTGAGTCAAAGAGTATGCACATTGTTATAACCCTTTGGGCATAGTTCTAAATTGCTCTCCAAAATGGTTGGATCATTTAACAACTCCACCAACAATGTATTAGTGTTCAAATTTTCCCACATTTTCTCCAACATTTTTCATTTTCCTGTTTTGTCATGTTGGCCAATCTGAAAGGTATGATGTGGTATCTTGAAATTGTTTTGATTTGCATTTCTCTAATTAATAGTGATTTAGAGCATTTTTTCGTGACTATAGATGACTTTAATTTCTTCATCCGAGAACTGCTTGTTCATGTTGTTTGACCATTTATCAATTGGGGAATAACTTGTATTCTTATAAATTTGGTTCAGTTCTCTTTATATTTTAGAAATGAGATCCTTATCAGAGATGCTGGCTGTAAAAATTCTTTCCCAGTTTTCTACTTCCCTCCTAATCTTGGTTGCGTTGGCTTTGTTTGTTCAAAAACTTTCCAATTTAATGTAATCAAAATTGTCCATTTTGCATTTTGTAATGTTCTTTATCTCCTGTTTGGTCATGAATTCTTCTGTTCTCCATAAATCTGATAGGTAAACTATTCCTTGCTCTCCTAGTTTGTTTACAGTATCAGCCTTTACATCTAAATCGTGAACCTATTTTGACTTTATTTTGGTGTATGGAGTGAGATTTTGGTCTATGTCTAGTTTCTGCCACATTCTTTTATAGTTTTCCCAGCAGTTTTTGTGAAACAGGGTGTTCTTATTCCAGAAGCTGGGGTCTTTGGGTTTATCAAATAGTAGGTTACTACAACATTGACTACTGTGTCCTGCATACCTAACCTATTCCACTGATTCACTACTCTATTTTTTAGCCAGTACCAAGTAGTTTTGATGATCGCTGTTTTATAATACTATTTAAGATCTGGTATGGCTAGGCTACCTTCCCCTGCATTTCTTTTCATTAGTTCCCTTGATATTCTGGACCTTTTGTTATTCCAAATGAATCTTGTTATTATTTTTTTCTAGTTCTATAATTTTTTTGGTAGTTTGATTGGTATGGCACTGAATAAGTAAATTAGAATAAGTAAATTAGCTTAAGTAGAATTGTCACTTTTATTATATTAGCTTGGCCTACCCATGAAAAACTGATGTTTTTCCAGTTATTTAGATCTGACTTTATTTGTGTGAAAAGTGTTTTGTAATTGTGTTCATATAGTGAACTCTCTCTTCTCTCCTCTTCCTTATCTCTTATAACTCATGTGACTTCTGCCACTTTCTCTTCTTTACCACTGTTTCACATAATAAAGTGGCCTCACTCTTTACAAAGGCTAACTCTTCTACTTGATCAAGTGATACCATTCCATCCTGTCTCCTCCAACAGATTGCCACCTCTGTCATCTCCACTCTCTCATTTATTTTCATTTTCTCTTTCTTTACTGGTTCATGGCCTGTTGCCTAAAAATGTCCCCTTATCTCCCTTGTCCAAAACAAAATCCTTCCATCCACACAATTATCCAATTTCTCTTTTGCCCTTTGTAGCTAAACTTCTTGAAAAGGCCATCTACAATAGATCCTTCCAGTTTCTCTCCTCTTGCTCCCTCAAAATCTGACTTCTGACTTTATCATTCCACTGAAATTGTGGTCTCCAAAGTTATTATTTTTTAATTGTCAAATCCAACAGTCTTTTCTCAATCCTTATTCTCCTTGAACTCTATGCTGCCTTTGACACTGTCCATCACTCTCAATTTGATACTCTCTTATCCCTAAGATTTCAGGACACTACTGTCTTTTGTCTTTCCTCCTACCTAACTGACCAAGCATTCTGTTTCCTTTGCTGGATCCTCCTCCAGATCATGCTTTTTAACTCTAGGTGTCACTAAGTGTTCTGTCTTGGTTCCTTTCTCCTCTCCCTCTATACTATTTCACTTGGTGATATCATCATCTCCCATGGATTTAATTACCATCTTTATGTTGATGATTCTCAAAACTGCTTTTCCTGCTCTAGTTTCTGCTGATTTGCAATCTCACATCTTCAACTGCCTTTCAGACATTTCAAACTAGATATCTAGTAGATGTCTCAAACTTAATATGTTTAAAACAAAACTCATTATCCTTCTCTTTAAACTCTTTCTCCTCTTATGTTCCACATTACTATAGAAGGCAACACCATTCTCCTAGCAGGCTTATAACCTAGTGGTAATCCTGAATTACTCAGTATCTCTTACCCCATAAGCTGTTGCTAAGACCTTCTGTTTCACCTTAGCAACATCTCTTGAATATGCCCTTTCCCTCTTCTGGCATTGTCACCATTCTAGTACAGGTTTTCATCATATCACAACTTGTTTATTTCAATAGACTGCTGATGCATCTACCTGCCTCAAGTCTCTCCCCATTCCAATCCATTCTCCTTTCAGCCACGAAAGTGATTTTTCCAAACATACAAGTCTGATTATGTCACCCTGCCCCCTCCCCCACCACACTCATTATACTGGAGCAGTTTCTTATTGCCTTCAGAAACAAATACAGAATGCTCTGTTTGGCATTCAGAGCTCTTCATAGCCTAGCCCCCTCCTATCTCTCCAGCCTTCTTACATCTTACTTCCCAACACAGACTCTTCTAACCAGTGACACTGGTATCCTGGCTATACCATGAACAAGACACTCCACCTCTTGGTTCCAGCATTCTCTCTGGAATTCAACTATGTCTGAATACTTTCCTTCCTCATTTATGATGACTGAACTCTCTGGCTTCCTTTAAGTATCAACCAAAAGTCCCACCTTTAACAGGAAACCTTCCCTAAACCCTCTTAATTCCAGTGCCTTCTCTCTAATTATTTCCTATTTATCCTATATGTAACTTGCTTTGTAGATATTACTTTGCATGTTTTCTTGCCAATTAGATTAAAAACTCCAGGAAGGCTGGGAATTTATTCTGCCTTTTTTTTTGTATCCCTAGTACTTAGCACAATGCCCAGCACATAGTAAGCTTGATAAATGTTTATTGAATTGAATTGCATTATAGATATAGATAGTTAGAGATTATAGATAGATGATATAGAAGTAGATAGTGCTAGAGATAAATACTACTTGTAATATCCTAAGTGCTGGAGATGCCAAAGTAAAAGTGATCCCACCCCTGCCCTCAAGGAATTTATATTCAAACAGGTTAACAAACTAGGATATTCCGAAACAAACACCAGGAAGCGTATTACTGCACTGCAAGAGAGAAGTATAGAATAGAGTGAGACATAATCAATAACTTGCCCTTTTAACTTAAAAGGGAAACATAATCAAGGAGTTGACTTGGGCACTGAAATATTTAGCCTTAGTTTCCATCCCATAGCTATTTCTGTATTCATCCTCCTCAATCTTATAATGTGTTTTCTAGCCTTTTCCTGCAAGGATTAAGACTTCAGATCTTCAGGGTACTCTGTAATTAAACCATTGAACCCATGTGACATATTAAGGCTACAGTTGCTATATGTTAAAACTAATTACTCTTGCATAATAACAAGAACTTTAATGATGTGATAACATTCTAATTTCCTTTCAATTTTATAAGTTAGTTTTTAGGATCACTGATCTATTCACAATTCTTCAAATAATTAAAATATTAATTGACCTTACTATTTTCTCCTGGTAATTCTGAATGAGCAAGTAAACTAACAACAATTTTAATGCATTAAATTTAGAAAATATAAAATACCAGGAGAATTCTTTCCAATGAAAGAGTATAGTACTTATTTTTTAGACAAATTCCATTTGTACTTCAATATTTGTCTTATTTCTGAATAAATTCTTAAGCACATTTAGTTTAAAATAGCCATTTTTTCCTTTATTCAAACTGAGCCATGAGGCAAATTTTTCTAAAATGCATAACTTGATAATTTCCTCATTAATCCATTAAAGTTCTTCCACTCTCTTGGATGTCATTGACCAATAAAAAAGATATTATACATAAATACTATATAAAGTAAAACCATTAACCAATATATGAGTAAAAAAGCAACCTTGTTTATAACTGGCATGTTGATCTATACAACATCATAAAGTGATACATCCACAATGTGAGCTATATACATGCAACCTGAAATTACCAACTCTTTTTGGATAGATGAAGATTAACATGAAAGTTTTTATTTTTAATAAACATTTCCAGATTAAAGAAAGTTAACCTTTTAAATACCCCACTTTTTTCAGTTTGGCGATTTTCCTGTTATCAAACTACAGTGAAAGATATGTAACCTATGCAAGAATATAGAGGTTATAAATATGAGTTCAGTTTTAGCAGCTTTTTAAAAGTCAATTATTTAACGAAGATCCAAAGTAGACTTCTCCCAAAGTCTCTTTTTTCCCCCAAAATGTTTTGTTGCTTGGTTGTTTCAGTCATATCAGATTCTTAAGTGATTTGCCCAGGGTCATGAAGCTAATAAGTATCTGAAGCCAGATTTGAATTCAGGAAGACGCATTTGCCATGCAAAAAATCTGCCTTGATTTTGATTAATCTTAAAAGCCCTTAACTTATCACCATGTGATAGAAGATTCAAGTACTTCTTCAGTATTACAA
>NW_020954569.1:8344217-8350993 GCF_900497805.2 Vombatus ursinus | reverse complement strand
TGTGTGTGTGTGTGTGTGTGTGTGTGTGTGTGTGTGTGTGTTTTAAACAAATTCTCCAAAAAAGGTAAACAAAATAGGTTTGGTAAAAGACAAATAGCTCTCTTCACTTTTTACAGCAAAGAGGCAAGAGACTGCTAGGCACAATATAAAACATCACAGGCAGCTCTGTCTCTGGCATCCTAGTTAGCTGTTTTTCTTTGTTACAAGAAGGAGTAGGGGAATAACTATTTCTTTGTGTCTACTTTGTACCAGGCACTATTCTAAGTGCTTTTAAAAAAGCTCAACAGCAGGACTGGGTTGGGATGAACAGCATTTTACACCTAAAAATAATTAGTACATAAAAAGGCAACAATTAAATGTATTAACAGAGAAAAAAAAATATTTTTAAACTATCAGAATCCTTAAGTTTTAGTAATTTGTTTTTATTTTTAGAGAAAATATTTTAATATAAAGAGTTTTAAAATTTGTATTTCTATTACTATTAATATTTTTAAATGGTCACTTATAGTTTACAATTATTTTGAAAGCTGTTCACATGCTTTGACCACTTAACATTTTATTTAAGTCATAGTGCTAGGACCCTCTATTATTTAGACATTGCAAATATTTTTTCCTTCAGAAAAGCATGGAAAAAGTCATTTTGAATGCATATGGAAATTGCTTTGAGTGTATCACCTTTTATAAATGAATACTTTTGCCCTCCTATAATGGTTACAATTGCTCTTTCATTATTAAAGACTCATCCATGCAGAATGAAACCTTTAACAACATTTCCAATTTGCAGATGTGCATTCAAGTTTATGGATTTTTCAGTTTATGATTCCAATAGATTTGTAATGTCCTCATCTAGGTTAGCACCTGAGCCCTGCTTGAATTATGGAAAAAATACAGCTTACATTTGGTTTATTAAAGTGGCTGTTACTCTAAGATGCTTTTTTTGCCTGGCCTTATCCATCTATAGGTTACTTTATTTAATTCTGTGTCAGAGATGCCCCATCGCCAAAGCCCTGAGTTGCCTTTTTGGTGATTTTATATTTATCTTGGCTCATACCCACATTCAGAGACCTAGAACAATGTCTTATATAGTGAATCTGGTGGACTACCATCAACTCTTCACTAAAAGGCCGAATGGTACAGTACAAAAAGCACTAGCTCTTGAGATAAAGGATCTGAGTTCAAATTATACTGACAATTAAGTTACCTTTACCTGCAGGAAATCACTCACCCTTTCTAATCTTTAGTTTCCTCAAAATGAGGGGTTTGGAATAGATGACTTCTGATGTCCATTACAAGTTTACATACTTGATCCTGTGAGGATCCAGATTATACTATCTCAGAAGAAGTTTCTTATTAAAAGAAATAAAACAAAATAAAAACCCCAAACCAAAAACTAATGAATAGTTAGGCCTAATGGCATAGGACTGGAATTCCAGCTACTTGAGAGACTGGGGCTGGTGCTTCATTTGAGCTTAGTAGTTCTAAATTGGAATAGAGCTAAGGCATCAGGTTTCCACACTACATTTACTACCAACATGAGGAGATCACTGAGTGGGGATCGGGGAGCCACTAAACTGCCTAAAGAAATACAAACTGACCATGGTTGGAAACAGGGCAGGTCAAGGCTTCAGTGCATACTGGCAGTGGGTTTGAGCCTATGATTGACTAATCCATTATAGCTTGGGCAAGATAAAAGAAACTGTGTCTCAAAAAGAAAAAAAAAACAAATAAACAAAAATCACTAATAAATATATTATCCCAAAGATCTCACATGGAAATCCTCCTTGCTACTTAACAACCAAATAAAAAAGTTTCCTCCGGATAGAATTGCTATTGCTTTGCTTTGCCCTGCTACTGGACTACTGAGGCAGCATAATTGACAAAATGTTTGTTATTCTTCTATTTAGGAATACCTGAATTCAGATGTCCCTCAGATACTTACTAGCCATGTGACCCTGAATAAGTGACTTAACATTTCCTAGCATTAGGTTCCTTATCTGTAAAATGGTGATAATATTAGTCATACCTCATAGGATTGTTATAAGCATAGAAGAGAAAATACATATAAAGCATTTTGAAAAGGTTAAGTTAATATGTTGAGAGTAGTTGTTGTTGTTACTCCTAGGCAATGTTTGTGCAAGTCAATGTCCTAAAGGCATCTTCACAGTAAGGCAAATCCACTTTGCTCCCTGTGTTCTAGTATAAGACAAATTTGTATAGAATGATCTTTAGTTTTCTCTTTGTCAAGCCAGTCATACATATTTTTGCTTCTCTCTCAGTGCAATGCCAGATAAGGGATTTTTTTCTTACTGAAGTTTAATCCATTATTGTAATTTTGACCAGATTCATACATTCCAGGGCAGTGTCTTTGTGTTGTTCTCCACATTGTAGCACATGCTCTCTCCCTGGAAAGTTTCACCTCTGATCCAGGCATGTGAAAATCCCAGACAGAAACTCCATCTTTAGGTAGGATGCCAGATACTCCTAATGTCTTTTCTTTCTTCTACATTTGGATACCAGTTGAGTATTTCTCCATGAAATAACTGACTACTGCTTGCTTTTCTAAGAGATAATAATCCATCTTGATGGTTTTTCATTTTACTTTTTTCACATTTGGATGGAATAATTCAAATCACCTAAAGGGTCATTGTCTTTAATGAACTAATGTTTTGCCCATAATTCTCCTTAGTTACCCGAAGTGCAATGAGGAAGAAGAAAAAATAACATTCAAAAGATCTATTCACAATTAATATTATGCTAATGAAATTGTGTAGATTGCTATTTCAGAAATAACAAATATTTCTTAAATAATATCTGTAACTTATTCTCATAAATGAAAAAAAGGAAAAATTTAAGCAATGTGTCTGAAAGTAAATTTCTAGTGTGCTCCCCACTTTGTTTTGTCAGCCTGAACCCACAGAACGTTTTTCATCTATCTTTTAAAATATATTCTTGAGTGAGAAAATCTGTTTAGACATTTAAAAGAAAAAATCCTCTTTGTTATCATCCATGTGTGATTTTACTTTTGGGCAGCATAAAGGCTTGAGAAACACTTTGCATGGTCCAGACAGAGTTCTAGATTCCATTTGATATCTCTTGACCACCCAATCACTTGCAAATATTAGACTATTTAGTTGTTTAATCTTACTCATTTTTCAAAGTTTGTCACCCTTACCCTGCTGCATCAACTTAAAAGATCACTTTTAACTCCTTTTCATGTTTGTTATAAGCAAAAAAGAAAATGGCTTCTAAGGGACTCTATCATGCATTTTTCATATGAATTAGTATGTATGTGCATTTATCAATAAACCTATTCCATTATCCATAATGTAGTCAAATATTTTAGTTAAATTAGAAAAGAAATATAGGGAACAAGGCCTTCCTCAATACCAATTATTTTACATATGCTGTTCTTACTAATCCACCCCTTATTGCTTGAGAAATAGGAACAAGATTTGTGATTTCATTGTTGCACAGTACTGCTATGTGAGGAAACCCTACATACCAATGTAGGTTTGCTCACCTTCTTTGCAATTTAGTGTAATAGCAAGTTGCCTGGAGTACCAAAAGGTTAATTGACATGCTCAGGGTCACACAGCCAGTATGTTAGGAATCTTTCTGAATTCAGGCCTTTTTACTATAGTATGCTACCTCTCAGTCCTTAACATGTATATATGAATACTAATATGCATATGCATGTATATGTGCATGAGTTTGTATACAATCAGTTTGTGTGAACACACACACACATACAGGCCCAGTTGTATAAACATATGTATAGACATATGTATATATGTATACATACATAGACATATATATGGAAATCTATATTTGTATACTTTTTACACTGATAAAAATTACTCTCCTCTTGTGTTGTATAATTTGGTGAAATTGTGGTCTATGTTTTATCATGTGATATATGTCTTATCAATGATAGGAAAACTGTACAATTCACTGAAGGCCTTCTTCTAGAAATTTTAACATTCTTTGAGTACCACTGAAACATTCAGATTGTTCAACTTTTATCTCTTGCCCCAAAATATGTTTGGGTGACCTCGTTCTCCAATACAAGAATAAAATATTTTATATTATTTAATGTAAATCATATTTCATGAATCATTATTATGTAGCAAATGACTTATAGCCATAATGTATAATAAAATTGCCTTTTTGATTACTTTTATTTTTGTTTCTTTGGAGATATTAGTGTTCCACGGTTTGGCAGCTATACACAGTTGTAGGGAAAATGCTCATTTTATAATTAGTTTGTGTGCACATTTGCTAAGAAGTTGCCTGAAATGTTTGGAAGCACTGTACAATCTTCCAGATTTGATTCATCTTGATCTTTTGTCTTTCAATTAAATTTTGATTAATTAATTAGATTAATTCAGTTTTAGATCTTTATAATTGTCCATTAGCAACACCCATCCAAGAGAATGATACTCCTTAATATAGATAGCTGGCACAGTGTGTAAAGTTTTAGGCCTGTAATCAGGAAGATCTGAATTAAAATACTGCCTAAGACAATCACTAATTGTGTGACCCTGGGCAAGTCATTTAATCTCTGCTTCCCTCTGTTTCTTCCACTTAAAAAATTAGGATAACAATAATACCTACTTCGTAGGGTTGTTGTGAGGATCAAATGAGATAAACTTTATAAATGCTTAGCATGTTGCCTAGAACATAGTAGGTGTTGTAAAATGTTTATCCTATTCCTCCCTTGCCATTCCCATTGACTAACTCAATGAACTGCCCATTCAACTGCATTTTTTGAATATCGACTAACCAAAAGAACTGGCCAATGCATTACCTAAAAAGTATTTTATGAATCACTGAATAAGCAGTTGATAATCCCTTTAAATTCACTAAAATCAAAAATTATTTTCCTTAGTGCAGATAATTGCATTCCTGAAGACTTTGCAGATACCATAATGATTTCATCATTACTCAGATTTACATTGCTTTTTGTATCAAATGGAGGGGTTTGCTTGATTGTACCTATAGTTGGGATCAGTCAGATAAATATCTTTTGATTTGTTTGGGTTTTTTGTTTGTTTTATACAGTAGAATATTGAAAATCTGGCCTTTTTATATTTTTTAGACATACTAAATTAAACTTACTAATTTGTTTGGTATTTTGAAGGATATAATATATCTGATGTTGAAGAAAATTGCTTTATGTCTTATAATGCACAAACATTTAGCACAGTTGCCTGAGATTTACCCTATTAGAAAGTAATATTTATTACGATTACAACATTTCCAATTCACATATTTGCTTTTGAGAATGGGTGCATTCAAACTGAAGATTCCTACTATGGGGAATATAGTAATGTTCCCTAAACTGGGAAATATAGCCTGTCCTTAGCATGTTCCTGATTTTCATCATATCTCCCTAAGACTTCAGGGAATTCCTTCTTCAGATGAGAGATAAGCAGTTCTCTGAACTGAGCCTAGATTACTCACTGCTAGTAAGAGAGCTCGCTCACTTTGTATTTTCTGGTATATTCTAATCTGAAGAATTTCTCAGATTTCTGTTCATTACTTGGGCATAAAATAGATTTACTTGCTATTCACTATTTTTGGTGGTATTTTTAAAGCTATATTTGATAAGAGGGAGCCATATTTATATATTTATGTTTGGAGTATCCTCACCTTTTAAGAAATAGCAGGCAGGAAAGTATTTTGTAAAAACATCATGCCCCTAGACCAATAATATTTAGGGTACAATTAGATATAATTCTAGTTTTCCCCTCTTTCTTAGAAGAGAACAGATAAACCATCCTCAAGGTTCCTCTCCTCCTTCCCTCCAGGAAGAAATAAAAATCTCCCTTAGAGAAATAAGTAAGTGAGATTTCAGAGACACCCATGAATGACTACCCATAAACTTCATTTGACAACTGAAGCAGACATATGCATCTTACATGGGCAACACCTACCTTACATGAAATATCAGTTATGATCTTGGGTGAGTCAGTAATATCTCTGACTCAGTTTCTTCACTGGTAAAGTAAGGAAGTTGGAATAAATAACTTCTAAGTTCCCACTTCATGTAACATGTTATGACTTTATGCCACTATGGAAAACACTAGTTTTGTTTTTTTTTTTCAAGTTATAAACTTGAGTCAATGTTTTCAAAAAATTTATGATATCTTTGGCAAGAGAAAATTAAAATACATGAAAATTAAATAATAATGTAAGATAATAATTTTGAATGTTCCCAATTATGTGACTCCAAAATTGAACTACTCCACTAAAGTGCCAAGACTTTAATGAATTCCCTGAGCTGGGGCCAAGAATTCTTAGGAAACAGATATATTGGAATTCTATTAATCTGAAAGGAATGTATATGTATCTTGGGGAGAGGCAGTTCAAGAACCTCCAAGAATATTGGGACATAAAATCTTTTTTCAATATTTTCCCCAAAATCAAAACAAAAAATAAAACACATTATGACTCCGAGAAACAGAATAGTTAAATAACTTATTCTGGGTTAAATAGCTTATAAATGAATGAGTCAGGATTTAAATTCAGGTGTTCCTGACTCCAAGTGTATCATTCTGTTACAATACCTAGTTGCCAAAACTAAATGAAAAACTACTGAATATCAGCAAAGAAAAAAAAAAAACACTTATGCCTACTCACATATATATGCCTACACATATATGAATTTATGTATATGTATATGTATATGTATATATATGAATATATGCATATATATGAGTACATACATGTATGCAGATAGATAAATAAATAGAGATAGAGATATATAGGTATAC
>NW_020954569.1:8328118-8344176 GCF_900497805.2 Vombatus ursinus | reverse complement strand
TGTGTGTGTGTGTGTGTGTGTGTGTGTGTGTGTGTGTGTTTTAATGAATGGCCAACTTAAAAAAAAATCTCAGGTTGCACAAAAAGTTGCAACGAATATTTTTGATATATGTGTAGACTTTCTTTTTGTGCTACAACTAATAAGGGTATTCACCTGGCATAGAATTCTCTGGGTCAATGGGTATGAATAAATGTTCTCGAACATTTATGAACAAATGAAATTAGAGGATATTTTTTTTTGTTGTTGTTTGTTTGTTTGTTTGTTTTTGCTTGGGACTAATTCAGATTTCACCAATACTGTACCCCAGTGCATGTATTCTCAAAACTGATACAAAACTATGTCTATTTTGGGAGAATTTTGGCATTTTGCTGAGAATGGCTTAAAACCTCACAATTCATTTAATTATTTGTGGTATAGAACAATATTTCATATGGTTATTAATTGTATGAAATTCTTTTGTGAATTGTTTGTTCATGTATTCTTACCATTTATCTATTGGAGACTGTCTCTTTGTCTTTTATATTTGTGTTAATTCCCTATATACCTTGGATATACTAATTTTTTTAGAGAATTTGATCTAAAGGTAAATTTTTTTCACCTGGTCCACAGTTGTTTTTTCTTATGCTGGCTACATTATATTTGTTTGTGCAAATGCACTAAAACCATTAGCTTCTTTGCTGATTAATTGCTGAGGTTTATGCCACTCTTTTTTTTCTCTTGTCAGATTATTATTGCTCCAACTTCTATAAAATATATATCAAATGATATTGGTGTCAAGAGATGTCATCCTTGTTTTACTCTTTTATCTACTGCTAAAAATTCTAATGTTTTTTGCTTTGTGAATAATGTTAGCATTTTACATAAGATTTATAGTTTTTAGCATTAATTTTTTTCTTCTATTTCTATTTATTTCTGGTACTATATGTTGTAAAAGCTTTTTTCTAGATTAATTGCTATATCCATATGGTTTTACTTTTTATTTGTTTTTATATGACCATTTTTTTGGTAATGAAATACCTTTGAATTCCTGATATAAATCAAAACTGAGGATTTTTCTTGTCTAGAAATTTATTTAAAATTGTTTTTATCAGTAGTCACAAGTTACATTGTAACTATCATATATAGTTCCTTTCTTCTGCTTTATTCCTCCTTGATTTAGGTGATAGGACCATATTTGTCTCATAAAATTAGTTTAGTAGCATGCTTTCTTTCTCAATTATTTATGTTTTATAGGTATTAATTGCTCTTTAAAGTTTTAATGGAATTAATCTTTGGGCATTTATTAATACATTAATTTGTTTTGTCTTCCCAACTACAAGTTTCTTTACCTACATTGTTAGTTTCACTTTCAATACATTAATTTCCTTATTATCCCCACCCCTTTTGGACCTTCCCTTCCCCCACCCAGATTGATGTATGGTTCAAAACCCTACTTCCCAATCTTAATCCAAAATTTTGGCTTTAAATAGCATTTTCCCCTCATGGTATCTTCATTCCTTTCCAGGCTACACTCTTGACTCCTGACTTTCTTTTCCATGCCACAGAAAACTCCTTATCTTCAAAGTTCACTCTACCCTTGGACTTAGGTTGAAAATACCCTTTGTCCTGGTTGCTTCTTCCTTTGATTGGCTAGATCTTCTCAGGACTTCTGTTTTCAGGAAAACATCTAAGCCAGACATCTCTTTATTCTTTTGCAGGCTGCCCTCCTGATCCTCAAGACTTTGTCTCCCATTTCCTGTGTAGATGATCACCCTCTTCACTACCACTCTCTGTTTTTCAATTACCTTTTGCATGTTGTCTTCCCCCATTAGAATGTAAACTCATGTAGAGCACAGATTGTCATCCTTTATACTTTTGTTTATATTCCCAGTAAATATCAAGTTCATGAACATAGAAAGTTCTAAATAAATACAAACTGACCCAACTTAAATTGATGCCATTTTGCAAGAAATGCTCATTTACTTTGTCTTCATCCTTATTTCTGTCTTCGGTTTTGTTGAATTTCTATACTCATCTTCCTGAGATCTTAAATGTTCATTTTAACCATTCCTCTAATATTCTTTATATTTCCCTTATGAGAATTAGAGCTTCTACAGTACCAAATTAGAGTTCACCCTTCTTTCCCATTTTGTGTTATCTTATACTTCTGCATCTATTTTTATTTTATTTTTCTTTGATAACTTTTATTTTAAATTACTCTAACAAATGTGAATTCTTGATGCAAGCAGTGATATATGGTGAAATTCACCTTTGAGCCATATGTTTGATTATAACCTATCCCCTTGTGACAAAAACTTAGAACTTTTAAGGTTAATCAAAATATCTTATTTTTGGAATTATATCCTCGCTGCCATACTAGGTGCTGACTATCCCCAAGGACCCATATTTTCCCCTCTCTGACAGTGAGGTATGTTCCTAGGATCATGGACTATAGATTTTAAGCTAAAAAGCAAATTTAGAGGCCTGCAAGTCCAAACTCTTCATTTAACATATGACAAAACTGAGGCACAGATCATTTAGGTGACTTAGCAGGGTCACATAGCTAGTAAGTGTCTGAGATAGAATTGAACCCAGATTTTCATGATTTAAAAACTAATTATCTATACCTATGATATGGGTACAGTAGGAAAAAGAAGAGAAAGAAAGAATGGATGCTATAATTGGTCATCTTGTTAGGGTGGCAATGGTCAAAGAAGGAAGAAAAACAATTAGAGTGATAAGGTGTGGCAGAGATCTGTACCCAGACACCAAATCTATTTCAAGGACAAAGAAAGCTATGTTTTCCAGGTCCCAGGACTGGACATTCAGTGGTCACTCTTCTTTGGAAAATTGCTCAGTTTTGGATGTGAATCATGGTATACACCATAAAATTAAAAAGAGATAACATGTGGAAGGTACCTGCAAATCTTAAAATGATTGCTATTATTAAATTAGTTTTATGTTTTGATTGGCTTTGCCAAAGAACTCTTTTTTATTCTTTCTTTGTTACAAAGATAAGAGGGGGAGGATTTACTAGGAAATGAAGTTGAAGTAAAAATACTTTTTAAAAATTTAATTATTTATTTTTAACAATCGTTTCTTTTCAAATTTTGAGTTCCAAATACTCTTTCTTCTTCCCACACCTCCCTCAACCATTAAGAAAGAAAGCAAAATTATGTAAATTAATTAGATGTGAAATCATTGAAAACATTTCCATATTGGCTATATCACAAAAAAATGAAACAAAATAAAGAGAAAACATTTATATCTCATTTTATGCTCAGTTTGTCAGTTCCCTCTCTCTTGAAATGGATAGTATTTTTTTTTCATCTTAAATCCTTTGGAAATATCATGGATCATTGTATTAATCATTGTATTGACCATCGTATAGACAAATGTCTCACAGTTGATCATCATTACAAAAGGTCTGCTATGGTGCACAATGATCCCTGGTCCTTTGTACTTCACTTTGCATCAATTCATATAGGAATTATGATATTTTCTCCCCAAAACCACCTTGCTTATCATTTCTTATAGCATAATAATATTCTATTCCCCAGTTGATAAGGACATCTCAAAATCCAATTCTTTGTTAGCAGAAAAAGAAATGCTATAAAATTTGTGTACATATAGTTATTCTCGTCTTTTCTTTGATCTTTTCTGGGTACAGATCTAATAACGTTATTGCTCGGTCAAAGGGTATGCACAGTTTTATAGTCTTTTGGGCCAGTTCCAAGTTATTCTCCAGAATTTTTTTTTGGTTTATTCATTTTTCCTCATTCCCTTCAGCATTTGTCATTTCTGATATGTGCAAGGCAATACATCAACATCAGAGTTGTTTAATTTGCCTTTTTGTAATGCATAATGATTTAGAGCATTTTTTCATATGACTATTGACAGCTTTGATATATTCTGAAAACTGCCAGCTCATATCCTTTCACATTTTGTCAATTGGAGAATGGGTTTATTTTTTATAAATCTAACTCAATTCCCTATATATTTGAGAAATGAAGTCTGTATTAGAGAAAATTGCTGTAAACACTTTTGATATTAATTCATCATTTATAGTAGCATTTAGCAACATGTAATTTCTTGATCATCTCTTTTAATTAGGTTTAGTTTTGCTTTTGCTTTGTCTAAGATCATGATTGCTACCCCTGCTTTTTTTTTATTTCATCTGAAGCATATTAGATTCCTATCCAGCCTTTTATTTTAACTCTATGTGTCTTTCTGTTTCAAATATGTCTCTTGTAAACAGTATATTATTGGATTCTCATTTCTAATCTAGTCTACTTTTCCCATTTTTATGGATAAGCTCATCCCATTCATATTAACTGTTATGAATTTTAATGTGTATTTCCCTACACCCTATTTTCTTTTAGCCTTCTCTCTCTCTTTTTCTCCTGTCCCTCCTTAAAAGTCACTTTTGCTTTTGACCACTGACTCCCTTAATCCACCCTCCCTTTCTCATCCCCTAACTTGTATTTTTTATCATCTTCTCCTCTTATTTCCTTATTGGGTAAGATAGATTTCTATACACAACTGATCATGTAAATACATACATACATACATACATACACACATATGTATGTATATAGATACATATATACATAAACATGTGTGCGTGTGTGTATAAATACAATCATAGTTTTCAGGTAGTCCAATAATTCTTAAATTATTTCTCCTTTTTCTATTTTCCAGGTGAGTTGTTCTCTGGTTGTTTCTCTGATGAGAAATTTCACATTTTATTCTATTTTTTTCATTCTCTTGACTCCATTTTATTATTTCTTGAAGTTTCATGAAGTTATTAGCCTCAATATGCCAAATTCTAACTTTTAAGGAATTATTTTCTTCAATGAGTTCTTGTACCTCTTTTTTCTATTTGTTAAATTCTGCTTTTAAAGTTCTCTTCAGTGAATTTTTGTACCTCTTTTTCCATTTGGTCTATTCTCTTTTGTAAGGAGTTCTTTTCCTCAGTGAATTTTTATGCCTCTTTTATCTTTAGATCAATTCTGTTCTTTAAAGCATTATTTGTTTTTTTGTGTCTCTTTAAGCTGTTAATTCTCTTTGCATAATTTTCTTTCCCCAATTTTTCTTCTACCACTCATCACTTTCTTTAACTCTTCCAGTAATTCTAGCCGGCCTTGTGACATTTTACTTTGAGGTGTTGCGTGTAGCTGTTTTCACACTGCTGTCTTTTTTTTTTAAAGTTTTTATCTTGTTTTTCCCTGCCACTATAATAGGATTTTATTGTTAATTTTTTGTTGTTGTTGTTTACTCAGTTTTCCAGTCTATTTGTTGATTTTGAATTTTATGCTAAAATTGGGTTCTTTTCACCTAGAGATAGGGAGGCACTGTGCCAACCTCTAGGCTTTTTCATGCTGCTGTTTTCAGAACTAGTTCCAGGTGGTGAGAGATTGTCTGCAAGTTTTCAGTGCTTCTAAGATGGTGTTATCCTGGGAGAAGGGTGTTCACTGCTCTCTCAGTCTGTGCTCTTGTTTTTACCCAGGAAGGGCCCCTGTTCTCTTGTAGCTTCAAGTATAGCACTCCTCCATGGAACTTTGACATAGAACTGCTTGTGTTCAATAGTTGCCAATCAGTTCTAGCCACAACCAATGTCAGTAAAGGGTCCCCTTTAAACTCTTTCTAATCTCTGTACTGAGAACTCCCAGAGCTGCTACTGCTGTTGCTGTCCCAGTTACCTCTAAGCTCACAGTTGGTGTTCCTGCATATTCAAGGTCTGTACCCACTACAGTGTTAAAGACTTCTACTGTATACCTCCTCAATTTTCTTCAGCTTGATAAATTTCTCCCTCTGACTTTCTTAGGTCCTGTAGCTCCAAAATTTCATTTGAGGTGGTATTTTATTTTATTTTTTGGAAGGGAATGTTTGGAGAATTAAATTGCATCTCAGCCTGTACTTTGCCATCTTGGCTCAGCTCCTTTTTTTCACTTGTCTTGTGATCCAGCAATAGGCTTTATGCAGTGCCCCTCTCACTACCCCCAGAGCTTTACTTCAGAGAGTACTTTCTTCCTACTCTGTATATGGGGCAACTGGATGGTACAGTGGATAGAGTTCTGGGCCTGGAGCCAGGATGACCCATCTTTCTGAGTTCAAATTTGGCCTCACACACATGCTGGCTGTGTGACCCTGGGCAAGTTACTTCTATTTGCTTCAGTTTCTTCATCTGTAAAATGAGCTGGAGAAAAAAAAATTGCAAACAATGCCAGTATCCTTGTTAAGAAAACCCCAAATGAGGTCACAGAGAATCAGACATGACTGAAGAACAATTGAATACTCTGTATATATTTTATATGTACATAGTTTGATTTCATGTTTTTTTCCTCATTAAAATGTGAGCTAATTGAATAAATGGACTGTGTTTTTCCTTTATATTTAGATTGCTTAGCAAATTCTTGACCACCATAAGCACTTAATAAATGCGTCTTCACTAATGAACATCATCACACATTTATAAACAAAACAGAACACAATGACCCATGATGATTTTAGAGGATTAGTGATGAAAAAGCATGTTACTCATTTTTCAACAGAGAGGTGATGTAGTCATTTAGCAGAATGAAGCATACATTTTTGAATATGGACAATGAGTCAATTTGTTTTGCCTAATTCATATCTTTGTTACAAGGGTTTTGTTTTTGTTTTTCCTTTGTTTGTCCCCTTTCCAATGGTAAGGGCCAAGGGTAAAGAGGAGTCAATGGAAAAGAGAGAAAATTAATTTTTGTTAATTGAAAAAAAATAAGACAAAAGTAAAAAACCTTCTAATTTTGGCTTATAACTTTCATCTAGAGTTTTAAATTTTGTTTACTTGAATTTTTGTTTATGGTTACTAAATTTAGATTTTTCCCCCTGAAGCAATCGGGTTTAAGTGACTTGCACAGGGTCACACAGCTAGTTAAGTGTCAAGTGTCTGCATCTGGATTTTAACTCAGGTCCTCCTGAATCCAGGGCAAGTGCTCTATCCATTGTGCCACCTAGCTGCCCCAAAATTTAGATTAAAAAAAACAAAAATAAAACCACACCCTTCATTTATAAATCTCAATCTTCCTTTTGAAAAAAAGAATGAAGAAGTAGAGGACTATAGCTATAGAATCTGGCATATATTGTAAGATTCTCATATTGTTAGTTGATGTTCCTTTCTCTTACTTTTTGATTAAAAGGGAAGGATGTCTTAATAGTAGTATGTTATACGCACACATACACACACACACATACACAAAGATTACTGCAATATAAAAAATAAAATAAAACAAAAAAAAATCTAATTCTGCCTGGAGTTCTGTAACATGCATGTGTTAAGTTCTAGAGCCATTGCTTTAGCAGTCTCACTGGTGACACACCTCAGGAAATGTCTAGGAATAGGTTAATCCTGGCCAATGGGTATTTGGAATTCACTTTGTGCATTTGTCTTATTATTTTTTTCCAATAAGATCCAATCTGAAATTCTTTAATAAAATAAGCATCTTGACTCCCTCCACAGAGGTCAGAAATTTAACATTCAGAGAGAGACATACATTTTAGGGCATAGACAATGTAGGAATTTGTTTTGCTTGACTATGCACTTTTATAATGAGAGTTTTATTTTATTTTATTTTATTTTTGTTCAATAGATGGGGAACAGTGGTAAGAACTGACTGTATGTTAAAAGGAAATAAGTTTATTTTAAAAATGTTAAAGTTTCTATGTATCCTTACAACTTCAAATAGTATCTTATGAACAGATAGTTTCTAAAAAAAACATCCATTATGCTGATTGTCTTTATTTTGTGTAGTCCTAGAACCTCTGCTTTTATCTCAGCATGTTCATAATGTTGACCTTACCATTCAATTCAGCTTCTCTGTCACTTCACCGTACCTAGTATTTTTTTTTTTTTTTGGTATTTGGAGGTCAGATATGAAGATAAAGTTCCAGTGAAGTGATTGCATTCCACATTCAATAACACCAAGATTTATTCAAAGGAGCTGTAGATTCCCAAATCCTGCATTTTCCATATCAGTCAGGGGTCCCTAAGTCTTTGTTTTCACTAGCTAGCATCATAATAGCTTCCTGGAAATAGTTTTATGAGCCACAGAAAACAAGCACTTCGGGGAGCAAGGAGAGGAAGTCTCATTTGCTCATTCCATTTCTGCTGACTTCTCCACCTCTGGTCATTTACACTGGAAACCAAATTTCCTTCATATCTGATATTATGCCTTTATCCTCAAGTAATCTTTCTAATTAACTATTTCAGTTTTTGTTTTGTTTTATTTTGTTTTCCCCTTCTCCTGAGGACTACTACTATCAGTAATTGACAAATTAGCTGTTAATCTGCTTTGAAGCTGGTCAGCCTTTCATAATTCTCTCTCCTCTTGTATTGTCTGATGTTTGACAACATATGACTATATGATGCCCTGGTCTTATTATAGACTGAAACTTGAATATATATGATACTCATGTCAATTCAATGCTAACCATTCTTAGGAAAAGTGAGACAAGTTGACACTTATCCAGATTTGCCTCTACTTTGCACAGTCACATTTGAATAAAAAATAATACAATGGTAATAATAACAACAGCAACAACAGTAATGATGACTAGCATCTACATAGCACAAATTATATTACTGTTATCTTATTGAATTTTTTACAACAACCTTACAAATTTTGTGCTATTGTTATTTCCATTTAATATATAAGAAAACTAACACTGAGAGGTTAAAAAATTTGCTCAGGGGCACACAGTTAAAAAATGGATGAAGCAGGATTTGAACTGAGTTATTACTGCTTTTAAGCCCACTAATCTATCCATTGTGCCACCCACTTGCCTCAATATTACCTTAAACTGTGACACAAATCATCTTAGTTAAAAGAAAAGAAAATCAAGCACTTATCCAGGTATTTGATAAATACATGTTGATTTGATTTGACTACAAAATATATTGATAATATATGCAGTTAATAAAACAATTTTTTCCTATGTGCTTCAATAGTTCAAGAATCCATTGTTTCAATCTCCTGAAGGTCAGAACATAACATTTCTATGCCTTAGTCTATAGTTTTCATGAGTAGGTGGGGAAAAAAATATCAGTTGGCCAAACTTCTGGTTATGCCTGTGATATATACCAGCTGTGTGACCATCAGCAAGTCATTTGACTTCCCAGTGCCTCCAGGATACTATACAATATTAAAAGTTATAGACAAGTTAAAAATCTCAGTAAGTGGAAGGAGTTGCCACATAGGCATTCCCTACTCTGATGTAAACTCAATTTGGCCAAATTTTTATGTATTCATTCTCATCATCTAATTCAACAAGAAAAATTCTATTAGAAATTATTTCTAAATGTAAAAAAAAAATACTTAAATAAATGTTTATTTCAAAATACAAAAAGGAATTCCCAGTGGGTATATGAAATAACAGTGAATATATGAAATGGGATTTTTTAAAAAATTATAAATAAGTATGGTTATTATTTATGACTTTCTCCTCTTCCTTTGGGGGAAGATATGAGATAGGATAAGAAATGCATAAATTTGTATACCCACTCAGAACTTTTTACAGAGTTTTACACATACATATTATTTAGTAGTGTTGAAGGTAGATTTTTTTGTGAGGACCCAACAGGCTCCCTTTATGTTCTGTATTTGCCATTTTGCTGTGTATGACTCCTGAATGAACTGGAGAGTCAATGAATATTTCAGGTTGCAGCTCACTTCAATGTCTTCTTTTCTCCTTAAATTGCCACCAAAATAATTGTTTAAAAAAAAAGAATACTTCAAAAGTTAGGAATTTTTCCCTTATCTAACCTGATAAATGATGTATATACACACACATACATATGCATATATATATTTTCTTAGATTTAGTGCAAATAATTTTACTAACAAGGACATATTCCCTCTTAATCTCCTATAGCTAATGATATGTTCCTTAAAAGCATATTTTTTTCTTTGTAAAACCAATCAATCAATAATCATTTATTCATATCTACTATGTGCCAGGCACCATGCTAAGTACTGGAAATACAAATAAAAAAAAGATAATCCATGCCCTCAAGGAGTTTATAATCTAATGAAAAAAGACAACACACAAAAGGAAGATGAAGAAGAGTGGGGGAGGGGAGAAAGGGGGGAAAGTCAGTCAGAAAATTCCCAAGGTAATGCCTCTAGGTAAGAATTAGGGAGAGATCTGAGCTGAACTCACTCCTTAAATGTAGGTTTGTAGTTCATGGCCTCAACTTCCAATCAGGGAAGTGATGAGGTGGTGTACCAAGGCTGATGAAATCTTACAAGATGATAAGTTTATTCCAGTAATGAGTTTCATGGACCATATAGAGATTTCAGTCAAACTGTCCCAACGTAGTACAAGCAGGTGAGAAATGAGGAAATGTCAGATGTAACCACTGTACTATAAGAAACAGTAATCCTTTTTTTTTTCCTTTTTCTCACATAATCTATAGCACAACCTAAATTGTGAATGATACACATTTCCATCAACTATTGGTAGAATATGTTACACTCTGAGTGAATAAACTACTGTAAAATCTGTCTTTGACTTGTGCTGGCTAGTTGATGATCTAAAGAAAATTCATTCAACAATGAATGAATAGGTTCCAGTCAGGTGATGCTCACAAACTACCTTGGAGATCATGGTAAATAGCATGGTCTTAACTCTTTGTGTAACAGGGAACTACTGGAGGTATAAGCAAATAAGCAGTTCTCTACTGATAAAATGTAAGCTCCTTAAGTGGAAGTACTATTTCATATTTATGTCTTTTGTATTCTTGGCATCTTATTCAGTGTTTGGCACATAATAGACCCTTAATAAGAGCTTTTGGTCATTGATAAATTGGTCAGGGGGATAAGACATTTAACAAGTTGGTGCATCTTATAGGTAGTTTTGAGACATTCATCTAATGAAACCTTAAAAAAAGATAGGGAAATTGACAATTTGGGACTAATTGTCCCAAAGAGATATGAATAGGTTCAATATTAGAAATAAATGATATAGATGGTATTATGACTATAGGCATCATGCTGTAAACATCATATGATTGAATTGTTTCTGGAAAAATAATAGACCAGACTTATGATTTCATTGATGTAGAGATCTGTATCGATTAATGTAAAGAAACTTCTTCCATCAATACCAAATAGCACCTATTCTGTAACATGTTCATAGACAATTGTCTAAGGTGTGGAAGAGTTAAATGTCTTACCTAAGGTCACAAAACTTGTATATGTCAGAGGTAGGAATAGATTTACATTTTCCTAACTCCAAGCCCAGTGTTCTATCCACTCAATGTTAGGCTGTCTCTCTTTTGAAATATTTTATAGTGGAATTAGAATCACATGTACATGTAAGATTAAAAAGGATAAAGAATTAGCATAAGAGGAGAGGAAGAAATAGTCTTGCTCATCAAAACCTCATATATAAGACTTTGTGAAATATTTTGTATTCATGAATCGTCAGCCTACCAGTCTCTAATTAGCTCGACAGAACTGGATGATCTCATTGAAGCAAATCCCTAGGTAGTTGTTTTGGTTTCTCAGGGAAAAGGTGTTTGAAATTCTTCATAACCTGGCTATAAAAAATGGAATGAAAAGATTCAGTAAGAGATACATTTTTGACTATCTCAATAGGGATAGAGAAGTAGTGGTGTAGAGAGTTAGCTTTGGGGGCAGGAAAACATGAGTTCATACCCTGCATCAAACAAATACTAGTTATGTTACCTTGTTCATGTCAGTTGATTTCTTGATGCTCAGGGTAACTCTCTATGGGAGAGAAGTTATAGATCTTCATAATTCGTTCATGTAAAAATTCTCTATAGCAAAGAAATCCCAAGTTCAGTCTCTATCCCCTCAAAACATGTGAGAGAAAGAGAAATAAAGGATTTTTTTTTATTTCTTCAGTTATCAACTACTTTTGTGCTCAGTAGCATATTTAATAGAACATGTAACATGATTACACGAAGCTTAGAATACAATCAGGTATTTTAAATGACACCAAAAATTGGACAATTGTATAAATACTGTGTAGGAAGGGAAAATGCACCTGTCTGCCTACTTCTATAATTTCCATCATAAAAATAGCTATGAGTTCTGACAAATGGATTCTTTTAGCATGGAACAAAAGTGAGAAGTGCCATGTTGCTTTTTAAATGCCCACACAGACTTCCAGTATGCAAAAAGAAAGCAAAGTTACTACTTTATATACATATAACCAAGAAGCAATTCCCTGTGGTATTTAACAGCTTAAATCAAACAATTGTTGCTAGCTGCTGTCTGACCAAGAAGTGTGAAAATTAATTGGACATTCATGTGCCTTCTCATTTAAGACCTTAAATAAAAGGATTTATCAACTACTTCACAGAAAAGAGATTTAACATGACAAGTTTCAGCATTTGTAGACTAGTCTTCTACAGTAGCCTTCTCCACCAGTTATTGCCTTATGGCCTCTATATTCTTTTGCTGCTACTGCTGCTGCTGCTGTAAATCCTAAATTCTAGAAGAAGACTAAGGGTGATGTCTTGACTTGTGGGTGAATTGGATATGAGTAGGACATGCTAAGAGATTTGCTGTCATGCTGAGTATTTGAGGAAAACTGAATGAAGCCCAGGTACAGGGAAGCTTGGAAGGAATTAGGGATGAGTATCAAGATATGCTGGTGCAGCAATGCAGTTTTAGAATCTCTGTGTCACACTGAAATGGTCAAAGAAAGCTCTATGTACTTTTGTAATGGTCCTTTGGCCTTTCTGTCCCCACAGAAGCTACATTTAAGTTTTATTCAATAGACCTGTATCATCTCAGACATGCAGGAGGTACAACTGGGTCCAGTTACACTTCATCTAGGAGCTGATTTCATAGAGAACTAAAGGGAGCTAGGATGTCAATTTCTGGTTAACATAAATTAGATGTAAGTATTTTTCTGCATGTTGGTGACACACACACAAAATCAGTTTCTCAGTGATTTATCTCAATAGCAGAGAGGATATTGAAATAGGTAAGTAGGATTTGTAATACTGTGAGAATAATGGATTTAATTTAGTTTGACATAAACCTATCATCACCGCCTGAAGCTTTGCCAAATGAGAGTATAAATAATACTGGATCCTAATTTTGCACATTTCTCCACTGAAATGTCAAAGTATTGACTCAATGGTTTCCAATATATCCAGTGAAGGAAGATGGGGGAACAAAAAACCTAGAGGATATCTACATGTCTAGCCAAAGAAAGGAAATAGGCCTAATGAACATAGACCTTTTATAAGTAAGAACTGGACCAAAAGATAAACATCATTAAGTCTCAATAAGGAAGAGAACTCTGGATGTTATTTATTATTGTTAGTGTCACTTCAAATTGTACTTCTTGCTTATAAGTCATAAAATATCCTATGAACTATGTTAGAATACATTTTATCAAAACTCTATATTCATGCTTCCTGGAATGCCCAGTTCATTTTGTACACTGATCTTATGAACACTAAGGTTTGAATGATTTTATTATTTCATCTAGGCCATGAACCATCTTGGTTATAAATTAATCTAATCAAATGTACACGTATACATATACACACATGCACATGCAAACATACTGTGTATGTGCACATAAATATATGCATAAACACACAAATATGTACATACAACATTTATGCACAAATGTATATAAATATATGCATGCACATATGTATGTTCAAATGTATACATATAATGCTGGAGAAGGAAATGGCAAGTCATTCCAATATTTTTGCCAAGAAAACCCCAAATGGGGTGATGAAAAGTTGGACATGACTGAGACAACTCAATAACAGCAACATATACATATAATATACTTATACACACAACTACGCATATATGTGTATATGTGCCTAAAGGGACTGTTGGGTGAATCTGCTCCAGATAATCTAAGGAAGAACATGGACAATAATCACAGAGAACAAGAAGGAAAAGATGAGCTGAGGCTAATACCAGCTGGACATTGCTAGCAATGCCAACCAGACGTTTAATTCTTCCAACCTATCAAAGTTTATGAGGTTATAACCAATTCAAGTTTATCTCTGGATACTCATTGCCTTTTCTTCAAATAATTTTTGTTTGTTCTTGGCATATTTCTCCCTACTTCCAGCTAGATGTCTTGCCTCCTATTTGACCAATTTCTCCAATAATAGTTTGTGGGGATTGATCCAAATATCAAATAGATGGGCGTCCTATGATTATTTGAGGGTAGGGATGAACTCTCACCCATAGATATGTATATCCAACAATCTTCCAAAGAGGATCAATGCACAATGCTATAGGTATCTTTCTTGATTGTCTCCCCCTCTCCCTCCCCCTCCTCTACCTCCTCCTCCTTCTTCTCCTCTTCAATTTGCTTTTTACATACAAGTTCATTGGGAAAATCCTACAAATTTTTTTTACATCCATTGTGTTTTTGCCTTTGAATTGATCATTTCTAAATTAAATCACAGATTTGTAAATGAAAATGCTACTCTGAAGTCTCATCATGGCATGGAGGTAAGATCTGGTTCTTGTAGGCTACCTTAGTAGAACACAAACTTTGTAGATACTAGCAAACTGGAAAGGATTTAAAAAAAATTAGGGTGTCTTTTTTTCCTCATTTAATTTTTTCACTTTTTTCCTTAATTACATGTAAACAAAACAATTTTAGCATTTTTTAAATATTGAATTCCATATTCTCTCCCTTCCTTCTCTCCCCCCTCCTTGAAAAGGCAAGCAAATTGATATAGATTATATATGTACAATAACACAAGACATTTCCACATTAGCTATATTACAAAAGAAAACACACACCAAAAAAAAAAACCAAGAATAATAAAGAAAAATTTTAAAGTATGTTTCAATCTGCATTCAGATTCCATCAGTTCTTTCTCTAGAGGTGGATAGTATTTTTTCATTATGAGTCCTTTGGAATTGTCTTGGATCATTGAATTGTTGAGAATAGCTAAGTCATTAATAGTTGATCATCATATAATATTTTTAAGATTCATTAATTTATTTATTTTTGGTTTTCAACATTCACATCAACAAGATTTTGAGCTCCCCATCTCATCCCTTTCCCAACCCCAAGACAATGTGCATTCTGTATACCCTTTCCCCTAATCTGCTCTCCTTTCTCCCCCTCTTCTTTTATCCTCTTCCTCTTCTATTTTCCTGTAGGGCAGGATAGATTTCTATACCCCATTACCTGTATGTCTTATTTCCCAGTTTCATGTCAAAACAAAATTTTTTAAACAATTTTTAACAATTGTTTTTAAAACTTTGGGTTCCAAATTTTCTCCCTTTGTCCCTCCCCATCCACCCTCATTGAGAAGGCAAGCAACTTGATATAGGTTATGCTTGTGCAGTCATGCAAAACACTTCCATAGTAGTCATGTTGTGGAAATCTAAGTATATTTCCCTTCATCCTATCCTACCCTTATTTATCCTATTCTCTCTTTTGACCCTGTTCCTCTTCAGAACTGCTTGCTTCTGATTACCCCCTCCCCTCTATCATCCCCCTGTTCTCTTATCTCCTTCCCCCCTATATTCCTGTAGAGTAAGGCAGATTTCCATACCTAATTGAGTCTTTTTTGTCTGTTTTATGAGCGATAATTTACCCCATTCTACCTCTCCTTTTTTCCTTCTCCCAGTATAATCATCTCTCACCCCTTAATTTTATTCTCCAGATATCACCCCTTCATCTTCAACTCACCCAGTGCCCTCTATCTATAAATCTAACTATACATATACATTATTTTCCTCTCCAACTACCCTAATACTGACGAAGGTCTCATGAGTTATAAACATCATCTTTCCATGTGGGAATGTAAACAGTTCAACCTTAATAAATCCCTTATAATTTCTCTTTCTTGTTTACCTCTTCATGCTTCTCTTGAGTGTTGTTTTTAAAAGTCAAATTTTCTAATCATCTCTGGTCTTTTCATCAAGAATGCTTGAAAGTCTTTTATTTCACTGAATATCCATTTTTTCCCCTGAAGAATTATATTCAGTCTTGCTGGGTATGTGATTCTTGGCTGTAATCTATCTAATTTGCCCTCCATTATATCGTATTTCAAGCCCTCC
>NW_020954569.1:8327897-8327973 GCF_900497805.2 Vombatus ursinus | reverse complement strand
ATTATTTCTTTCTGGCTGCTTGCAATATTTTCTCCTTGACCTGGAAACTGGAATTTGGCTATAATATTCCTAGGAA
>NW_020954569.1:8327730-8327797 GCF_900497805.2 Vombatus ursinus | reverse complement strand
CTTTCAGGAGGTGATTGGTGGATTCTTTCAATTTCTATTTTACCCTCTAGTTCTAGAATATTTGGAG
>NW_020954569.1:8327570-8327648 GCF_900497805.2 Vombatus ursinus | reverse complement strand
TCCTTGATAATTTCTTGAAAGATGATGTCTAGGCTTTTTTTTTGATCATGGTTTTCAGATAATCTGATAATTTTTAAA
>NW_020954569.1:8327153-8327527 GCF_900497805.2 Vombatus ursinus | reverse complement strand
TTCTCTCTCCTGGACCTATTTTCCAAGTCAGTTGTTTTTCCAATGAGATATTTCACATTGTCTCCTGTTTTTCTCATTATTTTGGTTTTGTTTCACAATGTCTTGATTTCTCATAAAGTCACTAGTTTCCAATTGTCCCATTCTAATTTTTAAGTATTTTCTTCAGTGAGCTTTTGGACTTCCTTTTCCAGTTAGCTAATTTTGCTTTTTAAGACATTCTTCTCCTTATTGGCTTTTTGGACCTCTTTTGCCATTTGGGTTAGGCTATTTTTTAAGGTGTTGTTTTCTTCAGTATTTTTTTGGGAGGCCTTTAGCAAGCTGTTGACTTATTTTTCATGATTTTCTTGCATCACTCTTATTTCTCTTACCAGTTT
>NW_020954569.1:8326902-8327107 GCF_900497805.2 Vombatus ursinus | reverse complement strand
TTCCTCTACTTCTCTTACTTGCTTCTCAAACTCCTTTTTGAGCTCTTCCGTGGCCTGGGACTGATTCGTATTTTTCTTGGGGCTTTGGATATAGAAGTTTTGACTTTGTTGTCTTCTTCTGGTTGTATGTTTTGATCTTCTTTGTCACCAAAGAAAGATTGTATGGTCTGATTTTTTTTTTTCACAGTTTGCTCATGATCCCAGT
>NW_020954569.1:8326594-8326716 GCF_900497805.2 Vombatus ursinus | reverse complement strand
AGGATTTCCTCTCCACCACCACTACAATCTCCACCATGCCAGCACTCCTCCTTGCCCCAGGACCAGCACCCAGAACTATGACCCAGATCCAAGCACGGGCAAAGCAAGAGAATCTTGCCTTG
>NW_020954569.1:8315402-8326554 GCF_900497805.2 Vombatus ursinus | reverse complement strand
ACACCAACAAAGAGATCACTGCAATTCCCCTCTGATCAGCCACTTGATTCCCCCTCAGTCTTTGGGCCAGAAGCTCTGGAGGCAGCTGCTGCCCCAGGGCCACACTTGGGGACTGGGGCTGGGACCCCACCGTGCTTCTCTCTCACCGCCACAACAACAGACATTTCCTACTGACTTTCTAAGTTGTCTTTGGTGTTTGTGAGTTGAGAAGTCTGGAAACTGCCACAGCTGCCTGTGATTCAGTCTTCTGAGGCCTGCTCCAGGATTCCTGAGGTCTGTTTTGCCTACACACTCATGCTGAACTGGGTTTCTCTCACAGCCTGGCACGATAGACCTTTCTACTCTACCATCCAGGTTGTTTTGGGCTGGAAATTTGTTTCCCTTTGTCTTTTTGTGGATTCTGCTGCTCTAGAATTTGTTTAGAGTCATTTTTTTACAGGTATTTGGAGGGGTTTCGGGCAGGACTCAAGCAAGTCACTGCTTTTATTCTACCATCTTGGCTCCTCCCCCGGAAAGGATTTTATATGAATCTGCTGGGCCTATTGTTTTAAAGACCAACTTGGCTAAGTTTTGTGCAGCTTATAATCAGAAGATTCATGACCAGATGATGAATTTGTCAGTTGCAGCAATGCATGAACTGTATTTTAAAATGTATAATATCATTTGTAATATATTTAGGACACATGAGATTATATATTTGGAGGTAGAAAGCACCTTCTAGATTATCTAGCCTAATTCTCACTTGTATTTGAAGAAACTGAGGCACAGATCAGTGAAATGGTTTGCTTATGTTCACACAGCCAGCAGTGATTTGAATTGTACCTTAGTCTTTTTTTTTGCAAATCCATAAACATATTCTATTAAGCTATGATATGTCCATAATGGACCCTTTGTGGTAGATACTATTCATTTTTTTTTAAAGTATAAAGGAAAGAAAAATGAATGTTAATTGAAAAAAATATGGTATTGTTGCTAGGAATAGAAGCTGTTAATAGAAAAGCAAGGCTTATACACTTGAAACAACAAGGGAAAAATAGTATTTGTATAACATTTTAAGGTATATAATGTACTTTGCATGAGTTAGTCCATTTGACCCTCACAACAAACCTATGAGGTAGGTGCTATTGTTGTCCTCATTTTACCAATTAAGAAACTGAGGCTCAGGGAGGTTCAATCATTTGCCCAAGTCACACAGCTAGTAAGTGTTTGAGTCAGGATGTGATTTTAGGTTTCCCTGACTCTAAGTACTGTGCTCTATCCACTGTGACACCTAGCTGCCAAAAATAGTCAATATAAGTCAGAAAATAACCAGGTGTCAAAATATGTGAAAGATAGTTTAGATCTTTGGATAAATTTAGATCATTCCCATTCCTGGGGGCCTTGTTAAATGTAGAAATTCAGTTATCCAACCTTCAATGTTACATTTTTTTCTGTCAGGAAGCCTGAGAAAAGTCTTAACATTAAAATCATTTGTTTACTTCTATTAACAAATGGCAAACCACTTAATCAATACATTCTTCTATTTCTGATGTCTGACAAAATTCTTTCCACCTACTCTGATAAAAAGGAATATTGACAAAGTACTTTTAGATGCATGAAAACATTCTCAACAGTAAAAGGTTATCAGTGATTTTATATAATTTTGTTACTGTGGTTTATATGCAGGAAAAGATGTGTTGCACTCATACTGTATTTCATCTCTACATAGAGTATTATGGAAATATGTTATGATATAACAAGTAACTAGAACACCAACACCACCACCACCACCACCAACAACAATAAACCCCCACAAAGTTTGGGCATCGTATTTCATCATAATGCAGGAATTACTGAAAAAAAATGCTTTAGGTTGTGTCATTGTCCTGCTTCTTTTTCTTAATCTTGGCTGAAATAATTACTACAACAAGGGAAATGAAGGACTCTGTATAGATTTTCATGAGTTTCAGCCCAGGTCAGCAATTACTGATTACTGGGTGACTTGGTACCTGTGTAACATGAATAGAATCAGATGTTTCCATCCAATTGCCATGGGACTCGTATCAAAACTCACATAAACACACATGCTGCATCCACAAATGAGTACCCTTGTTAGCTGTCTCTGTAGAAAAGTCAAGGAGTGAATAGGCCTAGAAACTGAAATACTCTTTCCCTGCTAGATATAATCATTCTAAATCCAGGTTCAGCCAAATGGTCAGACAGCATGGGAGAGGCTTGCTCTCTTGTTACCTCTCTGTGTCTGAATAGCAGAAAAATGAGGAACTTTGTTCTCTTGGGCTATTAATACATCTCCTTTCAGGAGTATTACAGTTGATTTGAGAAGAAATAGAAATAATGTTAACCTCTCTTTTCAGTTTTGCTTTTGGCTTTTCACTATACTGCTCACATTCTCTTTTATGTTATTCTCTGAATGCTTTCTCCCTAGCTGATGGGTTCATTCCACTTGCAATTGAGCAGCATATGTGTATTGCAATGAATGATTCCACATCCACTACTTAAATGTTCCTAAATATTTTCAATTTTATGTGCCACCAATCAGAAAAAAAGAATAGGAAAGTGGGAGGGGAGTAACAAACTTTAGGTGTGGAATGGACAAACTTTTCCTGCGTATTAAAGGCAACTTCCTTTAATTGCCATTGATTATCCAGACACACCATTTAAAAGTACCTTTCATTTCATATCATCTTTATTTTGGGGAAAAAATGTAAAAAGTGTCAAATGCCCTTGTGGCTCATCCAGGGTTTTATGACTTCTTTCATAATTACGGACTGACTTCTAGGTATTACATGGAAAATTTGTTATCTAAAAATGGAAGGACAGCATTGGGTAACATTAGTGGAAGTCTGTCATCACTCTATTATGTATTAGCATCATTGTATATGGTACCAGATATTGAGGGAAATGAGAAGAATCTCTTGGTACAAAGGCCATCTGACAAGAAGAAATAAAACCACCTGTTCTGTTGCAAAGAAAAGCACAAAACAGATGAGACTGAGCTTTGTTCTAGTCTACGTAGGCCTAGGATTCCATTTGTGTAGTTTTATTAATTTTATTCTAGAGGCCATTGCCCAAAATGCACAGTTTACTTAGCACTGAAGACTTATCTATTTTTGAGTAATTAACACTTCTGCATCTCTTTATGCTCTCTTCTTTAACTGTACATTCTCATTATCATGGTTGTCAATTATTTTCTAAGCTCTATTTTTTAAAAAGTAACTCTACTATTAGCAAATTGCTCAGAAGTTGCTAATAGCTCACATGAGAGCACTTGTCTCAACCCATATTTCCCACCTTATCCAAAGGTCACATTAATTATAGGACCCTTGCTGGGATTAAATCAACATGTCAGTCAGAGGGACCCACAATTGTGCTTCAGGTGGAATACAGAAACTGAAGAATCAGATTGTATTTAATAGCCCAAAGAAGTTCATTTAATTTCAATTCTTGCAGGTACAATCATAGCAAATGAGAAAACAAGTTCCATTTACACTTATTCACTTATATCTTTGGCAAAAACTAATTTAAGTGAGATTTTGTCTTTTAGTTCATTTCTGATAAAGAAATATCCAAAACTGTTACTTTCTATTCAAGAAAGTAAAGCTACAGATTTTTATAACCTGACCTGAAAGCTTTTGGTGGGTCGTGGCTGGCCTAAAGATAACTCTCTTAACCCTAATTTCCATTTCCCTATTACATTGTACATACAAGAATTCCTTAGTGACTTTTTCCTGTTCCTTGTATCCCTTTTTGTCTGCATCCACAGCAAACTATTGTATTCTGAGAAGAACCAGGTTACAGGAATAGGAAAAATAATACAAAAATATAGTTCTAATATAAATTCAATTTCCCCCAGGTCTTCAAATATTCTGAAGGTTCTTTCCCACAGTGAAGTCAATTTGTTATTTTACCTCCACTCTTCTTTCCTTCTCTTTCTTCCTACCTATCTTTAATCCTATCTTTAATCTTCCTCCCTTACCATCTCTAGGGAAAATGTTTTATTCTTTAACAATTCAGAATTTTAAATTACCTCGCTTGAGGATCAAGTGAAGGACAAATGGCCCAGGAATGTGTTGGAACAAGTTTGAACCAGCTGCCAAGAGCTGATTGTTAAATTTTCAGTGTGAGCAAATACTACAGAATAGGGCTGGCTTTTTTTTTTCATTGTCTAGACTTAATAAAGTTATATTAGGAAAATAATGAAGATTAAACTTAAAAGTATGCTGTGCATATTTCATGGGTGTTTGGAGAGATTATTGTTAAATATTTACCAGCAGCACACCACTAACCATACCTCTAAATTGCTTCAGTGTACACTGGTTTGGCTATACATACAATTTTGCCACTCCAAAATGACTTTAATAAATGAATCCATTTGTTTTTCTGAATCTGTATCAATTTCTAGGAGGTCCACTTTTTTAGTCAGAAGCAAATATATTTAAAACCAGAAAATATAAGTGGAAAGATGAGACTATATTATTATTCCCATAGTGAAATAAAAATGGAAAATTACTGGGACTAATCATAACATCTTTCTTTAATTCTTCTTTCTCTCTTCTTTTCTTTCCTTTTATGTTTCTCAATAACTACTCTCTCTTCTTTTCTCCCCTTTCTCTTTATTCCTTCCAGTTTCTTTCTCCCTTCTCCCCATTTCCTTCCCTTTCTGACCATTCTTCCCTCTCATCACAACCTCCTCAAAGCCTATTTTTGTTTTTGTTTACTTCTTGTGCCCACACTTTTAAGGTGTCTAAATGGTAAGACTTGTCAAATGTTCCCACTAACACTTAAAAGAGATCTTTTGCAATTCATACCATACCAAAATATTCCAATCATTGGTATCAAACCTTTGAGACTGCTTTAGGAATTGCTAAAATGTGCACATGCCATTTCAGGGTGATATGAGGAAAGCTTGCAGTATCAATCGCTTCTACATTACCATGGATTATTGATTCAATTCACTTTCTATCATCTTAGAAAGGAAGTGAAGGATTTTAAGGTATTGGAATGCAGGGCAGATGAGTTACTGGAGGGGAGAGGACTGAGGAATTGCTCTCCTGTGTGGAAGTGCTGGGGGTGGGGGAGAAGATTATGAAGAAAAACTCTCTTGTTTTATTCACTTTTTTTTCTCTTATTTAGAGGCATAAAAAATATCTTGTCTCTTGTGCAAATATGTTAAAGTTAGCCAACCATTTGGAGGGATGAACTCCAACATGTTTATGTTAAGGAGAAATAATTTATACTAATGGTTTCATGAATTTTCATACTCTCTGACCTAATTCCCAGTACTTTCAAAAACACACATTTTCTAGGCAGCTGGATGGACTTGGGGTTCTTTCTGTGGTTATGTAATAGGAAAGCTCACTGGCACAAAGATAATCACATGACCTTTCTCTTTGATGGCACCAGAGTCTAATCAACTGATCTAATCATGCTTTCATTATAGAAGGTAACATTGAAAAAAATCAAATTAAGACAAACTGAATGTTCAAATACTGGAAATGAAATGGAATTCTGCTAATCTTATCTGGAAGTAACATTTTTTACAGAATGTTAATTTTTAAAAGTTAGAATTAGTAAAAGAATAGGAAAAGGTTTGATTTTAACCACTTGATAGAGCTGAAAAACTGATTTGCATTGTAAAGAACACTACCAGACAGAGGACATATTTTGAGGCATTAAAGTACTATTTTTCTGTGTTTGGGATAGTTTCTGATTAGTTGTTATTGAAAAAAATCAGAGTAGTTAGTGATGTATTCTTTATTAATGATTATAATTTCCTTCAGAGAGAAATATACTGTTCAAATGTAAATGGGCCTTCAAGCTGCTGAATAAAGCCAGAATATCAACCACTGCTAAAAATGCAACAAAAATTGTAGGAGATAGGTTTTTTGGTGCTTTATTCTGTTCTCTAATTGCTGAAAGTAGCCTACCCTTCAACATTGTATAATTGTTCTCTAAAACATGAAGTTGTCTGCAATTAATATGTAAAATATCAAAACTTAATTGGCCAAAAATTAAATTTTAAAAATGCCTATAGAAATATTTAATGACCTTTGCAAATTGTTTAAAAAAGAGATTTTATCTGAATCTTTAAGAGAATATATAATTAAAAGTATCTAAATACCACAGCCTTATTTGAAAGACTGGGTCAAATCATTTCTATTTGATGACCTCTTTTTGCCTTTTTTTAAAGACCCACAAAGTTAGAAAACTCTGCATTCTATCTTTGTAAAATGCTTTTCTGTTTAACAGCCTTTCCAGAAAAGAGAGCATGGGGGCAGCTAGGTGGCACAATGGATTGAGCACTGGCCCTGAAGTCGGGAGGATCTGAGTTCAAATCCTCCCTCAGACCAAACACTTGACACATACAAGCTGTGTGACCTTGGGCAAGTCACTTAACCTTGATTGCCTCACTAAAAAAAAAAAAAAGAGAGAGAGAGAGAAAGCATGTCTATCAAATGCCCTCTGGACCAACAATAGTCTTGTTTCTATACCTAAACAATATGTTACATTTTGTCTCATTGAAATCTATTATTACAATAAGTGTTTTAAATAGGATCATTTTTGCACTTTGGTTGATTTTTCCCTCTGTCATGAAATTACAGAGGTAAAAATGCACCAAGAAAATCCACCATAGAGAAAAAAAATTGTATTTTTTTAACCTATGATAATATTGGTACAGTTTGTATGTCACATATGGTTCACCATTATGGTACAGCAGAAAGAATATTGACTCTGGAGTCAAGACATATGTTCAAATACTATCTACCTCCTGATATTTCCTACTTCTGTAATGCTGTCAAGACCATGAAGATGTCTCAAATTTTATCAAGTAAGATTTAGTGCTAGATCCATGATCTTTTCACCAAACTGCTCCTGGTTATCTGAAATCCCATTCATATTATTTTTCAGTGTCAACAACAACAATGAAAAATTAGTAGAGTGTTAAAACATTCCCAGTCAGAATCTTGGAGTTAGGACTCAGGATTTAAGATTCAAAATCTAGTGTCTTTCTGACTGGAACTGATGATGCAGACCTGTAATCCCAGGTACTGGGGAGGATGAGTCTGGTGAATCTCTTGAGTGTAAGTATTCTGTATTCCAGTAGATAAATTCAACATCAGTATAATGAGGCTCCAAGAACAGGGCACCACTAGTTGCCTGAGGTCCTTGTCAGTAACAGAGCATACTCATGTAGACAAATGGCAGTATGATTGATTGGGCCTGTAAATAGCCTCTTACTTCCAAATTAGTGAGATGGGGAGACTCAGGCTTTTAAGTCAATCAGTCGTTCCACCAATCAACAACAAATAAGTAAATTAAATGAATGGATAGATAAATAATACATAAATAAATGAATGAATGAAGTGTCTCACCTTTTGCCAAGTTATACCTTTTCCTGAACTCTTCTCCTTACTAGCTCTATAATCCTGGGTGTCACTGATTCTCTTTGGGCTTCAAGTTTCTTTATTGTAAAGTAAGAGGTTTGACTAAATAATCTGAACATTTTTCTTTCTAGTTCTAAATTCTGTGATCCCCACTATTTGTTAGCCACTGTAACTTTCACAGCTATGCCACATTAAGAAAGGTATAGAGGTGAGCCTGAACTTCTCACAATAGTATCTCACTAGAGACATCAGGTGAATAAGATTACAATGTACCGTAACTTAAAATCTCACATGTGTACCCACTTCAGTGAGTATAACAAAATATGGAAGGCTGTTACCTAAAGCTCAAACCCTTCTTTTGCCCAATTCAATTATCAATTTTACTGACCATTTCCTTGTTTCTGGACCAGATTCTATTTGTAGCCTTGGATCTAAATATTACTTACCCATCCATAAATATACAGTGTACTTCTTTCTTGAGATTCTGAGCATCATAGGAATTATGAACAGAAAGGGAAGCTGTCATCTGAGGGGATGAGGGGGTGAGGAGATTTAAGACAAGAAGGAAAAGTATTTACTGACATTTCTAACTATTTGAAATGGTGGTCTTAATAAAATTCCCATTAGAGGAGCAGGTAGGTCTCAGAAGATGCGGCAGAAATGAATCATGTGTATGTTCACCTGTTGGATAGACTGTAGAGAAAACTATTTTTTTCAGGAATAGATTGGACTACATGGTTGCTTCTGACTATGAAAATCATTTATTCTATGATTTCCCCAAGTACAATAGGGTATTACCTTCCTTGTAATGGATTATGTGCCTAACACATCCTAAAATAATTTTAACATTTTTGATTGCCAGATTACACTATTAATTCATATTGAGGTTTCATTCCCCTGAAACCTGCAGATCCTTCTCAAACTTCTGCCTAACATTGCCATTTCTGCTTGTTAAGAGGCAGAGAGAGACACAGAGAGAGGCAGAGAGATGATGGAGGTTACAATCTGCTGGAGGACACTGGGGTGTAGTATAATGATTGCACATGTTAAGGCATTCACTTTGGCAAGGAAAATAGCCACTTTATTTTCAGAGACTGACAATGAAGGAGAGAGAAAGGAGGAGTTTCAAAGAGATTGGAGTTTAGGATAAGGGAAAAGGATGATCTCACATTGAATAGCCTCAATTTTCTCAGTAAAGGAAAAGTTGAAAGAATCATTGGAAAGAAGTCATGCAGGAGACTTGAAGAAAAAAGAGAATATATTTACTGATAACTTCTAATTGGAATGGTGACTATAATAATGATCCCAAAAAAGCAGCAGGTATGTCTAAGAGTATGCAAAAAGTAAACATGTGATTGGCTCATGGTGTCTTCTTTCCTTTGTCACTTTTTCAGGACAAAAATAACATGTCCATTTAAAATGTGCTGTAACTCCCAAAAAATGTCAACTCTGGCTTAAAGCTTTCAAGCATTTCAATGCTGAAGGTGTGCTTTTGCCTCATTCTAAAAGGTTGCTAAGAATCAGATTATAAGGGTTCTAGATGAGTGATCTACACTTTAAAGAGTGGGAAGAACACAGCAAATATGCATGCTTCTGTATAGCAAACAGAACTTTCTTCTCTTCTTTGCTTGGCAATATACATTATTTCTTTGGGCCAATCATCTAATTTCTCTTGGTTTCAATGTCCTAAACTGTGAGCTCAGAAGGACTAATTATATCATTTGTGTAAAGCACAATGCTGACTAGGACAAGCATTTGTTTATAAATAAATTCTCTTCTATTTGAAAAAAATGGTTGTGCATATGTATCTTTAGGGTAATTTTGATAATTATATGTTTACTTTATAAAAATATTTCTGATACTTTTGTGAATGTTCATATGGACATCAAATGTTCTTCAAAGTCTCTGTTGAATGGGCTTCAACTACTTGATAAAGAACTCCAAAGCTGCTGACTGGTAAGAGGAGTAGGTTGTATCTCCAAATCCCTTTCAAGAGCAGTGTTCACAATATGAATTCTATGCAATTCTTTAGTAGTTCGGGGGAAATATTTCATTAACATGCAGATTACAATATATCTATACTTAATCATATTGTAAACCCCCAGTCTTTGCACTGTGGTGGGTAGGGCCCTTACTTGTGTTACCTTATAATTACTTGGACAGTAGTGCAAGTACATTTCTTAATCAACATTTATAAATTGTAGAATTTAATTTTACTTAAAAAAAGCTTTATTGTTACTATATAGCATGATTTCTTATTGTTCTTGCTACCTCTTCCTTTTCTGATTGCACATCTCTGAGATAATGTTTAGTTTTAATGTACAACTCTTCACAGAACTAAACTAAAGACCATTCCCACTAAATTTCTGATCTCTTTTATACTTCTAGTAATGGTTGAATATTATTTAGTTTGGTTTGCCATTGCCATTCAACAAGGCCCAGAAGCTGAATAGCTAGAATGGCACCCCTTCTACCAAAAGGAAAACAGACATGAGTAATTGCTGAAAAAGCAGAGTGGTGATGGCTGCAGTCATTTGGTAGAGCTAATCACCTGTAAGGGGTGGGGTAGGTATGGGAGGAAAGAGAATGAAAGAATAAAGTTTGAAAAGGACCACAAGGCTGAATTGAATTTTACTCTCTTAACTATATGCACATTTTCTTAATTTGGGGATTGAAATATTAGTGTCACTAATATTTGTACTGAAAAAATACAAGAGATGTGGATGTTACAATTTTTTTAATTCCTCCCATGAATTAAAGTATTTAAACATTCTTTTCAAGATAGATATAGAATTAAAACTTCATTATAAATATTTTGTGTCATTATAAAAGAATTTATTAAAAGTTAGATGCATTAATGTTGTTTTATTTAATATGATTAGGTTTTTATTTTGACAGCAGTGGTGCAGCACAAGTGTCATGCTTGAGTGCCACCATGGTTTGGAACTTTTAGCAGCCAATCAGGCTGGATTTCTACTGCTGTTTCATAATTATTTGTACTGCTCTGATGAACTAAATAATTGCAGACTGTGAGAAGAATATCTAGATGTATAATTTCCATTAAATATTTAGGATTTAATTTAAGAGTTCCAGCTGTGAACTCATTTTTGAGGGAATTTTCTTGATCTGACTCTGGGCAAAGAAACAAAGTAACTTTTGGCCTCAGAATATAGGCAGAACACATTATGTAGGTGATTGAAGCCCAAACTAAAAATTATATGAACTGAATAATGTGAAGCTTCAGGTTACATAACATTTCCCCCCTCCCTTCTTTCATCTGACATTTTTTAAGTCTCTGGATTTCAGAGTGTATCAGGTTGATTTAATCTGAAATTAAATATTTAAGCTTAAACATACTCTTTTTCATAGTTCTATTTACTTCAGAGAATCAATTATCAAGTGTGGCTGATAGTTTGTGGGACATTGAAAATAACAATTTGCAATGGAGTGACCCAAAATAGATAGGGTTGCCTAACTAAATTGAATGAAAATTGTTTTAGTTATCTCCTAGAGAAAATTGGGCAGTATGACAAAGCAAAGAAAGCACTGAACCAATGTTCCAAAATCTGGGTTCCAGTGGGAAAATAACACTTTAAATGCCTACATCATTGTATGACTGTGTGATTCAGAAGAGATGATACTTAGGAAAATGCTTTACAAACTCTAGAGACCAACAGAAATGGAAGTGAAAATATGATCAGTCTCTAGCTGTGTGACCCTGGGCAAATCACTTAACCCCAATTGCCTAAAAAAAGACAGAAAAAGAA
>NW_020954569.1:8312935-8315204 GCF_900497805.2 Vombatus ursinus | reverse complement strand
AAAGAAAGAAAGAAAGAAAGAAAGAAAGAAAGAAAGAAAGAAAGAAAGAAAAAGAAAATATGGTTAGTCAGCCTTTAGTGGCATGCAGTGAGTTAAAGTCTCTAAGCATGGGTAAAGTTTTTGAACCCTGTAAGAACTAGCAAGTGAGATTGCTCAATTGGTGTCACTAATCTTTGAAAGATTATAGAGAATTAGTGAGATACTGTTGGATTAGTTAAGGGTAAATGTTTATTGAACCACTTTGTTTTTACATAAACTATATCTATGAACATATTCTTCTCCCCCACACCCTCTCCACGGGTCATTCCATGTACCAAAAGCAGAGATGCCCATCTGAGACTTCTAGATCATAGATCCTGCAGACCTTGGTCAGGGAACATTTAGTGAATTGTGCTTTATTCTAGGTTCAAAATTATAGGAAAGACTTTAATAAAATGAATGATGTTCAGAAGAGAATAATCACAATAATGAGAGTACTATTGTTCATGCCATATTACATATAAGTTTAAAGAATCAGAGAAGTGTAGCCTGATGAAATGAAGAATCAAAGAGGACATGACTGATGAATTTTGGGGTGCTAGGAACCCTAAAATATAAGAGTACAGGGGTCTGCAATGATGACTGGCTTCAATTAAATAAAGAGGTAGATTGAAACATGCTTGTTAGTATACTTGATACCATAAAACACAATTAGACAGGAGCAATGGGGAGAAGTTGAAGAGGAGATTGATATTAAAAAAAAATCTAAGAAAAAGAAATATCCTAAAGAAGAAGAGGTTGTTTTGGAGGTGGGTTTCATTTTGATAGAAGTCATCAAGTACACATTGCCTTGGCTGATCATCTTGTTTAAGGGATATTGTTGAAGGGATTCTTGTCCAAGAATGAGCAGTACTAGATTTCCTCTGAGTTCTCTTCTAGATCTTAGATTCTGAAGCATTACTTATGGCGGAATGAGTAGGTGCTTTTATGTGTAAATTATAAAAGGACAAATAGAGCAAAATGTAAGTATTTAAGACATGCTAAGAGGAAATTCCAGTTTGTCCAAAACTACATTTCTTTTCAATTTAGTATGAAATTTCATTCAGTGGATCAACAAAAACCAGAAACAGCCTCACTGGTTAAAAAAAAAAAAAGATTAGGGTTTCACCATCCCTCTTACCCATGATACAGATAAGAAAAAGGAAAAAAATTTGAGTATGTCTTCAGGGTCTGAGTTGTGTCTTACATTAGGACAAAACATAATCACTGCCTAATTCTTGGTATATTTCCTTACAATTTAGTTCAGTCCAATGCATAGACACTCTCATCAGTGACCTAAAAAGGGGGACAACGGGTGCACAACAAAGGCAATAAGAAAAGCTACCCAAGTAACCAAACCCGCCAGAGTGATTTAAATAGTTCTTTCCCAGCCAAGTTTTACCTTTTCTTTATCTCACCCTCCACCCAACTTCTCAATCATCAAAGCACTCAACTCTAGAGAATAAAGTCTACTTTAGAAAAGATTAGCCTCTGACCCAGCAAAAATGAACATGATCTTTCAGGGGAGGATATGGATATTCAACAAAATAGGGGGCTTCCAAACCTTCCTGATAAAAAGACCATAGCTCAACAGAAAATTTGATCTTCAAGCACAAGACTCAAGAGAGACATAAAAAGGTAAATGGGACAGAAAGATACAATATGTTGTTTTAATAAGGGCAAACTGTTTACATCCCTACAGAAGAAGATGACACTTGTAACTCTTGAGAACTCTATTGTTATTACACCACGTTAAAGGAATATACATAAAGGGGGTGGATGTAAGTTGACTTTGATGTAATGATAAAAAATATCTAATCAAGTGGGTTAAATGGATACAAGTAAGTGTATTAATCTGATCTAAGAAAATGTACTGAGAAAGGAGGAGACAGACAAGGGTAAATTACATTGCAAGAAAAGACACAAAAACCTATCACAGCAGAGGTAAAGAAGGGAGGGAGATGAGCATTGTTTGAACTTTACTCTCATCTGATTTGGCTCAAGAAGGGAATAACATAACCAGTTAGGTATAGAAATCTAACATGCCCTGTGGGCAGTAGGAGGGAAAAGGGGAAAGAAAAGGGAGGGGGGATAAAAGAGAGGGAATAAGCAGTAAGGGTAAAGGGGAAGAAAAGGGAAAGGGCTAATAGAAGGGAGGAGGGACTGAGGGAGGCTGTTGTCAAAAGCAAAACACTAGTGAAGAAGAAAAAGGAGAAAAGAGAAAGAAAAGGATAAACGGTGGGGGGGGAAA
>NW_020954569.1:8312800-8312868 GCF_900497805.2 Vombatus ursinus | reverse complement strand
GGATGGAGAGAAAGACACAGATAGTAATCATAATTGTGAATGTGAATGGAATGAACTCTCCCATAAAG
>NW_020954569.1:8312583-8312666 GCF_900497805.2 Vombatus ursinus | reverse complement strand
ATATGTTGTTTACAGGAAACACATTTGAAAAAGAGTGACACACAAAGGGTAAAGGTAAAAGCCTGGAGCAGAATATATTATGT
>NW_020954569.1:8308151-8312397 GCF_900497805.2 Vombatus ursinus | reverse complement strand
CCTCAACCTCCCCCTCTCTGAACTAGATAAATCTAACCACAAAATGAACAAGAAAGAAGTTTCGGAAGTGAATAGAACATTAGAAAAGTTAGGTATGATAGACCTCTGGAGAAAACTGAATGGAGATAGAAAGGAATATACTTTTTTCTCAGCAGTGCATGGCACATACACAAAAATTGACCATGTACTAGGGCATAAAAACCCTCACAATCCAATACAGAAAGGCAGAAATATTAAATACATCCTTTTCAGATCATGATGCAATATAAATTATATGTAATAAAGGGCCATGGAAAGATAGACTAAAAAATTATTGGCAACTAAATAATCTAATCCACAAGAATGATTGAGCCAAACAACAAATCATAGAAACAATCAATAATTTCATTCAAGAGAATGACAATAATGAGACAACATACCAAAACTTACGGGATGAAACAAAAGCAGTTCTTAGGGGAAGTTTTATATGTCTAAATGTTTACATAAATGAAATAGAAAAAGAGGAGATCAATGAATTGGGTTTACAACTAAAAAAAAACTAGAAAAAGAATAAATTAAAAATCTTCAATTAAAAAAAAAAGAAAGAAAAGAAGAGATTAGCCTCTGGAAAGCTTATAAGAGATTAGTTCTTATGACCTGCCTTTATGTATCCTTAGATATCTTCACTTAGGCTATGGTTGAGGCCTCTATTACTCACATGTCAATTTTCCTGCCTTCTTAAACATGAGGACAAGCCCTCCTCAAAGCAAGGAATTCTTTAGAAGATTATCTCTCAGATAATTGCTGATTACTTCTCTTAATTGCAATAAAACTTTTTTTTTAGTAATTAGTAAGACTCTTCTGATTACTGATCACTTAGCAAGGTAGGCCTGCTATAGAGGGGAAAGGCAGAAAATGAACTTTGAGCAAACACACACATCAGACTATTGGTCATGACTCCTTCTATTTCTGATTTACAAAGAACTGTGGATGTCACACTCAGTAGGTAGGTGTGTAAATGCCACCATGAGCAAAGATGTCCTTCTTTATAGGGCTGTGGTAGTACTGATGGGGCACTGATGATGAACCCTTAAAAGGCCCTGGACTTCCCCACATTGCCCAGGTCCCTGGTATTAGCCTGAGGCATCAGATCCTTCCCAGTAGATAATGCTTTCAACTGCCCTTTCATTATGGCCCTCATTACCTGCACCTGGCCCCACCCTAGACCACTACTTCTTAATCCCATCTAGACCCCTTCTCTGTTACCTCCCAGTCACCCCAAACTATTGGCCACACTATCAAAAAAAATCAGTTTGGGAGCCGGAGCTGCCATCACTGCCTCCAGAGTTTTCTCCTCCCCTTCTACCACTAGAGCCTCCAGACCATGTCTCCTCCACTGGTAGAGCAGCAGCCACCATGGCCCAACAACAACTAACAAAACAACAACAACCAGGAGGGACAGCAGCCACTGGCCCTGCTCACCAGTTCCTGGGTGGAGCTCCAGATGAACAGCAATGGCCAGGGCAACTATGGGAATGGACATGGGAAAAATGGGGGTCTGGAACACGTGCCCTCTTTGTCCTCCATTCACAATTGAGACGTGGAGAAGATTCTCCTGGACTCCCACCATGAGTCAGGCCAGAGCAGTTTCAGAGGCAGTTATCACTGTGACAGCCCTTTCCCACAAGAAGATGGTCAGATAATGTTTGATGTGAACATGCACACCAGCAGGGACCATAGCTCTCAGTCTAAAGAAAAAACTGCAGAAAGAGAAAAAAGAAGTGGAAGTTTTGCAGAAAAGTGTGGACTGGGTATGAGACTGGTCCAGTTGGCCTGAGAACACCCACCCCCAAGGAAGTCCACTTTGGGCATCCTAAACATCCCATTTCTTTAAGCATGAGGAAATGTGGAGCCATGAAGAAAGGGGACATTTTCTTTTCAGAATTTCTTAAAGTGTTCATTCTATTGCTGTTCATCTCTCATGTTTTGGCTTTGGGTCTAGACATCTATATTGGAAAATGACTGAGTTCCTGTCTGCTAGCACCTAGTGAGGGAGAGGAGAGCCCTAGATGTGTGCATGCTTTGTAAAGTGCTATCCCTGTCAAATTAGTGTATTTGAACTTGATACCATTCTAAGCATGCTCCAGTCCTCCACTCTCTTTTTACACATCCATGTTCCAGCTCTTCTTGGAATTCAATATTTTATCCAAACTCTTGGGAAGCATTTTCATGACCTCATTCCCTCTTTGGCCTGTAAGACCTTCAGAGTTTCCTCACAGAGTTTACAGTTGTCTAGAAATTTGCAAAGTCTTCTTTTCAATGCATATGTCACCAACAAGTGATTTTTTTTTTCCATAGCCCTGTTTGTTGCTTCCTTTTCAATCCCACTTGAGTTAGAGCTGCAGCATCCCCATAGAAATATTGACTGGTTTTAGGACAATGACCATCACTCTTTTAAAAAAGATAACAGGTTAGCAAGTATCTTATAAAATTTTGATTTTTCAAGATAAAGACAAGCTCTCATAAGCTCACAATTTATGCTTATAACAAAAACAAAAAAGAAAAGAAACACAAAAAAGTAGTCTGTGGCAATAAAAAAAAGTATTCAAAACCAGCTTTAGGGCCATTTTTCTCTCCAAGCCTCTGGGTTGGACTGGCACATTGGAAATTTGCAGGAGGTTGGCTGCACAAATAAATGATGGAGATTAAGTAGGGTAAGCCCTGAAGTACAAGTACTAGTGTGTTATCAGAATGCTGGCTTTTCTATGATGCAGAACCCTTACTTCTGATAGACAGAGTCTCAGGCCTAGACAAGAGATGAAATATGGCATTTGGGACTTTGGGTTTTGGGAGTTTTTCCTGCTATTTGAGAAGTTGTTTTCATTTTTCATCTCTTTCCTTAAAGGATTGTTTTTTCTTTTTTTCCCCCTAAAGAGAAGCTCTTGAGTGAGTTCCAGTGTGTTTGGTGCATTTACAGGCTTCATGTTACTGGAAATTTCATTTCTTCTGGAGCCCTTTAAAGACACCCTTGGGCCTCTAGATCTACTCCAAGCACTTAGGGCTATTCAGTAGAACAGTTCTGGGGTTGACGAGCAGTTGACCAAGTCCTGAAATAATGTCCCTTTTGGTATTCTTCCAGAGCTCCCACTTGTTACTGTTTATTGTACAGTCTTTCCCAGGGCAATGCCAGGAAGTCTCTAGCAGGATGCCCCCAAGGCATCTTGCTCTAGGTTACTTTGGTGAACACAGCCTCTCCTTCAGTGACACTTTCCTTCTTCAAAACATGAAGCTCTAGTACAAAATTGTTCAGAAGGATCAAGATTTCCACTGTCCTCAAATAGATTTTATCAGATTTCAGAGCATGTAACATGATCATGAAAGATACTATATGTTTGATATATAAATAATTACTATTTATGATACAGATTTTAATGTTGGCTATTTAGAGAACCATTGTTACTTAGAAAACTTGAAATTTGCTCATTTAATTTGTGCATTAGGTTGATGTGAGTAAAATGCTGAGACAGTAAGTTTAGCCAATTTGCAGAAAGTGTTCCATCAAACTTTTTTCTGCATCACATTTTATAAAGTGGATGTGTTATGGCAGAAATGAATACAGTCCAAACACAGAATTTAATTCTTAACTGACTTGTTTGTATTAGTAAAACTGTCCATGGCAAGTATGGAATAACTCCTTGATTATGCTTAAATTTGTTTTCTCTTACCATTTGAAAAAAAAACCTTGTAAGGTATGAGGCAGGGCCCAAATAAAAGCAATAATTAATTCTTTTTAGGGGAAAATAATTCTGTCTCCTCTACCAAATTGCTCAGATTCCTTAAGAGTCTGGCCTGCTTATCATTACAAGGGTCACAATAGCACAGGTTCTTAAAGTAAAACTTGTCTCTGACTGAAAAAAGGCTTGGGTCAAATTCCTTTGAGGCAGGACCTGCACCTTTTGCCTTTGAATTTTGGGGTTTCCAGCAACCCTAGACTGCAACATACCATAGTTTCCTTAATTTTGAGAACAATGGAGGATGATATCTTGAAAATATTTAAAAGATTCATATACTTTTTTTTTTTTTGGCAATCAGGCATCTGCATGGGAGTAAAAAATAATCAGAATATTAGAACTTCCAGTATGATTGTCTGGTGTTACGATACCCTTGCTGAGGGCATTTACCTCAACAAAGATATTGTTTGTGCAATCTACTGTGTGTACTCCTAAAAGGGGAGAAAGACCTATAAGCTTTCCTAGGGCTATTCTAT
>NW_020954569.1:8298009-8308077 GCF_900497805.2 Vombatus ursinus | reverse complement strand
TTTATTTATTTATTGCATTAAGGTAATCATTGGAAAACCTCATTGCCTTCTGTGGCATAGGAGTGGCTTTAATAAATATGACTTTCAGAATATTAATAAGCTATTACCTTCAGAATCTTGCTCATACAGGTAGCTTAAGCCCTGCTGCTTACTGATGATATTTCTGTTTGTAAGTTTGGAACAGAGCTTGGTGATAGAGACCCAAATTCTGACTCTGACATTAGCTGTGTGAACATGAGACAGTCACTTCTCTGGACCTCAGTTGTTTCATAACACAAAAGCAGCAGTACCTGTAGTACTCACCTCATAGGGTTGTTGTAAAGTTTACAAGGGATAATAAATGGAGAGTACTTTGAAGATTGTAAAGTATCATAGAAAAGTAATTTATTATTGTTAGATAGTCTGGTGGCTTGGTTCTGCTACTCAAAATGCTATGAGAGAATATAGTTTAAAACTGCCTTCACATATCAAAGTACCTAACATACCTCACCTAGACCACATAATTTACTATCAGAAGTGAAAAGCATTCTTGGTCAAGTCTATATTGATTTTTCTGAAATATTTCAATGTCAAACCTTAAACAGTCAACTTTCTTTTAAAAGCACTCTCAATTATATCCAAAATCTCTATAATTATTCTAGTCCTATACCAGTCATTTGAAATATGAAGAATATTATGCCCTATCATTTCTAATATTGTATGTTAATGTACTTCTACTAATTTCAAGAAATTTGTAGACAGACATAAATCCCAACACTAAATGTTGGAAGGCAATACTATGGGAAAAATGATTTATTATACTGTTTTCTTGGGAAAAAATATGCAGTTTAAATCCAACTCTATATGAATAAAGGTTGTCTGCACTCCAAATGTCACCTGAGCCCAATAAGTCTCTAGGAATGCTGGAGATGGATACAAGGCATTTTATGTTCCCCCAGGTTCAGGAAGGGCAGCTAGGTAGTGCAGTAGATAAAATGCTGGGCCTGTAGTCAGGAAGACTCATTGTTCCAAATTCAAATTTGGCCTCAAGAGCTGTGTGACTCTGGGCCAAGAGTGGGGAGCCTACAGCCTCAAGGCCACATGTGGCCATCTAGGTCCTCAAGTGTGATCCTTTGACTGACTCCAAACTTCACAGAACAAATCCTCTTAATAAAAGCATTTGTTCTGCAAAACTTGGACTCTGTTAAAAGGCTTCACCCAAGGACCTAGAAGACCACATGTGGCCTCGAGGCAACAGGTTCCCCAACCCTATGCCTGGGCAAATCATTTAACCCTTTTTGCCTTAGTTTCTTCATCTGCAAAATGACCTGGAGAAGGAAATGGAAAACCACTGGAGTATCTTTGCCATGAAAACCCCAAATGAGGTCATGAAGACTGAAAATGATGGAATAGCAACAAAAGGCTCTGGATGCACTCACAGCACTCTTATTTTGGGTTACCACACAAAGGGCTTGCAATGGGTCCACCCAAGCTTATGTTTTGGCTTTAACCAAATTTTATTGAATGTTTACAGTTATTCATATCTGTGTACACATGGTTCTGGCACTCTTGTCTAAATCCTTTATAATGAAAACCTTCCAAAACCTGAAAGGGAGAGGGGATCATACCTCCTTTCTGGATTGCTATCCTCTACCAATTAACCCTATACATTGCTTTCAAAAACTATTTCATATTTTGGGGTCTATTCTTGAGAACAACGATAGTTAACAACCAATTGTGGAAATGTGACCTTGAAAAATCACATCTTTTCCTTACTGACATGAAAGAAAAGGGAAATCTAAGTTTTTAAATGAAACGTACAATGACCATGTTGATATGCTAAAGTTCAAGTCAGAAATGGCCTTATAAAAGCCTGAGCTGAAGTAGTAATAAGATATGCAAATTTTGGAATCACAAAATCCAGGCTATATGAGCTAAGTGGGAGTTATGAATGATATCAGGAGGATCCCTTCTTCCACTTGACTTAACCTTTCAATAGCCCATTTGTTCCTCAGCCACCTGATAACAATACCTTCTTCTTCTTCCTCCCTGGTTCGACACTGATCAACCCCTTCCCATCTCATGAGAGTGAACACAGAATTCCAGTTCCAATTGGACTTAGTTCTACTCCTTCCATTACTAATGTTGTTGTATAGAGGTCTACCAACAACTCCACCCCCCCACACACACACTTCTTACAGAGCATACATGGTTGCTCATCTAATCTTGATGAGCAGGGAGTCACTGGCTACAATTCTTTTTGAAAGACTGAATACCTCTAGGCTTTATCATCTGGCTTGCTGACACAGCTTAGGACCACATACCTTCTAATACACTCCATCACTGGACCATTAGGATATCTGTGTTTTTCCAACTGTCCTTTGGGTTATCTCTCATAAATGTTCCCTTATAAATGTGTGTGTGTGTGTGTGTGTGTGCATGTGTGTGTGTGTGTTGCCTGTCCCAATTAGAATATAAATTCCTTGAGAGAAAAGATTATCTTGATTTTTTCTTTGTGTCCCCAGTGCTCTCACAGTGTTTGGTAAATAAGTGCTTAAAAAATGTTTATTAATTAATACACTTATTTATTCATCCAAAAAGATGAGGAGATCTAAAAAGATGGCAAAACTAAAGACAGATTAAATAATTTTTAGATGACTAAAGTCATGAGGATAATGGATAGAGAGTGTGACTCAACTTTTGATTTCATTGTTACTGGGAACTCCTAGGGGGAGGAAGCTCCCTCTGTCAATACAAGTAAAACTCTTTCTAGCAATTAATCTTAATTACCTGGCAGCACTTAAGAGGTTAAGTGACTTATCCATGGTCACAAAGCCAACATATGTGAGAGGCAGTATATTTTTCTGGCTCCTAATATAGCTCACTATCTTCTACTTCTCACTGTTTCTCAATTTATAGAGGACATAGTAAAATTGAGATAAGTAACTTCATATATCATATGTCCCAATGCATCTTTATAAAGTTCTTCTAAAATATTTGATATTGATCTTTTTTTTATATATTCATCTGAGACAAACAACTCATCTAAATTAAAAAAATACTAATCAAAGGTTTTATGGCCTCCTTCACTGCTGAAGTGGAGTCATTCAGTATGCATAATACCAAAAGAATAATGCCAAATAAAAACAAATGAAACAAACACATGATGAAAAAAAAAGATAGCCTGTAATGTTTAAAATATAATGTCATTCAATTTACAAGCATGTATTAAGTGACATTTATGTGCTAGGTACATTTATGTACCTATGAGTACATATATGTACTCATCCCAATATACTAAAAATTATGATACTACCCAAATTAACTTGGAACTATGTCACTTAAACTACCAAAGTTCTCCTTTACAGCACTAGACAAACTAATGAGAAAGTTCAATTGGAAAAATTTAAAAAACAGCAACAACAACAACAAAACTAAACATCTAGAAATAATAGGAACAATGGGGAATATGAATGAAGGGGCATTGCATGCCCAAATTATCTGTTATATTATAAAGTAATAATCATCAAAATATTTAGTTCTTACTAACAATATGAAAGTCAGCAGAACATACTAGATAAACAAGAGTCATGAGTAACCAAATATGGTAGCCCAATATCGACAAATCCTCAAATATAAACTACTTAGGAGAGGACTCACTATTTAGCAAGAATTGTTGGGAAATCTGTGGAAAAAAGTTTCATATACCATAGATTGAAGTTAGCAATTATAATTTATCCCATGATAAGTTCAACATGAATATATGACATACATATAAAAGATGATTTGATAAAAAGAGGAGAATAGAATGAGTTATGAATATAAAGTGGAATTATAGCTGGGAGAGGACTATGAAATCTTACCTGTACAAGTAATAAAGGTGATCATGAAAGAGGAAATTATTTCAATTACAGAAAGAAATTTGAATAGTATGATCAAAAATAATTCAGCTAGTATAAAAAGGAAAAGTCAGTGGTGAATTTTTTTGCATCACATAGTTCTTGAAATATATATAATATCAATGAAAATACCCTGGGAATTCTCTTTCTCTCTTTGTCTTTGTCACATGTGTGTGTGTACACATATATTACACATACATATGTGTGTACATATATGCACATACATATACAGATATATATGGTATAGATAGCTATAGATATAAAGATAAAAGGAAATAGGTTATTTTCAAATGAAGAATTAGAAGCTATGAATAGCCATATGAAAGATGGCTCCAATCATTAATAATAAGAGAAATTCAAAGAAAACTAAATATGAGGTCTTACTTCTTACACACCAAATTGGAAAAAATTACAAGCAGTTGAAATAGTCAATGTTAAAAATATTGTGGGCAGATAGGCAAATAAGTACACTCTTTGTTGGGCTACAAATTGCCCCAACTACTCTGGAAAACAATATTGAATTACATGAGAAAATTCTCTAAACTGTTCATAATCTTTCCCTCATCAGAGATTCCAATGTTGGACCTATATACCCTAAGGCAATAAAAGATAGACCAATCCCACATTACTGAAATATTCATAGAAGCACTTTTGGGGCAACAACAAAAAAAAAAGAGAAATTGACAATAAGATGTACTTGTAAATTAGAGAATGATCATTCAAATTGTTTTACATAAATCTAATGGACTAGTACTGTACAATACAAAATAATAAAATAAGGAATTCAGAGAAAATATGGGAAGACTTTCATGAACTGGCATAAAGTATGGCAAATTAGTAGAATAATACAAGCAATCATGACATTAAGGCAAATAAAAACAATACTACATCAAAGTTGTGCACTGATTAATCATAATTGGAAATCTTGAAATGGAGCAGAAATGTTCCACTTTCTTTTCTGTGGAGAGATGGGGACTTAACTACAGATATGGAATGTTCCCTGTGCTGTGTCATTTGGGTTGTTTTATCCCATACTCCTTATTACAAGTCAAGTCTCATTGGATATCCAAGGTGATATATTTTTTTTTAAATGAGTGATGTAAAAACAAAAAAGACATCAATTAAACTTACCTAATAAATGACAAAATTGTGATTAAGGAAAATATTTGTTATGTATGCAAAGGGCTAGTGGTACAAGACATTGCTTCCCTTTTAGTTGGTTAATAGTTCGGATATTTTGAGTTTTGTTATGATACAACATTAGAGTAGTTTCTGAATTAATAAACTATAATCATGCTGAAGACCTGTTCATTTTGATCTCTGTCTGTTTATAGTACTTGAAATCACTAAAACTGACATCTCATTTCTTCAATAGCAAGTTTTAGTTCTATTAAGTTCATAACCCTGTGAATTATATTCATTTTTAGTTTATGAACTTGGTCTTAGTATCACTTTGACCAGGAAGCTGGATCTGAAAAGTCAACTTAGTTACAGTAATATTTTTCTGGAAATTGAGTAACTAGAATACTTTTAGTATCATCTTTTAGGTGAAAAAATCACTTAGAACACTTCCTTTGATAAATGATAGTGGAATCAAATGGTGTTTATAGAAGGTTGATAAAAGCCATTGAACTGTAAGATGGTCTTTTAAAGTAATGGCAGAGGTCAGCAAAGCTACTTCAAGCTCCAAAAATTCACTTTAAAACATAGTGGAGACATCCTGCAATAAAATTTAAGTGCCTATCAAAATTTCACAGGAGAACTTGACATGAAAAGCATCTGTCATAACAGTGAGTATTTATTGCAGTAAGGCTGCATAAGTCTTAACTTTAGATGTGAACTCATTCGTCTTTGCAGTCACACATACTAGGATGTATGGAGTGTTCGGGGAGTTCTAGAACCTTTGCTGAAGAGGCGAACCCTTTTCAGGGCTGCTCATTCACCTTTGCTGTCCACCTGTCACTCGGCTCTCACATGTGGCTCGAAGAAGCTATAGCATGTGCAGTGGCCACACCTTGGTAATACTATCTAAACAGACAGGCCTTAAAACCCATCAGTGAGTTAGGAGGATGTCTACCCCAAGCAAGTGAAGACTTCCTCTGGCAGAGTGGGTGGCTAAGAACAATTTGTTCCAATGACCATGAAGCCAGATGAAACACTGTGGAACATTTAGAATGTGGTCAGACATCGAGACTCCAAGGTTATCCACTGCATCCTGGGCCTTCACCAGTCATTTTGACTTTTGTCCTGATGGTGGATTTCAATGCCCTTGGAATATAGAGTGAGGCTGCTTCACTTAAATCCAATTTACCCCCAAGTCAAGACATCACCTGGCTACCATCAGATTTCCCTGGCCATTCACTAGATTTCCCTTACTGGGAAACAAATGAGTATTGCAGGAAATTCACTGAATTCAGACACAGCTTAATATAATGATTTATCAGAAAGCCATGAAATATGAATTAGGAATCAGGTGTCTTAGAGTGGCCAGCAAAGAAAACTAGACAGACTGATCTTATTGACCTCTCTGGCTATTTGCAGCAATAAAGTTGAAATTCACTCATCTATAAAAGGCTCAGAAGAAGATATCATGGCTGGATAAATGTTCATAGAGCTGATATCCAGGACTGTAATTCTAAAAAAAAAGTAACAATTTAAGATGAACATATTATAGTAAGTTAATGACCTAGAATATTTATAGCAAAGATAGGCCCAGTATAGATTCCAATATCTCTAACTCCCATATCCTTCCTCACTCAAACTCCAAAGGTTCAAGTACAGGTTCCATTTTCTTGTTTTGTTTATTATGAATCATACAAAGAAAACTTCCTTTTCACTCATCTTTTATAACAAAATTCAATGACCAGACTATATAGCAGAATAAATAGGATCTTTAAATCATATCTATATGTTTCTAACAAAACACACATTTTTAAAATCTTTTAGGTTCACATTCCAATGTTATATTCAATCATCTAAATGTCTCTGTTATCTAAAAGTGCAAAAATGGTAAGTTGTACAGTTTTTTCAACTATTATCTTCTAATTCATATATATATTTATATATATGTCCTTCTATATTCCAATACTGTCATTTCCTAGAGTGATGGTTGTTGAGATAGTATGCACATTCTCCATGGAGTACATAGGACAAACCACCAGAGTGGAGGAAGGAAATATGAGAACTTCCATTTATATTTATTCTTAAGAAGGAAGTTAAGCTATATGTACATTTAATATAAAGATTTACACTGGTGACCTCACTAACTCCATATTTTTGATAATTACATATGGAATATGAAATATCCTAAAGGAAGCATGTTGGGTTGCACAGCAGAGGAAATGAAAATGACACTCTCATCTATTTATATGCTTTCAGTATGTATTATAGCAGTTTATATGTATTGGTTTATTTGGAATTATTTTATCTAAATTTTACTAGACTAACTTTCATTTAAAAAAAGGCATGAGTTAAAAAGATTCCTGAAAAGAAACTATAGGTTAAAGATAATTGTAATGATGTGAACACAAGCAAAGAAAAAAAAAGTTGAAACATATTCCTAGTACCTAATGTCAGTCATATTGTAAGGTAAAAAATGATGATGATCTAATCAGATATGACAAGAAGTCACATAGGTGATCACCATGAATCACTTATACTCCACAAATCTCCAAAATATATCTCATAACAAAATGCTTTAGAAATTATTAAACTCAAAGATAAGTTATATATTTTTCTATTACAGAAAGACAAGTTTTCCAAATTTGCTGACATTTTCTATGATGTCTCTGTTAATAACAGGACCTCTAGAAGATATAATTGAAAAAATTAAAGACAGAAAGAAACAAACAAATCATGCTTCCCCTTTGGAATACAGGTGATGTTTTAATGAGTGATAAAATAATTGCGCCCAAACAGGGACAATGTGGAAACATCAGGAGCAAAGATGAGACAAAATTGAACTAGAATATACCATTTTTGACAACAAAATTATATAAATACAGAAATGTTTACAAACAGATTTTTTCAAAATGTACTTGCCATAACATGTGTTTCTTTCAAGAAGGAATTATTTTAGACAGGGCTGATAAAATTATATATCTGTATTAAAAAAGACATCTATAATCTTCTAGGCTACCCAATGTACCCCCAACACTATAGTATAGAAAAAAAAAACAGACCAAGTGAAATTAAGTGACTTATCTAAGGTCACACAGTAGGCATTAAGAGGCAAAATTGGAATTCAGATCCTTTGACTCTAGAACTTGTGGTCTTTTTGTACAAATGTGAACGTTATCATCATCATCATTAAACTTGCTTTGTTTATTCATCTACATTACTTGAGAAGAAACCATTGAACAACATATATTAAGCCTTGATAATATTAGAATATGAATTACAGAAATAAAGCAAGTGCTAAGAAAAATTGAATATGATACATTTTATCTTTTGATGTCTTTTCACATTTCATTGTCACTAACAACTTCAACTCCACCCTTCTGGGGCAATTTTCCTATGAAACCAAGTCTGATAAAAAGGGAAAAAATGGTGGAAAATAGTGAAACTTCATATACAAGTCTAGTTAATCATTTTTTTTAATGGAGGAGCCTAAAAAAGGAAGAAAAATGATGACTCACTTTCTTACTCTCTGAAGTTCTGGATGTTGGGTCAGTGACACAGAATCCATCTAGAAAAACCTCACTGCCCAACGCTTCTAAATAGCCCTAGACCAAAGTCCATTGCTCTTCTCATCTTTCCACACTTTCATATTTCCCTTCATCATAATCCCTCAGAATCTGTCTCCAGTTTACTAAAATCCTATAATTTATAGGATCAGAGCAAATCCTCCAAGAGAAAATATGGGGATTAGAATGTTTCTGCTTGAACACCTAACATTTATCTCCAATATCTTGATCTCTTTGGCATTTGCAAGACAGTTCTACACAACAACATCTTTCTGCCTGAGAAAGATGATTAAGATATCATTAAATTAAAAGCTCCCATTCTAGAGATGAGAATACTCAGATCCAGAAAGTTTTATGACTTGTTTAATGTATCACAGCTAGTAAATAGAAAAACCCAAGTAGAATAATGGCTTCTTAATTTTCCATTGAGTGATTTTTTTTTTACCCTCAAGCATAGAAAGGGGGTGCTGAGGCAGGGGATATAATTTAATTATGCAGGTGGAAGTGCTGTAGTTTTGCTGATACAGTAGAAGTTAAGTAAATCTAAGGAATTTTGAATTTTAATTGTCAATCTGGTTTTCCCTAATACACATTTAATGTAATTAGAGAACCCAAAGTTGAAAACTGTAGTGCTGTCTGGTTACTTCTGTTTTAAGAAAAAATATGAGAGAGAAGTGAAGGTCATTTGCAAAGTGTAGCATCACATAATGTTTAGAGTTTTGGAGTAGGGGTCAGGAAGGGCCAGATTCAAATGCTACCTAAAAAACCTCACAAACCTCGAAGTGTAAAACAACAGTCAGCTATCTTCCTCTCCTCTCTGCATATATATTGTACCTCAGCACAGGAAAGAATTAAATTATGCCTTATTTTTTGGGGGACTAATCAAGAACAGCCCTCTTATATGATTTAATTTTAGCAAATGCCTTAAAATATTTTAAGGATGTCAAAATATGTCAATCCCTTCAATCTCAAAACTTTTGGAAAGGACTAGTGAAGTAATATTTCTATACATTAAACTTTCTTCCCACTCAAGGACTTGTAATTCTTGAAACACTCAAAAAAATCACCTTTACACATTTATAAATCTAAAAACTGTGGGAGTGAGCTAAGTGTTCTTTATGATGAAAGTAATTAATGCTTTGCCAAAATCAACTGGTACCATTGTTCTCTTTGAGAAAGAGTTTTCGATATACATGTGGTCTTCTCAGCCAGGTATTTTAATCATGAAATATTTCGCAGTGATTTTCATGAACAAAAGAAAGATTTTTGATCCATAGAGCTATCTGGATAGAATATTTTAAAATGGCAAAATTGATTGAAATGGTGTTTGAATGTACATTTCATTTATCAAGGATAGATTTACAGATTTACTAAAAATGTTTAGTGTTTAGACATATCAAGCTGAGTTTCTTATGAATTCAAAATCAGACTTTCATTTATCAAATTTTTTTTCCTATGTGAAAGATCAGACCTCACTGAAGGCCTGTTACTATTACCTATTTAGT
>NW_020954569.1:8296875-8297985 GCF_900497805.2 Vombatus ursinus | reverse complement strand
TTTTTTATTTTTTTTTTTTTTTTTTTTTTTTATTTTTTTTTTTTTTTTTTTTTGCATTTCCTACAATGTCCAACCTAGGAATGCCACTCTCCTAATACCTCTGCACCCTTACAAGTCCTCTTCTCAGTCATCCCTGAATCTCTGACCTTGAACTGGGTAGTGGGGGACAAAATTGCCACTTTATACATGTCACCACTTCAGTGCCCCAATATGGATTGAATTGTGTTCAAGTATGGGTCAAGGACCTCCTCTTTCCTTAGTGTATAGTCTCTTCCTGGGTACTAGAGCCCTCTCATTGGTTCATAGATTTCTCTATCGATCTTCTTATGCCATTCTTGGGTGGAAAAAATGACTCATTGTGAGCTATTCTAGATTTCGTCATCAGGATTTGCTCAGGTACATTTTATATTTTGAAGAGTTTCCTGGAAAGACTTGGCTATACTACTTCCCATCTTACCTCTGGCCAACAATACACTTTTGTCCCAAGACTGATGAGAACTAAAGTCAGAACTAAGCTCTAGAATCAATCTCCTCCACTGATTTGTGGTACAAACAGGCACAAGTAGGCCAGACTACTGCAGTGGGCAAGCCACAAGTACCTGAGGCCTGGCAAAGAAAGCAATGATCAGTTCCCTCATCCTCAGCACAAGAAACTTGGGAGAGTTCCCCCTGAACCTCAAGATCAGAGCTCAACTTTTAAAAATGAGCAAAAAAAAGACAAGGAAGATTCAAACACAAACTCAGAAGAGGACAACAATGTCAAAATGCCTATATGTGAAACCTCAAATGGAAATATGAATTGGTTGGAAGCCCAAAAAGTCCTCTTGGAAGAATTCAAAGAGAATTTTAAAAATCAGGTAAGAGAGGTAGAAGAAAAATTGGAAAAAGAAATGAGAGTTATGCAAGATAATGAAAAAAAAGTCAACAGCTTGGAAAAGGATGCATAAAAATTGCCTAAAGAAAACAACTCTTTATAAAATAGTATTGGACAAATGGGAAAAAAAATCCACTAAAGAAAACAACTTTTTTAAAAGTAGAATTGGTCAAATGGAAAGGGAGGTACAAAAGCTAATTGAAGAAAATAATGCCTTAAAAAAGGGAAGTAGAAAA
>NW_020954569.1:8292737-8296713 GCF_900497805.2 Vombatus ursinus | reverse complement strand
TCCAACCATTTTGTAGAGCAATTTGGAACCATGCCCAAAGAGCTATAAAAATGTGCATACCTTTTGACCCAGCAATAACACTGCTAAGGCTGTATCCCAAAGAGATCATACAAATGGGGAAAGGACCTATATGTACAAAAATATTCATAGCAGCTTTTTTTTTGTGGTGGTAAAGAATTGGAAATTGAGAGGATGCCCATCAATCAGGGAACGGCTGAACAAGTTGTGGTGTATGAATGTAATGGAATTCTACTGTGGTATAAGAACTGATGAACAGGCAGACTTCAGAAAAACATGGAAAGACTTGTATGGTCTCATGCTGAATGAAGTGAGCAGAATCAGGAGAAGGTTGTACACAAGTACAGGCATGTTGTGTGATGACTAACATTGATAGACTTGACCCTTCTCAGCAATATAAGGATCTAAGACATCTCCAAAGGCCTCATGATGAAAAATACTATCCACATCCAAATAAAGAACTATGGAGTTTGAATGTAGACTGAAGCATAGTATTTGCTATTTTTTTTCTTCTGTTGTATTTTGTTTTCTTTTTCTGGTGGTTCCTCCTATTAATTCTAATTCTTATCTACAACATCACTAATGTGAAAATATGTTTAATAGTAATGTATATGCAAAGTCTATATCAGATTGCGTGCCATCTTGGGGAGGGAGGAGGAGAAAAATTCAAAACTCAGAAGCTTATGGAAGTGATTGTTGATAAATCAAAATATATTAATTAAAATTAAAAAAATAATGCCTTAAAAATTAGAATTGGGAAAATGAAAGCTATTGACTCTATGAGACATTAAGAATCAGTCAAAAATTAAAAGAATGAAAAAATAGAAGAAAATGTAAAAAACAAAGAAACCAAAAAAATAAAAACTAAACTGAAAAACAGAACCAGTAGAGATAATTTAAGAATTATTGTACTACCTGAAAGCCATGATAAAAAAAGTGCCTGGATAGCATTTTTCAAGAAATTATCAAGGAAAATTGCATGGATATCCTGGATCAGAGGGTAAAATAATCATTTAAAGAATTTACTGGGGGCAGCTAGGTGGTGCAGTGGATACAGCACTGGCCCTGGAGTCAGGAGGACCTGAGTTCAAATCTGGCCTCAGAAACATAATACTTCCTAGCTGTGTGATTCTGGGCAAGTCACTTAACCCCAATTGCCTCACTTAAAAAAAAAAAAAAAGAATTCACTTATCACCTTCTGAAAGAGATCACAAAATGAAAACTCCAAGGAATATTGTAGCCAAATTCCAGAACTATCAGGTCATGGAGAAAATACTGCAAGCAGCCAGAAAGAAACAATTCAGTCATTAACGAGCCACAGTCAGGATTACATAGCACTTAGCAGCTTCTACATTAAAGGATCAGAGGCCTCAGGATATGATATTCCAGAAGGCAAAGGAGCTTGGATTACAACCAAGAACCAACTACCCAGCAAAATGGAACATAATCTTTAAGTGGAAAAGAAGAATATTCAATGAAATAGGAGACTTTTAAGCATTCTTGATGAAGAAAAAGCAGAGCTGAATAGAAAATTTGACTTTCAAATACAAGACTCCAGAGAAGCATAAAAAGGTGAACAGGAAAGAGAAATCATCTTGAACTTAATAAAGTTAAACTGTTTACATGCCTACATGGGAAGAGGATACTATTAATTGTACCCCTATTAGGGCGGTTAGAAGGAATATGCTTATACAGAGGGTGTGGGTATAAGTTGACTTTGATATGATGATAAAAGAAAATTAATTAAGGGATAAGTTAAGTGAGTTAAAAGAAGAAATAGACAGCAAAACTATACCGGTTGGGGACTTCAACCTCCCCTACTCAGAACAAAACACAAAAGAAACAAAAAAAAATTAATCAAGTGAATAGAATTTAAGAAAATCTTAGACATGATAAACCTTTGGAGAAAATTGAATGGGGATAGAAAAATATGTATCTTCCTTCTCAGAGGTATGTGAAACCTACACAAAAAATGACCATGTATTAGGGCATAAAAATCTCAGAATAAAATACAGAAGGTAGAAATATTTAATGTATGTAATAAAGGGCCATACCAAGATAAAAATTCATTGGAAACTAAATATCCAAATCCTAAAGAATGAATGGGTCTAACAACAAATCATAGAAACAATCAATATTTTCATCAAAGAGAATGACAATAATGAGGCAACATACCAAATTTATGGGATGCAGCCAAAGAAGTACTTAGGGGAAATTTTTGATCTTTAAATGCTTACATGAATAAAATAGAGAAAGAGCAGATCAATGAATTGGGAATGCAATTTAAAAAGCTAGAAAAAGAACAAATTAAAAATTCCCAATTAAATACCAAACTAGAAATTCTGAAAATCAAAGGAGACATTAATAAAATTTAAAGTAAGAAAATTATTGAACTTATAAATAACACTAAGAGCTGGTTTTCTGGAAAACAATAGATAAATCTTTCATCAATTTTATTTAAAAATAACAAAGACTATGAAATTACCAGTATCAAAAAGGAAAAGGGTGAATTCTCTACCAATGAAAAGGAAATTAAAGCAATGATTAGGAGCTATTTTGCCCAACTGTATGCCAATAAATCTTACAATCTCAGTGAAATGGATGAATATATATAATATATATGTGTATATATGTATATATATTTATATATGCATGTATGTGTATATGTGTGTGTGTGTGTGTGTGTGTGTATAGCATAGATTAACAGAAGAAGAAATAAAATACTTAACTCTATTTTAGAAAAAGAAATTGAGCAAGCCATCAGTGAACTCCCTAAGAAAAAATCTCCAGGGCCAGATGGATTCTACCAAACATTTAAGGAACAATTAATTCCAATACTATACAAGCTATTCAAAAACTTAGATAAAGGAGTTCTACCAAATTCCTTTTATGACACAAATATGACACTAATACCTAAGCCAGGAAGAGCCATAACAGAGAAAGAAAATTTTAGACCACTTTATCTAGTGAATATTGATGCAAAAATTTTAAATAAAATATTAGTAAAGACATTATAGCAATTTATCATGAGCATAATACACTATGACCAGGTGGGATTTATACCAGGAATGTAAGGCTGGCTCAATATTAGGAAAGCTACCAGCATAATTGACCATATCAATAAAAAAAAACAAACAGAAATCATATGATTATCTCAATAGATACAGAAAAAGCTTTTGCCAAAATACAGCACCTATTCCTATTAAAAACACTAGAAAGTGTAGGAATAAATGAAGTTTTCCTTAAAATGGTAATCAGTAACTATCTAAAACCATCAACAAGTATTATCTGTAATGGGGATAAACTAGACGCATTCCCAATAAGATCTGAGGTGAAACAAGGATGTCCATTATTATCTCTATTATTTCAATATTGTACTAGAAATGTCAACTTTAGTAATAAGAGAAGAAAAATAAATTGAAGGAATTAGAATAGGCAGTGAGGAAATAGAACTATCACTATTTGTAGATGATATGATGGTACACTTAGACAATTCTAGAGACTCAACTAAAAAACCATAGAAATAATTCACTTTAGTAGGATATAAAATTACAGGATATAAAATTGCAGCATATAAAATTAATCCACATAAATCATCTGCATTTCTATATATTACCAATAGAGGTCACAAGCAAGAGATAGAAATAAAAATTCCATTTGAAGTAACTGTAGAGGGGACAACTAGGTGGGCCAGTGGATAGAGTACTGCCCCTGGAGTCAGGAGGACCTGAGTTCAAATCAGGTCTCAGACCAGACACTTGAACTTACTAGCTGTGTGACCCTGGGCAAGTCACTTAATCCCAATTGCCTCACAAAAAAATAAATAAATAAATAACTGTAGACAATATAAAATATTTGGGAGTCTGTTGGCCAAGACAAACCCAGGAAATATATGAATACAATTACAAAACACTTTTTACTTTAATAAAGTCAGATCTAAACAGTTTGAAAAATATTA
>NW_020954569.1:8288306-8292697 GCF_900497805.2 Vombatus ursinus | reverse complement strand
GGTAGGCTGAGCTAATATAATAAAAATGACAATTCTACCTAAATTAACTTAGTTATTTAGTGTCATACAAATCAAATTACCAAAATTGATTTAATAGAGCTAGAAAAAATAATAACAAAATTCATCTGGAAGAACAAAAGATCAAGAATATCAAGGAGATTAATGAAAGAAAAAATGCAATGGAAGTTGGCCTACCCATACCAGATCTAAAACTATATTATAAAGTGGCAATCATCAAAACTATTTGGTGCTGGTTAAGAAATAGAGTGGTAGATCACTGGAATAGGTTAGATACACAAACATAGTAGGGAATGACTAGTAATCTCCTCTTTGATAAACTCAGATTCTAGCTTCTGGGATAAGAACTCATTATTTGACAAAAACTACTGGGAAAACTGTGAAAGAAAAGTATGGCAGAAGCTGGGCACAGACCAACATCTCACACCCTATCCCAAGACAAGTTCAAAATTGGTACATGATTTAGACATAAAATGTGATACCATAAGCAAATTAGGAAAGCAAAGAATAGTTTGCCAGTCAGTTCTATGGAGAAGGGAAGAAGAGATAAAGAACATATGAAATGCAAAACATAAATTTCATTATTTAATTTTTTTTTGCACAAACAAAACCAACACAACCAAAATCAGAAGGAAAGTAGAAGGATGGAAACAATTTTTACAGCCAGTGTTTTTGATAAAGGGCTCATTTCTAAAAATATATAGAGAACTGACTCAAATTTATAAGAATACAAGTCATTCTTCAATTGATAAATGGTAAAAGGATATGAATAGGAAGTTTCAGATGAAGAAATTAAAGCTATCTATATCTACATAAAAATGCTCTAAATCACTATTGATTAAAAAATGCAAATTAAAACAACTCTGAGGCACCACCTCACACCCATCAGATTAGCTAATATGATAGAAAAGGAAAATGATAAATGTTTGAGAATATGTGGGAAAAGTGGGACACTAATGCATCATTTGTGGAGTTGTGAACTGATCCAACAATTCTGGAGAGCAATTTGGAAATATGCCCAAAGGGCAATCAAACTATGTATACTCTTTGATCTGGCAATCCCACTACTATATCTGTATCCCAAAGAGATCATAAAAAGTGAAAAAAGACCCATGTGTATTAAAATGTTTATAGCAGCTCTTTTTGTGGTGGCAAAGAATTGGTGATTGAGGGAATGCCCATCAATTGGGGAATGGCTGAACAAGTTGTTATACATGAATATAATGGAACTCTATTGTAGCATAAGAAATCATGAGCAGGCAGATTTCAGAAAAACCTGGAAAGACTTACACGAATTGTTGTTGAGTGAAGTGAGCAGAATCAGGAGAACATTGCATACAGTAACAGCAATTTTTGTGGGATGATAAGCCATGACTGGATTAGCTCTTCTCAGCAATATGATCCCAGATAATTCCAAAAGACTCATAATGGAAAATGTTTTCCATATACATAGAAAAAACTATGAAGTCTGAATGCAGATCAAAGCATACTATTTTCATTTTTGGTGGTTTTTCCCTTTTCTTCTGTTCCTTCTTTCACAGTTTGACTAATGTGGAAATATGTTTACATTGCATATGTATAACCTATAACCTATATATGTATAACCTATATAAAACCAGAATGTTTGTGGTCTTGGGGAGGGGAGATTGGAAGGAGAAAAAATATTGAAACTCAAAATCTTATAAAAATGAATGTTGAAAACTCTTTATGTATAATTTGTAAAAATAAAATATTATTTACCAAAAAATATCTTGTGAAACTTGAATGAGCTGAGTTTCTATGAACTAGAAAGTTCTAAGTAGAACAAAATCAACATAGTCTGGGAGAATTAGGGTTTTTTTAAATAATTATGAATGTGGTCTGGAGAATTAGAAAGAAGGATGTGGGAAAGATGTGAGAGTGGAATACCTGCTGGCCTTGACTTGAACTTAATATTTTATCCAAATGTGCTATCAAAGTATACTTCTTAACTTGTTTTTATTTGCATTTGGTTTTTGTTCTGAACATGAGATTTCATTGCCATAAGTTATTCCTAATGAAAAAACTCCCAGAACTAATGAAGATATTGCTCTGTAATTCATTCTTTCAGACAATTGCCAGTGATTAAATGTTAAATGACTTGCTCAGTGTCACATAGTCAGTTTGTGTCAGATGTGGGACTAGAGCCCAGGACTTTCTGATTTTGAGACCAGATGTTTGTTAATCGATTTAAGTGCCTGTTCAATACTCCTTTTGCCTATATGTTTCTTATATAAATCTATCTCAGTATTTTATTCCCCAAATTTAAATTTTCTAGTAGGAAGGAACTCATATGAGTTGTTAACTTTCTTTACAAAGAGTCATATATACCACATGCAATGCATACTTAACACATGCTTAGTGATAATAAAGTACTTTAAAAAAAATCCACAAAACAAACCAATTGAGCATTGCCCTTGACTTCTGAACATAGTTTATTCAGGAAGGAATTTCTGTTTGTCATGCTTGGATGCATTTTCTAGTCTGGAAAAGTTAGTTCTGGGATAGCATTTGACTATGTGTGGATAATGCCTTTTCTCTCCTGGATGCTGCTGTGCTCCCTCCAGCTACAAAATGATTTTCAATTGCTTCCAATGTACTGTGATGTGGCTTCTAAGGCTGTGACCATAAAGGCCTCAGACAGCTGAATAAGAATTATTATTACTATTTTTTTTTGGTCAGGATGACTATATCCAATGGGAAAGAAACAGGCAGATTATCTTCCAGAAAGTTTAAATGGAAAACTTCTAGACAAAGCCCAAATATTCTAGGAGTTCACTTTGTGCTTTGTACAGTAAAGTTACAAGTTAAAAAAACTATCCCCAAGAAGATCAAATAGCAAAAATGATGAGACTGAATTATAAGCAAGCATGGTAAGGAAATGGAAAATCACTTTGCACTCTGGTTTCTTTCCAAACACATGATGTTCTTGGACAAAGTGCACAAAACTGAACCAGGTGGTATATTTTTAAAGTTAAATGTCTTTGAAATGAATGAAAACCTATCATGCAGTGAATCTGAATTAGTGTAATGATTTTCAGTTGCTCCTGAATGTAAGGAGTGGGTAGGGATTTTATTTCATACACTAATGTCATGCAGTGGCATAAGACAATTACAATTGGAAATGGGCAGTACTCTTTGCTCAAATGCATAATAATCAATATGGCAACCTTTTAAAATTATCTGTTTTTGCTTTTATCATCTTGTTGAATTGCAAACAATTTTCATCCAATGCCAGAGCTGTGATATTCCCAGGATAAATGTATATCCTGGGAACATAAGAAAGTTATTTGTTGATAAGAAAATATGTCTTGAATTAAATTTATAACTATTCTTTGACTTAACTTTTAGTCCATTGACTGGAACTCATAGCAACCTAAACTTTATAAATTTTTGTAGAAGTTAAATGTAAAACAGATGGACGCGCACATCAGATCTGTGACTTTTTCAGTCAACACACACATGCATCTAAGTATTCCATTTCCTGACTATTCATTTCATTGGCTGTCCCCCATACCTAGTAATTCGCCTCTCCTCATTTTTGCTACCTGGATTCCTTAGCTTTCTAATTCCCCAATCTACCTTAATATTCATGCCTACTCTCTGTTGTTTATTTCCAATGTATCCTGTATGTAGCTTTTTTTTTTAACCTAGTTGTTTTCCTACTGTCCCCCTCATGGGAGCAGGAGACATTTTTTTTTTTTTTTACTTTCTTTGTATTCTCATTGCTCAGCATAGTGTTTGGTACATAGTGTTCAATTGCTCATAGTGTTGTTCAATTGACAGTTGTTCTGTCATGTTTGACTCTTTGTGACCCCATGGACCATATTTATTGTGTCATGGAGTTTACTTGGCAAAGACACTGGAGTGATTTACCATTTCACTTTCCATGGGACTAAAGCAAACAGAAGTTAAATTACTTTCCCAGGATCACACAGCTAATAAGTGTGGTCAAATTCGAACTCATGTCTTCCTGACTCTAACCCCAGTGCTCTATCCACTAAGGCACCTAGCTGTCTCCTAAGCAGAGGTTAAGTGTCTTGCCCAAGATCACACAGCTAGTAAGTGTTCAATACTGGATTTGAACTCCCGTCTTCTTGACTCCTTAGGTAGCTAGGTGGCACAGTGAATAGTTCCAGGACTGAAGACAAGAAGACTCATCTTCCTGAGTGTAAATCTGGCCTCCAACTTAGTAGCTGTGTGACTCTGGGCAAGTCACTTAACCTTGCTTACATTAGTTCCTCATTTATAAAATGAGCTGGAAGAAGAAATGGCAAACCACTCCAGTACCTTTAACAAGAAAACCTCAAATGGGATCATGAAGAGTCACACATTTCTGGAAAATAACTGAACAC
>NW_020954569.1:8282291-8288288 GCF_900497805.2 Vombatus ursinus | reverse complement strand
CCTCCTCCTCCTCCTCCTCCTCCTCCTCCTCCTCCTTCTTCTTCTTCTTCTTCTGCTGCTGCTGCTGCTGCTGCTTGCTACATCACTATTCTAGGAATGAATGCAGAAAAAGACTTTCTTCATTATATGTCCTCTAGTGCCCAAATTTTATTAATAGATAATGCCTTTGTGATGTAATGTAATCAGAATTCTGCCTGCAATGATGATAGAACATGGCAAATGATGTATGTTTGCTGGATTTGTCTCTCTTATTCTAACCAGGAAGGATAGCAAAACACTGATACATACATATTTACTATAAAAAATATATACAAGTTCATCCATCTCATAGCATCATCCCATGCTCCCCTTAATAGCCAGATAACCCATAGTACTAATGTTAGTTATAAGCCAGGTAGAGGCTGTAAGTCATGTTAGAGTTGTTATAATAATATGATGGATAGAAAAAAATGACTTTATAGTCACAGGTTTTGGTGTAATTAAGTAAAAATAAAACCCATAGCATAGTCAAAATATCATTTTTAATTAATTATAATAATTTTATTCTAATAATAACTAAATGACATAATTGGCTTGAGATCAAAGGGACATGAGATCAAATTTTACCATAGACACTTACTATCTTTGTGATTCACCTCAGTCACCTCATCTGTAAATAATTCATAGGGTGTGTGGTGAAGATAAAGTGGTATATTTATACCACTTAAAAATTTTAAAACCCCTCAATAAATGTTAGCAATTATTGTTTTAATTGATTTACTTAGTGAGTCTTTTTGATATAAAATGTATAAACAAGTATTCTCATTTTTATAAAATGTATACTTACAGTAATGTTGTCATTTATTTTCAAATCTGATACAGAGGATAATATTTCTTTAGCAGAGAAGTTTTGGAGAGGGTAACATCCACAAAGTTGAAACTTACTGGCTCATTATAATCAGACAAAATGCTACTCTTAAGTTGGATTACATGAATTTATGTTCTCAGGCATTCACTAGTAGATGAATATATTCATTTCATTTCCTCTAAGTGTACAATATTATGTTGCCAAAATTGAGATCAGTCTTTTTATTGGTTCAATAAAACAGTCCAATATCTTAACCAGTTCAATTAAGAAAAGCAGTTGCATTCATTCACAAAGGTACATTAAGTTTTATTGTGAGTTAAATCCCTAGTTGATCTTGTGATCAAAAAAATAAAAAGTAATCTTAAAGCAAACACTCATATTCATTACGTTCTTCTCAAGTACACAAATTGGTTTCATTATTATATTCTGTGTGAAAACCAAAGCCGAAGGCAAACAAAAATACTAAGGGTCAGAAATAAACATGGAAAGAATTCTAGACATGGAAAAGAGGCAAAAGGAGGGAAGCTGCCTATGTGAAGGGGAAATAGAATGTTGGCTTGCAGGGACAGCTAGCAAGCCAAATTAAATGTACATGGAAACCATGAAGGGGAGTAATAACACAAGTCTGGCAAAAAAAATATGTACCAGTAATGGAGAGCTTTAATACCATTCTTTAAATACACACATATTATATATGTATATATATATATACATATATATATATATACACATACATTTATTATCTTAGAATTATTATCTTAGAAATAATAGCATTTTTTGAATAAAGGAGTGACCTGGTCTGAGTTGTTCAAAGGAGCTCTGATTTGACAGCTGTATGGAGGACTGATTGAACAGGATGAAGAATGGAAGCTAATTGAAAAGAGCTGATGTCATTCTGTACTATTGTACTGGCATGTGAGAGGACTTAAGAGATGTTGTCAAGGTAAATTTTGCAACTGATTGGATATTTCAGGGTGAGCTATGATCTTGAGTGGCTTACAGAATAATAATACACTCAAAAGAACTAAGAACTTGGGGGTGAAAGATAGGTTTAGCTAAGAAGAAAATGAGTTCCATTGTGCGTATATTGAGTTTGAGAGGATAATGACACAGCTAAGCAACAATATTCAATTAGTAGTTGGCAATAGAGATATATTAGGTCTAAATATTTTGATTTCACAGTAATTTGAATACATATGATATAGAATGATATGAAAATACAAAAAAAGTTTCCAGGATCCTCTGAGACTTCGATGAGTATTTCATTGTATATGTACAATCATTAATGTTGAGACCCTCTCTCTCCAGTGTTGAAGGTAACATCCTCTACAAGTGTTCTCAACCTGTCTTTTTTCTTCTAGTCCAAAGGGACTTGACCAATGTTCTAGCAACCTGCCTCATTTCCATATTTCATCATCCTGACTCAGTTGCCTTTTCCTCTTGGAACTTCCTTTGGTACTTTAAAAGCCTCAATACCTGAAGTCTTCCCACATTTGAATATCTCTTCATGCTGTTTGTTTTCTCCTTATAGTAAATTACATCTCAGGGCATCCATTTTGGCTACAATTCAGAAGGCCTTGCTTCATTCTCCTCCGTTCTATATTTCTGATTCTCCAAATTTTTCAGGTTCCAAGGAGAAGAGGGTGATCAACAGAGTCAAAGGTTATAGAGAAGTCAAGAAGGATGAAGACTAAGAAATAACCATCAGATTTGGAAATTAAGACATCAGTGGTAACTTTTGAGAGAGTCATTTCAGTAAAATGAAGAGGTCAATAGCCAGCCTGCAGAGAGTTAAGAGAGTGACAGGAAAGGAAATGGAAGCCTATACTATACATGGAATTTGGTCATGAAAGTGAGGAAAGATATAATATAATGGTTAGTGGGGAGGGGACAAATTAAGTGAAGGTTTTATTAATGATGAGAGCTACATGGGGATATTTGTAGGCAATAGGAAATAGTCCATAGACAATGAGAGGTTGAAGATTAGTAAAAACATGGATATGATAGATGGGACAATCTATTGGAGAAGATAGGAGGAAAAGTAATCACTTGCGAATGTATAGGGATTTGTTTAGCAAGTAGAAGGGCTACCTCGTGATATGAGGGAAGGTTTTAGGAAGAAATAGTAATGGAAGGCATTTGAGTGAGGTGAAATTAGGAAGAAATGACATCTTAGTAAATTGCCTCAACTTTTTCAGAAAAAAAATAGAGCCAACTTCTCAGTTGAAATGGGAGGGGTAGGGGAAACACAGAAAGATAGAAAAGGGATGGAAAGGTTTAGAAAATTCTCTCTGTTCAATAAGCATATGAAATAATTGCCTTGTAGTGAGGGCTCAGTTGTTATTATGTAGCACAAATTTGTAATGGAACTCATCAATAAAGTTTTTTTTTTTCTTCCACCTTTGTTTAGCAACATACAAATAGGAGCGATGGTAGTGAATGACAGAAACAATTCAAGAATGAGGCATGGGCAAGATCTGTGATAAGATATGGGGGTAAAAGAAACAAGATAAGAGGATAATTGAAGTGGTTTACCAAGGGGCCAAGATGAGAAAGAAGAGAAGATGAAGAAAAGAAGAGACTGTAGTCATTGTGGAAATAATAGCCTGAGAAAGAATTGAGGGATGGATGGATGGCATGATGAAGATAAAAAACAGGGTAGGGGTTGCAAACAGAAAGAAATGTGGGATGACAACAAATTATAGTCAGATTAAGGAATTTTGTACTTTGTGAACATGGAAGTGGAATACTTATTGGTGATAGCATAATCAAAGGTATAATCATATATTTATATAAAATTAGTACAGTGGAGGAGTAAGTCACAGGAAAAAAAAGTAAGTTGAACTGGTAAGTTAGGATGTTTGAGTACTGTTTATATGTTTGTTTGTTTGTTTGCTTGTTTTGGTATTGCTTGCTTATTTTGTCTGTGCATCTGGTAAGGTAGAACTCTTTTATTTATTATAAATCTCTTTTAGGAAATGCTGAAACATTGCAGGTAAATCAACACAGTATACTTCAGTCTCACCCAATCTCCTTTTTCTTTTGCAAAAAACTATAGCAGAATGATAGGAAAGGGGTCACAGGTTATGGAGAATCGTGTAACTTTGTTTCTATGTTTTATCATCTATCCTCATATAACTTTTGCAATATGTATGTGGAATTCTTGGCCATTGTTCAATAAGTGGGCATATTACTAAATGATTTAAATATCACTTTTAACTATAAGTAAAACCAAAATAACTATGGAAGTAGAAATATACTTGGAGGTAGAACATGGAAATTAAATATAAATGGAAGGATGTCTTACTGGTTCTCTTTAGAGAAGTTGATGGAATTAGAAAAATTAATTTTATCATGATTCTAGAGGTAATAAAATATGATTATTTATGAAGCCAGAAATTTAATATACAATTTTTCTTGAGATAAATAGATAGATATTAAATTTAACATGGTAGTACCAACACTAAGGTTTGCTAATGGTTTAAAAACTATGTGATCTGTATATTCTTTGGCCACCTTACCTTTGCCACCAGCACTACTCAACAGAAGGGGTACATAGGACTAGGAGTTATTTAAATTTTTCTTTGTGTAATGGGTTAGCCCAAGAATATGGTCAGTAAGTGGCCAGTCTATTGCTGAATTGCTAATCTGTGATTAGCTGAAAACTAAGACTCAGGAAGACCAACCATGATGGAATAAAATATAATAATGCAGCCCAGCTCCCTAAACACTTGCTTTATTACTAACAAATATCGTTTAATCTTTCATTTCTTCCTTTTTCACCACTTTCATTTTCTGGAATTAACTGAAGCTGGATATGACCTGATGACTGCTTTCCTTGACACCCTCCACAGTACTACTTGCACTTTCATTTTTATCCCTTACTCAATGGTTGTGATAGAAAAATAAGATTATTCCTTGTTTCCCATTATCAGTTACAGATGATATATGTACCACCATGACACAGCTATTTTTCTTCTTTTCAGGTTCATACTATTCAAAAAGATTGCCCTTTTAGATCCTGGTGGCCTTTATATATTGACCTCAAAGACATTTTTCTCCTTCCCTTAGGATTTCATGCCTACCTCACAGTCTTTCTCTTTTTTATCTTCTATTTTCATGCAAATGGAATTTCACATACATATGGATATTCCCTCAAATACGATAACTTCCTACTTTCTCAATATAGCTGACTCATATGAGCACTCCATATCAGCTATACACAATCATGTTTTCATATTTCTATCTAATCATAAGTATTTCACTTCCATTTTCATGAAATCCCTTAACTGAAATCTTTCCCTGTCTTTCTTACTAACTCTCTTCTTTATACTCACAATTCCTTCTTTCATCTTCCATTTCTGCTTCCATCAATTATTTTCCATGCCATCAACCCCGTAATGGCTACACTTTCCTTTCTACCTGATCTTGCCCTCTTAGTGTATAATTCAGTACACTATCTTCAAATTTTGATTCTTTTGCTCCATGTCTTATCATTGGTAACATTTTATCGAACTCTAACACTGGATTACTCTTCCCACCATGTTTGAGTCTTATTCATATTTTGCTGAATGAAACTGAAGAAAACCACAAAATAGTGCTGATTTGGTAGACTAAAAATTATGTTACATAATTTCAAGTGGGCCTTCACTGCAACAAGGTCATCATTCTACTCCTTTCGTACTAAATCACTATACTACTCTTCACAGTGGCTGTTCCAAAGCTTCTCATTTCCATTCAAGACTCCCACATAATTTTCTTGTCCCAACCTCCCTTATGAGGACCTTGCCTCACTTCATTTAAAAAAAATGAGATTCTGGTTGGTAGTTTCTCTATTTCCCTTCTTCTTAATCTCATATGACTCACACATCTTCCTCCATTATCTTTTGCTTTACTCCAGTGAAAATGATGTCACAGTTATTATTGTCTTCATTTTAGAGGTGAAGGAACAATTTTAATAAGGTTAAGTGATGTGCCAAGGACCATACACCTAGTTATGGTCTGAGGTGGAATTTCAAAACACCTCTCTTAAAAGATTATTTTTACCAGAAAAAAATGAGGACATTTTCTTTGATCGTTCTTTGGGATCTAATGCAAGAGAAGATTACGAAATTTAGGTGCAGGTTACAGCCCCAAATTTATACACACAT
>NW_020954569.1:8275756-8282256 GCF_900497805.2 Vombatus ursinus | reverse complement strand
AGATAGATAGATAGATAGATAGATAGATAGATAGATAGATAGATGTTGATCTGGAAAACAAAGTGAGGGCCTGATCTAGGAGTAGATTTTTAATTCAAATTAGAATACTTTGTAAAGAACTTTCTGGTAAATGTAATTTAAATTTGTATTACAGTTACAGGCAATATAACAGAGTGGTTTCAGTTCTCTCAAATCATATTTCCAGTAGTGATTTGGGGACTTATGCAGATAAAAGTTACATTATCTCTACTTTTTCTTTTATATTTTCCCTTATAGAACTGTTTTTCTCCATTTGTCTTCACATAGAAATTTATTTTCTCCTGGTACTTACCCATTCTTTTTTCTAAATAACCTAATAACTGATTTGCCCACAAGATGTCCCCTGTCAACAACTACTTTAACAATTTTTCTTTGAAAATTCAGATGGCTAGAACTTTATTCAATAGATTTTGTTCTTTTTACTGCTTGTTCTTAGGAGACTTTAGTCCATCCTGGATTGATTGTAAATTATTGCTGATAAACAGTTGTCAATATATCAAAATCTGTCTTACATGTGGCTTACAGACAATTCATCATGTATCAGTGAGAAAAAATTTATTCATATCTTCTATATATTATGTTTTATAGATGGAAACAAAAACCCTATACAAAGGCAGAATAAGCACTTACCCTTACCAGGTAGGGAGGAAAGAGACACTGCAAGTCCCATTCTGCCTCAAAATAAATCTCATATTGGCCTTCTGTACTGACTGAGAAGCTTCATAGTATAATGGTAAAAATCAATTTAGCATGGATTTTGCATCAAGAAGACTGACTGGGTTTGAACCCAACCTCTGAAATTTACTAGTACAACCTTAATATAATTCAGTTAACCACTTTAAGCCTCATCTATAAAATTGGGATGAAAATAATGCCTGTAGTATTTGTCTCACAGAGGGTATTGAGTGTATCAATTAGTATAATATTGATATAGAGTTTTATAAACCATAAAATACCATATAAATTTGATCTATTAGTATAATTTTATTCAGAACACTGAAAAGCCCTGTCAAAAGATAAATTAAATGTTATATTTAAGAATAAGATTTTCAGAGCAGAACCAAGAGAACATCGTACACAGTAACAGCCACGTTGTGCGATGACTAACTTCAATAGACTTAGCCCGTTTTAGCAATGCAAGGACCTATGATACCTCCAAAAGTCTAATGATGGAAAATGCTATCCACATCCAAAGAAAGAACTATGGAGTTTGAATGCAGATCGAAGCATACTATTTGCTATTTTTTTCTTCTGTTTTGTTTTGTTTCCTCTTTCTGGTGTTTTCTCTTATTAGTTCTAACTTCCTTTTCAAATATTCAGTTAGGCCCCTCCCATCTGAGCTCCTCTGCACACAGGAACTCTGATTTTTTAAAAGGGAGAAATAACTGGACTGAAGTCCAGCATGAAGTTCTGGGGAGGCCATTATTAACATGTCCTGTTTTCTCCAGAGGTACCACTAACCAAGAATTGGGAGAAATTTGATCATAGATTTGTGCAAAAGAACCTTACACAGACAGGGAATAGTGTATTCATTAAGTTTGATTGTAAAATATTAGTGTATATTGACAACAAGACAAGTACTCAGGCAAACTGGGCCATTGATTTCTTTACTAAATTAAGGCATCAATAAAATCTCAAGGAGCCTAATAGATGACCTTTCTCTTAGTAGGTGCCTACACTTTCCCAGCAATAAGTGTCATGTACCTGTAACAATTATGCTCACTTAAAGAAAAGGTATAGATGAACACAAGAATCCCTCAAACTTCTAAATGCTACCAAATTCCATGTGTTAGCAAATACTGATTTCACAGCAGACAATCTGAAATTTCTCTATTCAAAAAAACCCAAGAGAGTTTATGCTTCAACTTTTTAAACAATTGCTTTTCTTTAGCTGTGATCTCCCAACAACTGCTTACCAGGCAAAGTCACTAAAAAGAAACTCCAAAATTAATCTCCACTGTATCATAAACTTTTTTTGATACCGTGATTTTGAGATCATTTAGAATATACTTACTGGGGTTAAATAAGATACTCTTTTTGTACCCAGAGACTTTACTGGAGAGCTATTAACCACATTCAATGTGGAGATTGTTTTCAATAATGAAAATGTTCCATTCCATCCACATGATCTCATATATTTTTCTGAAGACAATTATTTTTTAAAGGCTCTCACATTTTCAAACACATGAAGCAAATTATAGTAGAAGCATCTCCAAATTCTCCTTTACCTCAATAGTCTTTATTCTTTTTTTTAAATTTTAATTTATTTTATTTTTCCCCAGTTACGTGTAAAAACAAATTTAACATTCATTTTTAAAACTTTGAGTTCCAAATTCTCTCCCTTCCTCTTTTCCCACCTCACATCATTGAGAAGACAAACAATTTGATACAGCTTATACATGTGTAATCCTGCAAAACACTTTCACAATAGTCATGTTGTGAAAGATTGTATTTCCCTCTGTCCCATCCTGCCTCCCATTTATTCTATTCTTTTTCTTTTCACCTTGTCCCTCCTCAAAAGTGTTTTGTTTCTGACTACCCCCCTCCCCTAATCTGCCTTTCCTTTTATAGTCCCCTCTTCTTTTATCTCCTTCCCTCCTACTTTCCTGTAGGGTAAGATGGCTTTCCATACCGAATTGAGTGCGTACATTATTCCCTCCTTAAGTCAAATCCAATGAGAATTAGATTCACTCATTCTCTCTCACCTTCCCCCATTTCTCCTCCATTGTAAAAGCTTTTTCTTGCCTCTTTTATATGAGATAATTTATCCCATTCTACTTCTCCATTTCCCTTTCTCCTACTACATTTCTCTCTCACCTCTTAATTTTATTTTTTAGATATCATTGCTTCACATTCAACTCACACCTGTGCCCTCTGTCTACATATACTCCTTCTAACTACCCTAATTATAAGAAAAGTCTTATAAGTTACAAATATCATTTTTCCATGTGGGAATGTAAAGTTTAATTTTAATAAGCCTCTTATGATTTCTCTTTGTTCTTCACCTTTTCATGCTTCTCTTGAGTCTTGTATTTCAGTCAAATTTTCTATTTAGCTCTGGTCTTTTCTCAAAAATGCATGAAATTTCTCCATCTCATTGAATGCCCACTTTTTCCCCTCATGGATTATACTCAGTTTTGCTGCATAGGCTATTCTTGGTGGTAATCCTAGCTCATTTGCCTTCCAGAATGTCCTACTTCTCTTACTTGATTTCAAAATCCTTTTTGAGCTCTTCCATGGCCTGAGACCAATTCATTTTTTTTTCTTGGAGGCTTTGGATGTAGGAGCTTTGACTCTGTTATCTTCTTTTGAGTGTGTATTTTTATCTTTCTTGTCACCAAAGTGAGTTTCTATAACTAGAGGTTTTTTTTTCATTGTTTGTACATTTTCCCAGCCTATTACTTGACTCTTTAACTGTTTGTTAAGGTAGGGCTCAGCTTCCAGTGTGGAGAGTAAACTGTTCCATGTTTCAGGGGTTTTGTACAGCTGTTTTAAGAGATACTTCTAGGAACCAGTAAGTTTTCAGTTTTTCCAAGGTGGTATGATCTAAGGAGAGGTGTTTACTCCTCTCCTCACCTGTGCTCTGACCTGTGAGTGACCGAAAGCACTCTTTTCTGCCCTGGAATTTTGAGGAGGGTCCCCTCACCAATGCTGCCATAAGCTCTGCTATGTTAGTGCTCCTCCTCACCACAAGACTGCCAACCAGGACTGTGACCCAGATCCAAGCATGGGCAAAGCAACAGAGCCCTGCCTCAGTGCTAGCAAAGAGATCTTTGTAATCTCCTTCTGATCACTTGTTCAATACCTTTACTGTCTATGGGCTGAGAGCTCCAGAAGCAGGCACTGCCACTGCTGCTGCTGATTCAGTCATTCTTGAGGCCTGCTCCTGGTTTGCTGGGGCTGGAAGTGTGCTGGCACAGCCTGAGCTGGACTGTGCTTCTCTCTCACTAAGGTCTGACAGACCTTTCCTGCTGACCTTCTAAGTTTTCTTTAGCTTCTGAGGGCTGAGAAGTCAGAAAACTGCCACCGCTGCCAGTGATTCAGTCCCCTGAGGCCTGCTTTATTTCTGCTTGGGCCTGGTCCGTGCTGGGGTGGCCTTTACTGGACTGCACTCCTCTCTCAGTCTGGTGCAACAGACCTTTCCTATTGCCCTTCCAGGTTGTCTTGGGCTGGAAATTTTTTTCACTCCGTATTTTTGTGGGTTCTGCTGTTCTAGAATGTTTAGTGTCATTTTTTAAAGGTATTGGGAGGGATTTGGGGGAGAGTTCAGGCAAGTCCCTGTCTTTACTCTGCCATCTTGGCTCTACCCCAGCAGTCTTTATTCATAAATGTAAAAGAATATTCTCAGTCTTTTAGACCATGGGAACTATGATTATATTGGGACTGGCAACACCCACAGTATAAATAAAGAACTTATTTTGCAATTTATGTATGAACAAATTCTATATCTTATTGCTGACTATAGTGTAGAAAGGCTGGATTTTCAGTGGACTAAACACATTAGATGAAGTACATCACCAGTTCCAGAAAGTTTCCTTTAAATGTTCTATTTTTGTTTCTCAAAATATGTGTGTGCATAGTTCCATAATTACATTCATTGTAGAGTTTCATATTAATAATTCTATTTCCAAGATCCTTGAAACCTTTTACTATTATTATATATCATATTCCATTAGGAATAGCTAAGTAGTTACTCAGGATAATAACACCTCTACCACACAAGGGTTTTGAGAGGATTAATCTTTGTTAAGAACTTTGAAAATGAAAAGCACTAATGTAAGTAATGTTATATTTTTATGTTATCTCTTTCTATCATCCAATCACTTCATTTTTTATTGGTAAGAAGGTTTTATATATATATATATATATATGTTAAGGTTTTCTAGAAAGAGATTTCATATTTCTCAAGTGTCTTTATCCTTGCTTTTAAGACTTAAACAATTAGCAATTTAATTTCAAATTTCATTAAGACAACTTTAATATTTGACTTTATTTATTACTGCTTCTGAAATACTTTTTAAATAATTAAAAAAAGTTAACTTCTAGGTGTTTCAAATGAAACTCAATGGAACTTAGTCTTCCCCTACTTAGCTCCAGCCAGAAAAATGGGTATCTTGAAAGTGGGGCTACCATTTCATATGCCTGTTCACACAGTGACTTTATGTTAACAGAGAAGGACCAACTAATTAAAAACTGACTTATTGAGAAGCGAAATCTTTCTTGACCTTCATACCTAGCAAAGAATTTTTAATGTAGAAGGTGTCTTATGTAAACTCCATACTTCAGAGGAACATTCTAGTAAGAAAGGATATTATTGGGAACATGTGACCTCACAAAGCAGAGGTAGCAGACAGGGCTCCAGTCAAAGATCTGGAGAAGTCCCTTAATCCTAAAACAAGTTTATTAAGTGAGGAAGTAATATAATATCACCTGAGATTAAGGAAAATCACAATGACATCTATTAGAAGGATAGAATGGATTGGAATATAGAGATGAAACAATGAGAACAAATAGAAAACAAATGCCAAATTGCACATGAGGTCATAAAGGACTGAAAAATGTGATAGCTGTGCAAGAGAGAGAGTGGGATATATGGTAGGGTTACACATTATCACATTGTTGCTTTTGATTATTTAGAATAATATTTCATGTAATTACTGATAGTTTTCATTCTTTTTTAAAACTTGTAAGATCAATTAGACATTTAATACATTTATCCCTTATATATCTTGAATATCTGACTATTTATTTTTAGTTTTTGACATTCACTTCAATAAGATTTTGAGTTCCAAAATTTCTCCCTATCTCTCTCTTCATCCCATCCCAAAACAGCATGCAATCTGATATAGACTCTACACATATATTCTTATTGAATCTTTCTTCACTTTAGTCATGTTGTAAAGAAGAATTAGAACAAATGGTAGAAACCACGAGAAAGAAGAAATAAACAAACAAAAAAAAGAAAAAAGAGATCAAATAATGTGCTTTGATCTGCATTCAGACTGCATAGTTTTTTGTTTTTTGTTTTTTTTTTTTGGATGTGTACAGCATTTTCCATCATGAGTCCTTTGGAGTTGTCTTAGATCCTTGCATTGTTGAGAGAAGATGAGTCTGTCAAAGTTAGTCATTGTACATTGTGGCTGTTATTGTGTACAATGTTTTCTTGGTTCTGCTCACTTCACTCAGCACCCATTCATTTGAGCCTTTCCAGGTTTTTCTGAAGTCCATTTGCTCATCAATTCTTATATCACAATAACATTCCATTACATTCATATACCACAACTTGTTCAGCCATTCCACAACTGATGGGCATCCCCTAATTTTCCAATTCTTTGCCACCACCAAAAGAACTGCTATAAATATTTTGTACATGTAGTTCCCAAAGAGATTCCCATTTATATGATTTCTTTGGGATACAGACCTAGAAGTGGTATTACTGGGTCAAAGAGTATGCAGATTTT
>NW_020954569.1:8275583-8275647 GCF_900497805.2 Vombatus ursinus | reverse complement strand
CCTCAGAGTTGTTTTGATTTGCATTTCTCTAATCAATAGTGATTTAGAGCATTTTTATATGGCT
>NW_020954569.1:8263547-8275536 GCF_900497805.2 Vombatus ursinus | reverse complement strand
ATAGATAGCTTTAATGAAAACTGCCTGTTCATATCCTTTTACCATTTATCAATTGGGGAATAACCTGTATTCTTACAAATTTGACTTAGTTCTCTATATATTTTAGAAATGAGGCCTTTATTGAGGATACTAATTGTAAAAATTCTTTCCCAGTTTTCTGCTTCCCTCCCAATTTTAGTTGTACTGGCTTTCTTTGTGAAAAACAAACTTTTCAGTTTAATAGAATCAAAATTATCCATTTTGCATTTGATAATGTTCTCTATCTCTTATTTGGTCATAAATACTGTTCTCTGTAAATCTGACAGGTAAACTGTTCCTTGCTCTCCCACTTTGCTTATAGTATTTGAATATGTGACTCTTACAAAAGACATTTGATGCAATAATTTTCACAGCTGGTAACTTCACTTCTCATGCTAATGTTATTGACTTTTGTCAATCGAATAACTGTAAATATATTGTAGTCAAAATTAGTTATGTCCTCTTTTTTCTCTGGTATAGTTGAGTCCCCATCTCTTAGATATAATTAAGAAAAGTACCTCCTTCCATTCCCTTCTTAAAGGATATACTGGCATTTAGTTTCAGTATATCTTTGTTGCATATTATTGTTGTATTAGGGAAAAGTACACCTCTTTTTTAAATGTTCAATGGCTTATGAGTGCCTCTTTTTGTTCCCAAATCTAACCTGAATTAAGAGAATTCAGGTTTCTGCCACACCTCCAACATATCTCTACCAATTTACTCAGTCCTTTCTACAGTTTTATTCTAGTTTTGTCCCTTGATAGAGACGTTGTAAGCTTTGCATTCACTTTAAGTCCTGGAATAATAACAATGCATCTCATATAAATATTATTATTTTTTCCTGATCCACAAAACTGCTGCTCAGAATTTCTGTCTGGCATCCTGTCACCTTTTGCTCAGTATCATAAACCTGTGTAAGAAATTCTTGTCTCCCAAAGTGGTAATCAACAAAAATTCCATCATACTCTTGCTACCTTTCTGTTTCTTCCCCAGGACGTGATTCAGGGAACTCATGAATTCAAATCACAATTTCGAAATGCTTATAAAATGAACAATTGTACAATAATAAACAGCATAATGAGCTTGTGCTAATGAACACAGACAGGAGAGGGCAGGACAAGATTGTAAAACAGTTCTGAGTTTAGTGTGGCTGAAACCTAGACTGCTTAATAGGAAACAGTGTGAAATCCAGTAGGAAAGATAGACTTAAACCAGATTACAAAAGGTCTAGAATTCAAGACTTATAAAAACAATTGCATTTTATTCTGCGGTATACTAGAAAAGTCTTTGTGTAGGATGGTGTTGTAATTGGAACTGTAGCTTAGGAAGATTTTAGGAGCAGTGTGAAGGATGTCTTGGAGAGAAGAGATACTGGATACAGTGAGAAGGATAATATATTATGGTAAGTGAGAGCTAAGGAAGGTCTAAACTAGAACAACAGCAATATAAGCAAAAAGAATAAGGATAGGTATGGGAAATATTCTGTAGGCAGAAATTACTAGAATCAGAAATGGATTGGATGCATTAATGAAGGAGAAGGAAGAGTAATAAAAGTCATCAAAGTTCTGATATTTGATGACATAGCATGATGGTTTCAAATTCCATGGGGATGAAAATTAACAAAAGATCATAGGATTGCCAATTGAAATTTTATAAGTGATCTTAAAAGGAGAAGTATCGGCAGAGTAGTGGGAACTAAAGCTGTAGTGTGAGAAATTAAAAGGAGAGTGAATGGAAAAATAGAGTGTAAGTAATTCTAAAAGTTTGGCAGTTAAGGGGATTAGACAATAGCATGAAAAGTATAGTAGAGGTAATGGAATATTTGGAATTAGCATGGTGTTGAAGAAAGAGTTATGGCTTTGTACTCAGAAGACAAAGATTCCAATTGTATTCCTCTCTAGATATATATAAAAATGACTCTAAATCCAGGTCATTTAGCATTTGCATATGTCCACAATTATTCCCCAGTGAGGTAATCGGGATTTCAGTTGCTTTTAAGGGGATCCTGTATCTGTTTTCTCTCTTTCCCAGGCCAGCTTCTATTATTAACTAAGCTGTCCTCACCAATAAATATTGAATTCAATTAAACACAATATTTAAAGGGCAATTGTGTGTAAAACATACTAGAGGTAAAGACAACTGCAAGGGTCCCTGCTCTCAAGGCACTTATCTTCTATTGACATGGTACATTATGTACACAAAAGGTAACATCAAGTCTAGTATAAAATAATTTGAGAAGGGAGATGATTAATTTATCAGATAATTGAAAGAGTGAAAAAGATGACTAATTGGAGTTTGAGAGTGCTTCTGAATAGTAGGTTCTATCTAAGCTAACTTTTGAAGGCAGCTGGTGGCATAGTGGTTACAGTGTTGGCCTGGAGTCAGGAAAACTTGAGTTCAGATATAGCCTCAGACACTCGCTAACAGTATAATCCTAGCAAGTCACTTAACCGTGTTTGCTTCAGTTTCCTGATCTGCAAAATGAGCTGGAGGAGGAAATGGCAAACCACTCCACTACCTTTACCAGGAAAACCCCACATGGAGTCATGAAGAATTGGACATGACTGAAATGACTGAACAACAAGGTTCCCAAAGAGGTGGAAATGAGAATGAAATATATTCCATATATTGGTGATAGGATTGAGGTAGGATTTCCACTTTCACTGGAAAAGGAATTTTTTTACAAGTCCAAATTTTTCCCAGAATCTATAGTTTTAGTTTGATTTTTCTTCTGTTCACACAGCCAAAGTATAGTAGATGCAAAACTTTAACCTTGGTATTCCTGGCTTTAAAGCTAATTCTCAAAACACTGTTCCACACTGCCTCAACTATGCAAGGAGGCAAGAATAATCAATATTCATTTTGCTTAGGATGTGGAATATGAGAAAAGGAGTGATATAAAACATCTGTACAGATAGATTGATATCATAACATGGAAATTCTTAATTATCAGACTGAGAAGTTTCTATTTTATCTTTGAGGCAAAATGGAACCATTGAAGATTTTTTTTTGTTATTGAGATGACATACTCAGATTGTAGCTTATAAAGATTATTCTGGATAATGAATGAAGGATAGATTATAGAAAAGAGAGGAGAAAGACAATAATAAGTGAACCTAATTAGTGGATGTTTACAATACCCTGAGCAAGAGATGAGAAGGACTTTGATTCATGGTAGAGTAGTAATTGTGTGAGCATAAAAAAGAGTACAGATGAAAGAAATGCTGTGGAGATAGAATACACCATAGCTTGCAGGTCATTTCAAAAGCCAGTTGAAAGAGAGTGAAGAGTAAAGGATGATTCTGAGGTTATATTATATAGGTGACAGTGAGGTTGGGGATTTCCTCAACAGAAATGAGAAGGTTTGGAGAAGGGGGACATTTACAAAGTGAAGATGATGAGTTTCACCTTAAACACATTGCATTTGGGATTCCAATTGGATATGAAGCTGTTGATGACTTGTAGGCAATTGGTGCTGTCAGACTAGAAATTGATGAAGAACTCAGGACTGCATAGATAAACTTGGTAGTTATTTGTGTAGAAATGATCATCAAAATCATGGAATTTGATGAGATTAACAAAGCAGAGAGGTTGGAGAGAAGTAAAGAAGGATAAATTCTTGGGAGATCCATCATTAGTTGCCAGGAGATGCATGATGTTTCAGTAAATAAAATGGAGGATTGTTCATGTCCATAACAGAAGAACCAGGACAGAATATCATTATGGAAGCCAAGGGAGAATAAAATATTCAGAAGAATGTTGTGATCCACAGTTTCAAAAGCTACAAATAGGTTAAATATAATAAAGTCTAATAAAAGATAATCAGATTTAGGATTTCAAAGATCATTGTTAACCTTGGAGAAAGAAGTTTTGGTTTAACTATACGGATGGAAGTCAAGCTGCAAAAGGTTACAAAGTGATTAAGAAGTAAGGACATGGACACAGTTTGAGTAAATGCATTTTTTTCAGAATTTTGACTGTGAAAGGGAGAAGAGATATTGGACAATAGCTTCAGGGGATGAAAGTGTCAAGTGGATGTGTTATTATTATTGTTATTTGATTGTTTGTTTCAACAGATTGAGACCTGTGAATGTTCTTAGATATTAGGATAGTACTAGTAGGTAAAGACAGGTTAAAATGTGAGCAAGGAGTGATTGAAGGGGGAATTATTAAACAGTTGGGTATGGGATCAAGGATGTAAACAAAGGGCTTAGCTTTGGCAAGGAGAAGGGCCACCTATAACTCAGAGATTGAAACAAAATAGAAGATGGGATACAATTTAAAAGTTTGAGACACACGAATAACATGAAAGTTGGTTAGGTCCTCTGAGGACAGGACAATGTGGCTTTGGAAGAGAGATGTTTGGGGATAGAGCCAAGATGGCGGAGTGAAAGCAGTGACTTACTTGAGCTCTCCCCCAAACTCCTCCAAATACCTGTAAAACATGACTCTAAACAAATTCTAAAGCAGCAAAACCCACAAAAAGACAGAGTGAAGCAAATTTCCAGCCCAAGACAACCTGGATGGTTGATCAGAAAGATATATCACCAGATGGGGAGAGGAGCGCAATTCAGCATGGGCCGCAGCAAACCTGGAGCAGGCCTCAGAGGACTGAATCGCAGCAACTGTGGCAGTTTCCAGACTTCTCAACCCACTAACGCCAAAGACAACTTAGAAGGTCAGTGGGAAAAGTCTATTTCTGTGGTGAGAGAGAGAAGCTGGATCCCAGCCACAAGTCTCAAGTACAACCCCAGGGCGGCAGTTGCCTCCAGAGCTTCAGGCCCACAGACCGAGGGGGAATGAGGTGGCTGATCAGAGAGGGATTGCATGTATCTCTTTGCCAGGGCTGAGGCAGGAATCTCATGCTTTGCCCGTGCTTGGATCTGTGTCATAGTTCTGGATGGCAATGCTGGGGTGAGGAGGAGTGCTGGTGTGGTGGAGCTTGTAGTGGCTGGGGAGAGGAAATCCTCCTCACAGTTTCAAGACAGAAAAGACTGCTTGTGGTCCCTCATAGACCAGAGCACAGGCCAGAAAAGGAGTAAACACCTTACCATTGATCATAGCACCTTGGAAGAACTGAAAACTTACAAGTCCCTAGAAGTATCTCTGAAAACAGCTGTACAAACCCCCAAAGTTGGGACAGTACATTCTCCACATTGGAAGTACACTCTTACCTTAACAGGAGTTTAAAACTCAAATAATTGGCTGGGATCATGAGCAAACCTCGCAAAAGAGTCAGACTATATTATCTTACTTTGGTGACAAAGAAGATCAAAACATACAACCAGAAGTCAAAGCTCCTATGTCCAAAGCCTCTAGGAAAAATATGAATCAGCCCCAGGCCTTGGAAGAGCTCAAAAGGGATTTTGAGAAGCAAGTAAGAGAACTAGAGGAAAAACTGGGAAAAGAAATGAGAGTGATGCAAGAAAATCATGAAAAAGAAGTCAACAGCTTGTTAAAGGAGACCCAAAAAAATACTGAAGAAAATACTTCCTTAAAAATTAGAATACAACAATTGGAAACTAGTGACTTTATGAGAAATCAAGACACTATAAAACAAATCCAAAAGAATGAAAAATTAGAAGAGAGATGTTTGTGAGAGCTGTAAAAGGAGGGTGATAGAATACAACTCATGGATGATTGAAGGGATTGCCTTGAAGCAATTATGTATTTTGTCCAGTTGGAATGGTTGTGTGACTGCTTCCCATAAAATTCAGCAGAAAGTGAAAAGTTGTGGAGAAGGCAAATAGTAGGAGTAACTTGGGTCTGGAATTTGGGAATGTGAGTAACAGTAGCACAAGGAGCACAAGAAATCAATGGGTTCAAGTGTAGACAATAGGGCATAGCTGACTTGTTAACTGTTATTGGACAAAAGTGAGTATAGATGAGAAAACAAGCAAAATGTAGAGGAATTAAACTTCAAGATGAGGATTAAAAATATTTAGCAGGAATCATGCAGAGTGGGATAAAATGAATGAAAGCAAAGGAGATAATAAGAATATGGCATTTCAAAGTTCAAGATTATGGAGAAAATAAATATCCAGTAGGGCTATCCCTTCAGTTGGCTGAGGTGAAGTCATAGTAGTTGATGAATTGACAGATTAGCTTGTTCACAGATACATCAAAGTATATATTTACATTGGACTTCCAAACTTAGCAGGCAGCAGTTGTAGTAAAGACAAAGAATGTGAGTCAAGTACTTAACCTTTTTTTTTTTGGCTAGGCAATGGGGTTAAGTGACTTGCTCAGGACAGCTAGTAAGGGTCAAGTGTCTGAGGCCAGATTTGAACTCAGGTCCTCCTGAGTCCAGGGCTGGTGCTCTATCCATTGCACCACCTACCTGCCCCCAGATACTTAACTTCTTGAGAATGCAGGGTAAGTAATAGGGAAGCTGGTACCAAGGACTGAGAATAGGTAATGAACAGAGACATAGTGAACCACAAGGGAGAAAGATTATTGTGTGATTGCAGCAAAAGTAGAATCTCAAACTATTATTGATGATCAAAGAATGTGCTGATACCTTCTCTAAGGCTGATTTGTTGAGTCCCACCCTGCTATTTAAGATGGTGCTTACAGAGCATCTTCTATTGGGAGACATGGTTCAATGAAAAAGAAGATGGAAAAAGCATGACAAGAAGATATATGTAGGGATTGGGATTTTGATGACCCAAAATATGAATACAGAGAGTGCAATAGAAGGTGTGGTTAGAGGAATACTAGAGAAAGGGTAGGGCCAAGATAAACTGAGATGAGACCTTTGGGAGCTGCGTCAATAGAAGAAAATGTTCACCTTATTACATGGTTTATCATGGAGCAGGAATTTACATATATAAATTTATTATCTACACAGGACTGGAAAAGCCCTAGTTGACTGACATTCTTAACCTCCCAGAAACTGTGATAAAGTTTCTATGCCAGGGAAACTACAGCGGCATATTCACTCTCCAAACTCTAGGAGCTGTGATCAGATATAACAAAGACTTTGCATTTTATGTGTTTGTGTTATTAAAAACCCATAATCTCATCCCTGAGGGCCTGGCTGGACTCATACTCTGTGCCAATTTCTTTGCTTCCACCCAAGATATCAGAGTATTTTGTTTCTTGAAAATCCTCTTGTTATTATTTATCACTAAACATTAACAAAATTATCTACATTTATCAGTTAATTATTATACAAGGAAATGAAGTGATTTGTCTAGAAACAGAAGATAAATAAATGGCAAAGGTGATCTTCTCTACTTGGATCTACAAAACATTTCTTCTTTTACCTAATTTAAAATCATAACTCTATGAACCATACTCTTTCTTAGTATATCCCTGTTACTATTAGTTGATTACACATTTAGATGAAAGTATTTTATGCAGAAAAAAGCATCTAGAAAAGCCAACATCCTAAATCAATTTGTTATATTTTTATAACTTACCACTTTAAATACACTCCAATTATTCTGCCTCCACTCACAGCATCCAATTAAGTTGGCATCATAAAAAATAATGTTATGATACTGCAAAAAAGAAATATAACTTATGGGAAAATCTTAACATCAATGATCACTTTGCCTACTTTTCTCTCTAATTATAGAGCATTTTAGTCACTGTATCAAAATTACATTTTCTGTAACATTCTCATGATGTTTTCTTCATCTCAGGTAAAAAGTTTCCCTTTTCTGTTTTTCAAGATGTCATGTACAATATTTAAAAAAAAGAATATAAAAGACTTCATAGTTTTATTTCTTCTCTATAATCTTTTTCAGCTCCTATACTTAATTTTCTTTAAAGTTGAGTTACTATTTTACAACTGCTGACTTTATGCTATTGATTCTTAGTAGGTTGCTGCCATAGATATGCATTTTTTAATTAAATTTTCAGTTTCAAGATCAACTTCTGACCTTTCCACCTTTCTTGATGGCTTTTTTTTGCATCCTAAGAGCTTGCTTCTTAACTGAGAGATGTAGCTGTGCATTGTTCCATATTGTGAAAATATAGCTGAGTGAACATTCTGAAGATATCTGGTCATGCATGACTACTGAGCTGAATCTATGTCTGCTAAACTTCTTCAATTCCTTCTGAACTGACCAGAACCAGCTTGGGAATTTAAGAGCCTGCTTTTTTTTTCACTCTCATGATCACTGAGTTTTATTAATTGCACTTTCAACTTATTTTTTGAATCTTCTGAATTTGGAATGGAGAAGTAGAGAAGGTTCTATAACTTGATATTCTCCCGATACAGCAAAATTTATATGACTTAGCACTGAAGTGTTTTCCCTACCTTTTATAGAAGGGAACAGCCTATTATAAATTCAGTGCAAAGTTTAGAAGGAGGGTGAAGGACAAGCCCAATCCCAAATCTGAGTAAAGACACATTTCTGACATATTAAGGGGTTGGCAAACTATGGTCAAAGGGCCATAAAAAGTAGTGTTGTATTTTTAATTTACAATTTTAAATACAAAACAATTTGTGATTTTAAGTAAAATTATATTTAACCACCAAAGAAAAAGGGAATTCTAAGTCAATATGTACAACAGCATAAAGTAGTGATGTCCTCTTTAACATGTTAATGTGGACTCTAAGGCTGAAAGGGAAATTTCCTTTGGAAAGCATGGTTCATTTTTGAGGCCCAGGACCTCACTCTCTCCCCTGGCAAAGAAAAATCATTCAATCTACTTAATTACATTACATGAATGTAGGTAGTATTCCATGAATGTTTTCATATCTTATAAAAATAGAGAAGTTTAAGCAGAGGATTGGATTAGCATTCTTTTGCTTATGAAGTTCAAGTATTCTATTGATCTTCTGTGTGTTTGAGTTATCTCTCTCTCTCTCCCTCTCCCTCCCTCTCTCTCTCTCTCTCTCTCTCCATATGTGAGCACATGTGCACATGCACCCATTGTGCCCTAACCTAACCATCTTTTCTCCAGAAAGGCTATTTCTAATGCTTTCAAGTGAAATGTGATTAGAAAGGCATAATATTTTTTTTAAAGAATACATTTAAATGTCTCAATCTCCATTTATGATGGCAATAGAAAATTTTGTGCAAAGAATGCTATTACATGGGGCATATTGTGAATAATCTGATATATAGGTGGAGACAGCCTTTCTGGCATATTACAAATAGTAGCATGACACTTCCTTTCTTTCAGGGTGACATCATATTTCATTTATTCTTATAAGGGTCAAGAAACCCACATAAGCCAGCGACTAAGACATCTCACATTCTGCAGGTCTACTCATTACATAATTCCTTTTAATATCTTCTCTTTTTGGATATTGAATATATTAAGTTATTAAAGCCTCAGGAATAGCTTTCAGGAATGTAATTCACAACCCCATTGCCATTTCTGTTAAGAACTGATTCTTAATATCTAATTTAAACTTTTTATACCTTACCTTGAGGCCATTGTTCCCTTGTTCTACTGTCTTTGAGATTGTAAATAATTCACTTTGTTCATTTACATTGTTACCTGGAAGGTGTGAAGATATTTATAGTCTGTGAACATTTTTCTCCTAAGTCTTATCTCTACAAGACTGTCTAGTTCTGTAAGCCTTTCTTGACACACATTCTTACAGATAGATAAGATGTTGTATATATCCTAGGGACCTTGCTTTGGATTTAGGATTTTACTTGTTTCCTGAATTAAAGCAATCAGAATTAACTAACAAGTTTGGAATAATTATACAGCCAAATATCCAAAAGGTGAATTCTTTGTTGGTTTAGAAAAGAAGAAAAATGCATTTTTAATGTTTTTTTTTCTTCTTTGTTGTTATCCCAATCACAAGCAAGTTTTATTTTTGTTTGGGTTTCTGTTTTGCCTCTACTAGCTACTTGGGATGATATCTTGAGGTGAATCTTGGTTACCAGATCAAATCTATGCCATGCTTAATTCCAATATCAGAACTAAAATTACTTGGCATTCTGGTGATAGCTAGCATAACTTGCACTTAATTTTAGTAAACAAGGAAAATCTTAAAGGTATTAGAAATGATAGCAGACATTTTCCTGGGTACAGAGTAAGAGTGTTACACCTGTAGTCCTTTCTCCACAACTTAAAATGTGCTGTCACAGTCAAAGAGCAACCCATAGAGTGGATGACTATCTGGCAAAAGCTACTGCTCCCCCCTACCTACTCATTCTTTCTCACAGGAAGGTGCCTTTGCTTGCTTGTATCCACACATCCCAAGATATTCACTATGAGATTATGTCACATGTGGATGGTGCTACTTTTATTGCTTCCTCTCTTTTGAAATAAAGGTAAGGTGTGTCTCAGTTGATTGTTTCTTATTTATGCAAGCCCCTGCATTATCATTGCTTATCATAGATGTCTTACCTGAGACCATAGAACTACATCATGAAGGACCTTGAGAATGATTAAATCCAAACCCCTTGTTCTGCATATGAGTAAAATGAAGCCCAGAGAAGATAAATAACTTGCCCATGGTAAAAACAGGTAAGTGTCAGAGGATAACCTGAGGTGATTTGATGTCATGATAGGATTCTGCTTTCCCAGTAAGAAAGATATCAAGGCAATCCTGCCTTGAATGAATGACTATAGCCTCTGTTCTACTTGTGGACATAATAAATCACCTTTTAGGTGATGGGACCACAATATATAATCTCTGGGCCAAAATAACCCTTAGTAAAAGCAATAATTTGGATGACCTCAATGACTTCACAGTGACCTCAGAAGGATGATCATGTTCATTGAAGCAATAGTCTATAATGACCAGGAGTTAGGTGATCATGACTGATGTACTTCTTGACTAGAGGTGAATAGGCAGTTATTTTCTGTATGGATCTCTTGATACTCAGGGCCACTCAGCTCCTACTTAGTGACAACATACTCTAGGTGGTATAAGTTCCCATGATAACCAGTTCTTCACAGATTCCAGAGAATGAGGACTTCACTGGAGCCCAGTACAGTTGTGATAATACTATCTGTCCTGCATTAGTGTCTGAACTACTAACACATTCATTTCTAAATCAAAGATTTATGTAAAAGTTTAGAGACTGAGTTAGAAAGCTGTTTTGATTGTCAAGGTTTCTAGGTATTAGTATTGTGTATCAACTTTTCTGACTGTTACAGCTTTTCTATTTTAGGATTTAAGGATATTTTGTTCCCTGCTCTCTGAACTGTTAACCACCTACTGGTCTAATAGTTTGCTACAGTCTTCACTTGGTTTTAATTCTGTCACTCTCTTGAATTTTCCATGTCTTTCTTGCTTTTAAGTAGCCTATCCAGCAATAAACATTTATTAAGCACCTAATATGCGTCAGGAACTGTTTTAACTGCTGTGGATACAAAAAGAAGCAAAAGACAGTACATGCCCTCAAGGAACTCACAGTCTAATGGGGAAGAAAGCAAATAAACAAATATGTACACACAAGCTATATACCAGAAATAAGAACTAATTAATAGAGGAAGGTCACTAGAATTAAGAGAGTTTGGCACAGCCTTCTTGTAGAAGACAGACTTTTAGTTGAGGCTTAAAGGAGGCCAGGAAAGTGAGAAGTTAGAGATGAGGATGGAGAGCATTTCAGGTATGGCAGACAGTCAGAAAAAATTCCTGGACCCAAGAGATGGAGTGTCATGTTTGAGGAACAGCAAGGATGTCAATGTCACTAGATCAATGAAAATGCTGTGAAGAATAAGGTGTAAGAAAATTGGTATGATAGGAAGGGGCTAAGTTGTGAATGTCTTTGAATACCAAAGAAAGGAACCAAATGTGACATTATACCTGAATGCTAGAGAGATGATTTTATATTTCATCCTGGAAGTGATAGGGAGACATTGAAATTTAATGAATAGGGAAGGGCTCATCTGTTCAGACATATGCTTTAGGAAAATCACTTAGTAGCTGAATAGAAGATGGAGTGGACTGGAGAGAGAAATGAGGTAGGCAGATCGATTAGTAGGCAATTGAAATTGAAATTATCTGGTCATGAAGTGATAAGAGTCTGAAATAGAGTGATGG
>NW_020954569.1:8253197-8263529 GCF_900497805.2 Vombatus ursinus | reverse complement strand
AGAGAGAGAGAGAGAGAGAGAGAGAGAGAGAGAGAGAGAGAGAGAGAGAGAGGAATGTATTTAAGAGATGTTTCAAAGGTGAAAAGAACAAGCTTTGGCAACAGATTGAATATGGGAGCAGGATGAGAGATGGTGAGGAATCAAGGATGATTCCTACATTGTAAGACTCAGAGAGTGGGAGGATGATGTTGCCTTCCATAGTAATATAGGAATGGGGGTGAGGGAGATGAGAGGGGAGGGAGAAAATCAATAAGTTCAATTTTGGACATATTGGGTTTAAGATGTCTACTGGACATACAGTTAGAAATATCTGAAATTCAGTTGAGGATGCAAGTTTGAAAGTCAGCAGAGAGATTAAGCCAGAGTAAGTTGAGCATGTCAGCATAGAGATGTTAATTAAATCCATGGGAACTGATGATATAATCAAATGAAGTAGTATAGAGGGAGAAGAAAAGAGAACTGAGGACAGAACCCTGCCTGATGACCTATATTTCTATCTAGTGACTATGACTGGCATTGTCTATACAGATAACCTATTTGTCCTCTAATCTCTTGATACTACCTAGAAAAAGTGAAATAAACAAAATAAAGGGGAAATTTCCAATTCTTTGTATTTAGCTTTAGAATGGAACCAACGGGATTAGATACGCTCACCCTTTTATTTATGTAGATCTTAGATTTCCTTCCAAAAAGGTTGTTTAATTTATCATTTCCTATGTATTAAATATTTTCCCTACAATTTATATACATTGCAATGTTATCATTCAACACTTAAATGTATCATGATCTTCCCACATAATTACATTATGCAGAATATTGCAATGAACATAAGAATAAAAATTTTTCAGGTTTCTTAATATATATTCATAGTATATCTATCTTTGCTTCTTTCTACTTCCATAATTTTAGGCAAATATGTTTACTTCTCTTGTGTTGTTTCCTTATTTGAAAAAATGAGGAGTTTGGACACAATGATCCCTAAAATCCATTCCAAATCCATGACTATGATGCTATGATCAAAGATACTTTTCTTGGAAATCATTCATTCATTTGTTCAGGAAATAGTTATGAAATATGTACTACATACTAAATACTCTGTTATAAAATATGAAAAATAGTATATTTTGCAATTCTCATTCTTTTATACTACTTACTTCATATTAAAATTATTTATATATGTGTCAACTATGCCTACTAGACTCCAAGGCACTTGAGGGCAAGATTATATCTTTAAAAACTTGCATCCTCTCTCAGAATCTAAAGTAATACTTTATGTACAGTAGGTACTTAAGGGAATAATGTCATGCATAACCTGAAAGTGAAATAATATGATCATAGATTTCAAAAAATTTTCACTGTTATTCTGATGCAAAGATATACCTATTAAATTATTCTGTTTTGAGTATCTATTTTCTGGCATAATGCACCAAAGTCCCCTTTTAGGAAAGCTATTTAGAATGTAAACAATTAAAATGAAATATAATTCCTTATTAGTGTAGGATAATTGAATTAAAAAAAACCCTGCATTTGAGTACTCTTTCATCTACTAGTTATTTATTATTTGTTTGTTTGTGGACAAGTCACCTCTTTTTTTCCTCGTATCATCATATAGTAATGACTTGAAGGGATCTCAGGGGCCATATATTTCAACTACCCCATTTTACACAGGAAGAAAGAAAGGCTTAGGGAAGCTATGATACAGCCAACATCATACACATAATAAGTTATTAATGAGAGGGTTTGAACCCAGGTCCTTTGACTTTAGAAAATTTTATCCTTCTATTGTTCCATAATACCTCAGTTTCCTTGTTTGAAAATAAGAATGATGATCTGTAACACATAACATTTGGTTTTGATTTTTGGTAGTGGAATATCAGTGAAAGGCTGGGACTGGATCTATGATTTCAAAATTTTAAATAACTCTCAGAGTGGAGAATCTTTTCATTGATGCAGATTGGTACCTCTTCTATTTCAAGAGTTTCCTGTGGAACTGAAAGGTAAAATGTATTGTCCATCATTATTATTCAGTGCAGACCAGAGGCAGGGCTTGAACCCAATTCTTCCTGACTTTGGGGTCAGCCTTCTTTATCCTCTCCCATGCTGTCCATCACTTGAAGACATGATGCAATTATGAATTGTTGTTATTTCCATTGTTTTGTAATGTCTAATTCCATTTTCCAAGTATAAGATTGTATATTTTTTTGAAATGCCTTTCATAAAGTATAGGAATCTATCTCACTACAACTGAAAATTTAATTTGATCTTTAGTTGCTTAGATTCCATCTGAAAATTAAAAGATCTTATTTCTTATGGGCTGAAAAGTTATCCTTGCTAAAGCTGTCTTGCCAGAACTTATTGAAATATTCTATATTTTTCTCAGTTATGTTTATTACTAGAATCTATCTATGATATTTAAATATGTATATGCTTGACAAAATGCTCAGAAATTTAAAATCTTTCCTCCAGATCTTTGGGCTTAGAAGTATATTCATTTTCAATCAGTGTAATTTTGTTCTTGGACTTTTTTCACTCTTCACTTGAATCTACATGGGGCTGTAGGCCTCTAATCCTTTCTTAAATATCATCATTATGTTAGCATTAGGGTTTGACTTCTTTAGGGATCACCACTGAACTGAGTGGGCTTGTAAGATAATTGTTAAAGCCTTCTGAACTTGAGTCCTTTCTTTTATTTAATAGCCCAGGGGCATACATTATATCTTAATACTTCACAGTTTTAAGGGATTTCAACTTCTTGTATTTGAAGTAACAATCTTTTAAGTCTTAGTACTATAAAGTTACATGGTTGAAGCTAGGTCTATGTGGCAAAAAAATCAAGTGAAGCTTGAGCATTTTTCCAGTGAATTCAGATCAATTATCTAGCCATTTAGAAAAAGAAGGTTTTGCTCTATAAATTTGGATTTTTTTCCCAAATGATTATAACTACATTGATCTAACTAAACAAAAGGGATTCCTGTCAAAAGAATGAGGACTCATAGGAAAAAATATTTTTAACAAAAATTATTAAGATGGAAAGAAAAATGTCATGCAGCTAAAACAAGATCATCAGTATCTGAAGGAAAATGGGTTGTACTCTGTGTGTGTGTGTGTGTGTGTGTGTGTGTGTATGCAAGCACATATAGGGGGCAACATCAGAACTGATTCTTGGAGGAAGCTGTGGTTTCTAAGAGATGTGTGAAGAAAAGAATAAAGTCTTGATGTTGATACAACCTCTGCAAGGTTATGAACATGCAATATGGAATGGTGAATGCTGGAGACAACCAGTAAGCTAGCTTTGTGGGAATGTTGAGTATATGAAGGGAGTACTTTGAAATATCTCTGAAGGTATATGGGAGCCAGATTGTGAAGGGCTTTAAATGTCAAGGTTAAGAACGTGCATTTTATCAAAACAACTCTGAGGTACCACATCACACCTATTAGACTGGCCAACATGACAAAACATGAGAATGATAAATGTTGGAGAAGCTGTGGGAAAATTGAAACATTAATGCATTGTTAGTGGTGTTGTGAAATGATCCATCCATTTTGGAGAGCAATTTGGAACTATGCCCAAAGGGCTATAAAAATGTGAATACCCTTTGACCCAGCAATACCACTTCTAGGGCTATATCCCACAGAGATCATACAAATGGGGAAAGGACCCACATGTACAAAAATATTTATAGCAGTTCTTTTTGTGGTGGCAAAGAATTGGAAATCAAGAGGATGCCCATCAATTGGGGAATGGCTGAACAAGTTTTGGTATATGAATGTAATGGAATTCTATTGTTCTATTAGAACTAATGAACAGGCAGACTTCAGAAAAAGTGGAAAGACTTGTATGGACTGATGTGAGTGAAGTGAGCAGAACCAGGAGTATGTTGTACATAGTAACAGCCATGTTGTGCTATGACTAGCTTTGATAGACTTAGCCCTTCTCAGCAATGCAAGGATCTAAGACATCTCCAAAGGTTTCATGATGGAAAATGCTATCCACATCCAAAGAAAGAATTATGGAGTTTGAATGCAGATCAAAGAATACTCTTTGCTATTTTTTTCTTCTGTTTTGTTTTGTTTTCTCTTTCTTGTGGTTCCTCCTATTGGTTCTAATTTTTCCTTACAACATCACTAATGTGAAAATATGTTTAATTGGAATGTATATGTATAGCCTATATCAGATTGTGTACCATCTCGGGAAGGAAGGTGAGGAGGGAGGGGGAGAAAAATTTAAAACTTAAAAGCTTATGGAAGTGATTGTTGATAAATGAGAATAAATTAATTAAAAAAAGGAATGTTCATTTTATGCTTGAGACATTAGGAAGCCAATGAAGACTTTTGAGCAGGGGAAGAAACCTCTGATTTAAGAATAATAGTTTGATAGATGTGAAGATGATGGATTTGAGAGGGGATAAATGGAAGATAAGTTTTCTAATTATTATGAAATCTCCCCCTCCATCTTTCTGTCTCTCTGTCTCTCTATCTCTGCCTCTCTGTCTCTCTGTCTCTCTCTCACACACACACATATACACACACAGAGGCAGTTTTATTAGAAAAAAAAGAATTTGTAATGTAAATACCTGGAATTGAATTCCATTTCTGCCAATAAGTTGATACATAACCTTGGACAAAAAAAATTACTTGGCTGAAAACATAGATGGCATGCTTCTCAAGTTTTCAGAAGACACAAAGTTAGGAGAGATAGCTAACATATTGGGTGATAGGATCAGGGTCTAAAAAAGGTATTAAAACTAAAGAATGTTCTGAATCAAATAAGAGAAATTTTAATACAGATAAATGAAAAGTTTTATTTTTTAAATTAACTTTAATAGATTTAGCATAAGTTAGGGAAATATTATTTCTTTTAGAGTCACAGGACTGGAATTTGAATCTTGGCTCACTATGTCTCTTGATAGTTGTATGACTTTGTGCATGTCACTTAACTTTTCAGGCCCTCAATTATCTCACCTGTACATTAAGAATGTTGAACTCATTACCTGTGAGATTACCTGGGCTCTGAAACTGTTATCCAATCTACAAGATGGTGAAATTATAACTAGACGAATTGCCTTTCCTGAAAAATATCTGGATCTACAATGCGTTACACATCCAGTATAAGTAGCATTGTGATATAGTAACCACCTCCCTGTTTTAGTGTAGTCAATGAAGCAAAAAATAAAAAAATTAAGAAGGCTCTTGATAATGGTGGAAGTGGAGAGTGTAAAAGCTAGCTTGAAACTTAAAAAAAAAAAAAACTAATATCTTGGCAGTTGGTCCCATCACTTCTTGGCAAATAGAGGGAGAAGAAATGGTAGCAGCTTCTGATTTTATAATCTTGGGCTCAAAGATCATTGCAGATGGTAACTGTAGCCATGAAATTAAAAGATGCTTGCTCTTTGGAAGGAAAACTATGGCAAGTCTGGACAGCACACTGAAAAGCAGAGACATCACCTTGCTGACAAAAGTCCACATATTCATTTATGTGTGTGTTTGTATGTATGTATGAATACATGCACATATGTATACACATGTATATGCATACTTATATGCATACATATACATATATGTATATATGTATATATATCAAACCAATCAATACTTAAAGAAATAAATAAATTCAAACTTTTCATTAGAAGGTCAAATGCTGAAGCTGAAGCTTAAATATTTTGACCACATAATGAGAAGACAGGACTCATTGGAAAAGACTTTGATGTTGGGAAAGACTGAAAGAAAAAGGGAAAAAGGGGCCAACAAAGGATGAGATGGATAGACAGTATCATGGAAGCAATGAACATGAGCTTGGACAGTCTTTGAGAGACAGTAGAGGATAGAAAGGTCTGGCAGGCTACAGTCCATGGGATCATGAGTTGGGCATGACTGAATGCCACAACAACAACAACAACAATCTTATCTCTACTCCACTCCCACCCAAAAGGCTAATTCAACCTTCAACTATATAGCAGTCGCCTAAAAGCCCATTGTTATGAGACTCTTTCCTCATTGGCAGATACTGATGCCCTGATCCTGGGTGAGGAGTGGGGTGCAGTTGGTGAGAGTGGGAAAGAGGATAGCTCTTTAGTTTTCTTTGAATTGCTGGGTTTCTTCAAACCTTCTTAAAGTATTATTTGGGCTCTGAGGTTCCTTTGGGTTATTCTGGCTTCCATCTTTGAGAGAAAAATGTAAGATGCTAATACTACTTCAAGTGGATCAATGTGATTTGAGCAGAGCCAGCTGTTTCCATTATGACCCTATCTCCTGTTTGCTTGGAAACTGTGGAACTTCCCCTTGTGTGATATTGAAGATTCTCTCTTGTTTGAACTGAGTTATCTCATTCCCAATGGGAAAGAATCTTTGCTCTATATTGTCTGGTATATATTCTCCTATGTATATTTTCTCTGATTTGTTTTGCTGTGATTTGGATAAATGGGTTTCTTTGTTAGTTGTTGTCCAAAGTGGAATTGGCATTTGATGGGAAAGGAGTAAAGCTTTTCCCAATAATAAAACAGTAATAAGAAACTTAATTGAACCTGAAAATCACAAAATTCTAGCTTTGTACTCCCTTTCTCAGAGGAGAGCCAAGTGGCCAAGCTGACTCTAACCTATTGCTTCTCCTCCTAATAGAAATTAAAATCTCTTTTAAAGAAGGGTGGGGAAGAGAAGAGGTTAGAGATGTCTATTCTGCCTCTCTTCAAGCCACACAATGATCCCCATGATTCATGTGTGGGAGATGGCCCTTACAATAACTGCTTTAAGAAATCTATAACATCTAGATTTAGTGCAAAGATAATCCTACTGTACTCTGCTCAGATCACATAAAATCTTTCAGTTTTTGTTGCCACATTACTACAAAGACTCTAATAAAATGGTGATGATGGAAATTAAATAAATTGATCTTCCTTTCCTCCTTCCCCTTCTCCCTCTCACCTTTCTTAACCACTGGACAATTCTATAAACATCTTCCCTCAACTTTGTACAACCACAGCTAAAGGGATTCTGTTCCAGTATGCATAAATATTAAAATTTCCTCACATGGATAGAAAACAATCTTCTTATTACTTTGAAGTTGTTTTCTGCACTTGATGAGAATCAAGATTGTATCCAAACAGAACCTAGCCACTTTCGGGGAGTGTTTTATGAAGAGCTACTTTGGTGAAAATGGAAGGGTGACTGCTGTGTTCTCCCTCCTTGAAGGTTTAAGGCTCAGCTTTGTAGAGCCTGAAGGATTCTGTGTACAGGAGATAAAAGAAAAACCTGGGTGCCATACAAGATTAACTTGGCAATAGTGATAAGAACATTTAATCAATCTTAAGCTAGCTTCAAGAAGTAGATCAGATCACAGTGACTGGGAGGCAATATGCAGCATCCACAAGGAAATGATTGTTATTTACCTTTTGAAAACAATGACAATGAGAATTTGAGTTTCCTGGGCTACTTTGACCAGAAATTTCAAAACTTATAGTATATGCTAATGTGTTAAGCCCCCTATCACAGATATGGGTTCAGTTAGCATTCTCTAAAATCTTAGCATACATATTAAGACATTAAATCTCTTACCATAGGTATAAACTCAATCAGTATTTTCTAAATGATAGGTGGTTTTCAGATACAGGGAATGTAAAATGAATGGTGGATAACAAATGCTTTGGAAAAATATCCTGTACTTCAACTCCTGTGGAATAAGGGCTTTTGTTTTATATAAAAAAGTCACTAAAACCCTAGATAATCAAATCTCTGAATATGAACTTGTGATATTGCCATGCAGTCTAAAAATACCAAAGTCATCTCTAGAAGTGAATAGGTTTTGTATTAATCCCCATAAATAAAAGCCCTTAGAAGGCTTGAGGGAGGAAAAACAAATCAGAAAAGCTTTAAATCAGAAATAATAGCAGATGATATTAGGTAGCATGCAATGCAGACATACAAGAATTTATTTGGATTAATTGGGTGCCCACTTAAAACATAATTGCATTACCTTTGTTTGCTACTGATACATCAGGTGAAATAAGAAGTAGTAGAGAGAATCCCAGGTAAGTTTCTGAAACTCCTCTCACTCATAACCTGAAGTCACTATTTTTGCTATGTAAACATAAAACAAAGAATTCCGAGAAAACAACCACCCTTCTCCAAATTCAGAGCATATCATAAATAGGATAAGACATGAGGACAGAGATAGGTTGATTTGATGGGTAAATCTCTGTTTTACCTGCATTCTAGCTTAAACTTTGCTATTAACTAGTGACATTTAAAAAAACCAATTTCCCAATTTAAAACTTCAGAAATAAGAAAATGTGATTCATAAGGCAGGGGTTTTTATTTTTATTTTTATTTTTTGCTTATGTCATTGACCCTTTGACAGTCTGATGAAAGCTAGTGACTCCTTAGAATAATGGTTTTAAATTAATAAAATAAAATGTATATTATTACAAAAGAAAAAACACAAACACATATATACATATACCTTATTCTAAGATCTTTTCAAGGTCTAGGAGCCTCAGTTCAAGGAAACATAAACAGTCCATTTCTGATTTTCTCCCTCCCTTTCATTCCCTCCCTCCACCCTCTATCTCTTCTTCCTTCCTTCCCTCCCTTCCTTTTTTGCTTCCTTCATTCTTTTTTTTCCATTCTTTTCTTATTTATTTATCTATCTTACAGAAAACTTTAGAAACATGAGAGCTATATAATTCAACATACAGAAAGGAAAAAAATGCACAAGTCAAATAGCAATTTAAAATACTTAGTACAGTTTGTCTCTTTGCTTTATAAAATATCTGCAAGTAACTTGTTTTTGACTGAAGCTTTATATTTTGTTATTGTTCAGTCATTTTCAGTCATATCTAACTCTTCTTGACCTCATTTGGGTTTTTCTTGGTAAAGATACTGAACTGGTTTGGTATTTTCTTCTCTAGTTCATTTTACAGATGGAGAAAATGAGGCAAACAGGGTTAAATGACTTGTCTAGGGTCACATAACTAGAAAGTGTCCAAAGCAAGATTTGAACTTAAGAAGATGAGTCTTCCTGATTCTAGGTCTGGCACTCTGTCTGCTGTGCCACCGAGCTACCCCTCTATTACCATAAATACATAGTTTATTAGTTATAATATAAAATTTATTAAGCCCATACTTTTTGTAGATAATTTTGTGTTACTGTGATACTGCGATATTAATTTGAATATAACAGTACCTAGTGGTCTCAAAGATATTCGATTTTTTTGTTTTGTTTTTATTTTTAATTTTAATTTTTTGCTGGTCAAATGAATTATATGCAACAATTATAAAACCTTCTTTTTTCATTATTTTTAAAGAGCAAAGGCATAGATGATATTGTCATATGATTTGCTACAGATTGCTTTACTTTTAACATATATAAAGGACTGATAAATATTCCCATGTCAATACATCTGACACTTAGACACACAGAAAGTATAGTTATTTAGAACTAAATTCATATACAGTGAGATAGGAGAAGATAACTGTGAAAAAAACTATCAATAAAGAAAAAGAAAGACTATCTGCCAACCAAGAACCACTGTAAATTGGTGTTAATTATCCCAGAACTCAGGGTTATACTCCAAAAAACAAAGATTAATAGAAACAAAGGCAGCATACATATACATTGAAGTATGAATGATCCTAAACAAAAGAGAATAATCTCATAGCTATTACCTATCAATGAACCCATTTTTTTAACATGATGATACTTCAAGGACTCAAGCATAGGGTTCCACTACTCTCTGTGATTAATATGGTACTCTCCCTTGAGGCCTTCTTAGGCTATTACATAACTTTATACAACATTATAAAACTTAGGCCATATACTTCCTACTGGGACCTAGAGGGGTCTTCAATTGCCTGAAGTTTTTCTGAAGCTGGATATTCTTCTAAAAATGACTCCTTACCAACTGGGATATCAGTCGTTTGTTAGACCTGTGCTTTCTGTGATCTCTGTAGAAAATAAAGATTTCACAGGGGCATAGCTGAATAAAATATTTTTCACTTAATTCATATTTTTGAAAAGTTATTAAAAAACTTTCACTTCTTTCCTTGCCCTTTTTATATGACTGCATCCCACTGGAAGGTATGATATTTGTGGGAAAAATAGACTTTTTAGACATGAAACTGTTGCTGGGACTATTTCTATGGCCGACTTAATGAAGTTCTACTTTAACTTAAATAAAAATTCCCAAAGCATTTTAATCACCTACCACAGTATTGCCAGATATTGTGAAAGATGCTGGTGATAGAAGGAAACATTAATAGACCCTACAATTAAAGACATTATATCTTAGTGAGTGAAAATACATACATATTTTATACATATATATATATATATATATATAT
>NW_020954569.1:8248311-8253155 GCF_900497805.2 Vombatus ursinus | reverse complement strand
ATATATATATATATACAGATAACTACACATGGGAAAAAAACAACATGTTTCAGTGGAAACTGTATTGACTTTGTGAAGTAAAGGACTTGGTTTTACAGTCAATATCTAACATTAATTACCTGTGTGACCATTAGCTAGTCACTTGAACTCCTTGAATTGTGATTTCATCATCCTATATCTAGATAACTGATGAGGTCCTTTCAGTCTTTGGATCTGTGGACTTATAAGTAAATATGAAATACATAGAGTTAGTGGCAAGTATTTCATCAAGGCATGGAAAGCTTTATCAATTATGGAACATTAAAAAAAATAAGTGCATGTGTAGAATTTCTAAAATAGTTTCCCTAAGGAAACTTCATAATGAAGGATTCTGGATTGTATCTACCAGCTCAATTACTGTAATGGTAGGAGTAAGATTAGTGCCCTGCCCCCTTAACCACATATTTGTTAGCAGAGTTTATGGAAATCTAAAGAATTAAAAGTGGCAAGGCCTTCCAACTCCCGAATTATCTGTGCAACAACTCATATTCCTTCAGTAGTATTGGATAAAAGAGAGTATCATAGATCTAGGGAAAGGAACACAAAGGGTATCTAACTTTTAGGTATAATGTTATACCTAACAAAGAAATGATTGATCAAATTTGCCTTACTTGAACATTTATCCTGTTTATTTATGTTTTAAAAATGAAGTCTTGGAAATAGATGATCTCTGAGGTTCCTTTCTCTTCTAGATCTATGATACTATGTGCTCTGGGATCAAACAAAATATTTATGTGCAATTCCCCTTCCTCTCACCAATCAATCAAACATTTGAATAAAGTGATCATGTTCCTTCTCCAGGCTCAACATCCCCAACTCTTTCAAGTGACCATCATTTTGCAAGGTCCTGAGTCTCCTCAAATTCCTGGTTGCCCTCTTCTGGACACATATCAACTTTTCACTGCCCCTCCTAAATTTGGTACACAGAATTGAACACAGTACTTCAGATGGGGTCTGAACAGAGCACAATACATCAGGATAATCACCTATCTCATGTTTTAAACTCTTTCAAACTTTGCAAAGATAACATTAGAGTTGTACAATGTCATATTAAACTCTATCCATATTTAGCGAGCAATACATTAAAGCCCTCAGGTTATTACTGCACACAAACTGTCATGTAGCTAAGTCTCCCCTATTATACTTTTGAGGCTATTTATACCAAGTGTACATCTCTACATTAATCACCATTACATTTAATCATTCAATTCAACCTATAATTTTAGCTTTTCAAGATGATCTCATTTTTTCTCTGTTTCCCTAGTACCTTAAAAGGGCAAACATTAGGTACTTATGAAATATTTATAGAATTTAATTTGTTGATTGAATAAAGCATATGCTTCATCTTGTCATTAAAGGCCCCTTACAATTAGGCTCCAAATAAACCTTTTTTCCCCTTACCATACCACTAATCTTCATATTTTCTTAATTCCAGCCAAAGTAGAGTACTCACCAGCCTGATTCTCATATAGCCTTTTCCCAACTCCAGCCCCTTTCTCACGATGTCCTCTGGGTGTTGAATTCATTCCTCTCTCTCTCCCTCTTTGAAATCCTACATTTCCTTCATGGTACAACCAAGTCCACAATTTCTCCATGAAACTTTCTTTTATTGTTATAGTTTAAGTTAATCTCTCCCTCTTCAATTTTTTTTCCATTGACTATAGTATGCATGTTTATTTCAAATTAATCTATGCCTTCTTTGATGTTATGAGTTGATAAAGAGCAGGGACTTGTTTTTATCAGTTTATTCAAATGCTTATAACAATGGAAGATAAAAATGTTTGCTTAAAAATGTTTGTTGAATTGAACCTCAAGATTGAAAGAGATCTGAAAAGTCATCTATTCCACCCCATGCCCATAATATAAACCCAACAATTTGATATTGGATCCCACTTGAAGATTTCTAGTGAAGCCCCTTAAGGCAGCCAGTTTTATTTCTCGAAAATTCTAATTGGTAAGAAGTGTTTCCTTTTATCAATTCTAAATTTGCCTTTCTGCAACTTTTATTCATCACTCCTAGTTTTGCCCTCTGGATATAAACAAATTGAAACCTTCAATATATGACAACCTTTCAAATTCTTGAAGACAGCTAATCATGTTCCCCCTAAATCTTTTTCTCCAGGCTAAATATCCAGAGTTTCCTCTAAGTTGTATTACTCAGTCTTCTAATGATTAGAATCACCCTCCTCTGAACCACTCATCAAGGTCTTTCCCAAGCTGTAGCACCAAGAAGTGAACACAATAAGCCAAATGTGTTATGGCTAAAGGGGAAAAGGAATAATCATTTATTAAACATTTACAATCCATCTGTCAGGCACTGTGCTAAGTACTCCAAAAATATTTTCTCATTTGATCCTAAGGCAGAGGATGATGGGACTACCATCTCCTTTTACTTATCTTATACAAATATTCAGTTAGTTGGACCTAAACTTACATAGGATAAATTGGCCTAGATTACATAATGAAAATAAATAAAATAAATTAACATAAAAAAGTCAGATATAAGGGTTAGAATTTCAACACAAAAAATTGATTAGATATTGGATATGATAAAAGTGAATTTAAGGAGACAAGGGAAGGTACAAGAGATTTCTTTGGAGAACATAATCTGTTAGTGAACAACAAAAGGAAAAGAAGCCAGCAAAGGAGACAAAAGAGAGGCCAGATGTAAGAAAGGAGTCACAAAATTCAGGGTCACAGAACTCAAGAGAGGAAAGATTTTGAAGGTCAATAATGTCAAATACCTCATCTCATGTCCAACACAAAAAAACCTGTATACATTGTCTGAGATGTTTTCCTCCTCTTTATCCATCTCCACTCTCCCACCGTATTTTCTTGGAGAATTCCTAATCATTCATTTCCCCAGTTCAAATGTCATTTCTTCTGTGATTTTTTTTCCTGATGACTCCAGTAAAAGTAATCTTACTCTCCTATGAAGTTTTATAGCACTTTGTATCTATCATGGATTAGCCTTTTTTTGTATAATATAGTTTCTTTTTTTTTGTCTAGTTTCACTTGCAAGTTGATGAGTTCCTTGCAGTCAGGAAATAATAATTTATACACTATTGGATGCTCCAATCTCTTCAGACCAAATTTTACCTATAGGAACTACTCAATATGGTTTAATAAACAAATTAATCTAATGACTAATTGAATCCATGCATGAATTTAATGATTTTTTTTTTGTGTGCCCTATTACATAGCTTAGGCTGTTGATTCCTATATCTGTAAGAAAGCATGTTTTGAAAGTTAAACTACCAAATATATTCCTAAAACAACTATGTTAAGTACCTTTCCCTGTATATTATTCTCTTTGGGGGTAAACATAACTAGTAACTGCAACACAACTAGGTAGCATTTTAAGGGTTATAAAGCACTCTCATTTGATATCTTGTCAAGTAGATGCTATTATTATCATGATTCTATAGATAAGGAAATTGAGATGTATAAGGTTAAATCACTTGCCCAAAGACATAGAGCTACTAAGTTTCTGAGGAAATGTTTTGACCTGAGGTCTTCCTGACTTGCAGTCCATCATTCTATGCATTATATCACGTGGTTGCCTCTAGTATAGTCTGCCTAAGTTTATGTCTGCCTATGTCAGACCATAAGTAGAACTATCTTGAATAACAAACAAAAAAATCAAATCTAGTGGATGTCTAATTTTTCAATTATGTTTTATTCATTGTATTATTTATAGTTACAAAGAAATTATGCTTTTTTCTGATTAGATTTGTTTCCATGTCCCAGTAAGGTATTTTCATAATAAATAAATGTTAAAATTAGATTATTTTTTATTATAGCACAAACATTAATTCTTGCTGATTATCACAGGATACTGGATCAAAATTCATGACCCTTTAGCCATTACTCTACAGAGGTAAAGGCTGATAAAATTCATTAAGCATAGATTAAGCTTAGTCCTTATGTTTTATATCAATAATGAAGAGAGTTTCAGGAAATACACTGTAATTAGTAAGTGTCAAATACCACACTATTGGTATTTAGTTTGCCTCTTCCACAGTTGTTTATTTCTAATTATTACATATTGTAAATGAACCCAGAAAGAATATTTTATTTTTTTCCCATATGTTTGGGTTTATTCAATATCCCTTGTACAAGATAAATGCTTAATTGATGAAGAAACACTGCATGAAAATACACATGTTTGATTTGATGTTTGCTATTAATTAGCATATAGAATGCTTCTTAGCAAGAGACATTCTTGAAGAATGGCATTAAATCATTTTATATATAATGGTGTATTAAATAGCTATCTATATAATGAAGGATCACAAGGAGAAATTCAGGGGAATAATTAGATTCCTACTTAGGGCCTAATTATGCATTCCTAATGGGGCTTTTAACCACCTATGGCTCTACTATAGTACTAACTGGTTGGTAAAAAATCTACATCTGCAGATTTTTTTTTGTCACTTAAAGTATGGAAGCATGATTATTGGGCTACATTAGAAAGCAATAGAAATGAGAAAGGGCATATTCTTTATGACTAAGAGTTTAGATTTGTTTTCAAAACTATAATATCTTTTTGCATTCATTATTTCTTCACAGTTTAGTTCTGGAATTAAAAAGGATGAGGGTTTACATCTCTAAAAAGATTTTCTGTATTTCATATACAATCTCCAATGTTACCCATTTTTGGGGTCCTGTTCCTCAGTATCATAATCAATAGAGATCAGGATTCAGAATTAGGAAGATCTGGTTTCATATCCTGCACCTGACATTTAATCTCTTTGAACCTGTTTCTTGATCTGGAAAATGGAGACACAAACACACATGGGGGC
>NW_020954569.1:8243879-8248267 GCF_900497805.2 Vombatus ursinus | reverse complement strand
ACAGACAGACAGACACAGAGACATAGAGACACAGAAAAACAGTACATAGAGAGCTTCCCTTGAAGTCAGGAAAAACTAGGTTCATATATGTTTTCTGACACTTTCTGGCTGTTTGATTATGGGCACAGACATGTAACCTAGGCAACTCTCTAAGAATATAAGTTTCAGGGAAGATGCTAACTTTTATGGGTAAAGAGTTTCCTCACTTGGAAGTGCCTTATAGCAATGAAATTACAAGTTCAGTGCCTTCTTTCCTATCCCTTTGCCTCCTCACTATTTGTAAATTCTACCTTGCAGTTTTGTTCTGAGGCTTAATTGAAATGATATATATTAAGTGCTTCACAAAATTTAACATACTTTAAAAATCACAATTATTATCTTAATTCAACTAAAATAATTTTTTTGTTTTGTTAGAATGTCTCAGTTGGTCAAGATTTTTGAGGAAGGAGGGAACTACATAAGGGCACCAAATTACTAATGAGATCTATATTCTTCAGTGGAGAATCATCAGACAATTCTTGCTTTACGTAAATTGGAATTAGGCAAATTCAACTTCACATCAGGTAAGACCTTGCTGTCACAGCAGCAGGAGAGGGAGCAACAGTGGCATCAGTCACTTGCTCTGTGGGAAGGTCCATTTATGTTAAAAGAAATATGTCTAATAGGGCAGAATTGGATATTGTTTAAAGGTGATGTCTGGGTATGCAATTAGGAAATCAATAAGGTCCAACTTATACAGATATTAACTTTAAACTTTCAAACTGTAGATATGACAGATATGACTTGCAAGGAAATATTTACAGGTAAATTTAATTTTCTTCTTATAATTAATTAAAAAAACCTTTTATCCACCTTTCTACAATTCCAGAATCATAGAATTTATCTAGTTCAGTTAGTATTATTGATAGCTGTTGTGCTTGTAAGAAGGGCTGAACTGTCAATATGCTTTGGTCAGGGAAAAGTTCACTCAGTCTCCTTCCTTTGAAGAAGCATTTTCTTCTTTTAGCTCCATTTTCCTTTAGGATAAAGCTTTTTTAATTAAAAAAAAATTGCTCTAGACAAAAAAAAAATGGCAGCCACCAGTGATTTGAAAGTGAAATTAAAATTATCTTTTTCTTCTCTTGTAAATAGGAGATTATAATTAGTTCACATCTTAGGAAGAATCTGGCCCAATATATTATTCCTTTCTTTTACTTAATAAAATATATTATCAATTAAATATGTGACCTGAGACTGTAGTTAGTCGTAAAAGTACATCCAAATAGGGTTTGTCAAACCTCAATACTTTCAGTTTGCTTCTCTAACTCACTTTGTCTTCACTCCATTCCCAATCTTATATTTACCATTCAAGATAGGAGAATTAGCACATATTGGGATGGTTGTCAGGATTTTAATTCATTTATTAACACACATATGCTGAGAAAACAAAACAATTTAAAAAGATTGTAATTTTAAGTAACCATAGCCTATAAACACAGGCCTTTCTCAAAAGGCTTGGAAATAGGTCACCAGCTTCCATTCTTGAACAGCAGTGCAGAATTCACCCTAAACAAAGTAGAGGTTTACATCATCCTCATCACACTAACTCAGTACTTCCCACAGTAGCTCTTGACTTTTCATCTGTCACCATACTGTTTTCTCTTTTTTTGCTTTTTCACATGTCCTTTGTTTAAGCTTGATTTCATTTATTTCATCCAACTCCTGCTTATGTTGAGATCAGTTACTCATGGTAATTTGACCTTAAGTCAAGTCAGAACATCCTTAGAACTTAGCAAATTCTGGAAGGTGTCTGACCAGCAACGAGTCTTGTATAGCTTTTGTTCCATGTCCAAGCCTTTTGGGAGAGTTCCAAAAGATGGGTTATGTAAGTGGGACAGGAAGAATTTGCAATGTTACATTAGCAAATTTAGTTTTGTTATAATAAACAGGTTAATATTCAATTGTCTGCAGTCATAGAATCATTGAAGTTCACAATTAAATCTTTGCTATTCTTTCTGGTCAGGTCTTTTCAAAGTTTCTCCTTGCTCACCTAAAATTATCAGTAGCTGTTATTGATTAATCTATTGATTGCACATCACACTCATTACAAATTATTCATAGTTTATTGTTGTCATTTGGGAATTTCTGCTTCTTGGGAATTTCCCAGTAATTCATGGAGTCCCCTTTTTGTTTTTGTTTTTGTGTTTGTTTTGCTTGAGGGGCGGTTACTCCCACATCTGATTGGGAAATCGACAGAGAATTTGCATATAGAAAGTTTTCAAAAAGTCTTCTATCACTCTGATATCTTAGAATGAACTCAACTGAATGGCAATGCCAACCTATGCTACAATATTACAATATATATAAAATTCTTCTCATTGATTTTTACTTTCCATTGTTGGATCTATTCTCAGTAGCAAAACATTCAATAGAAGTTAAGCACCACATTCTTACTATTCAAGGGAAATGGCATTTTAAAAAATGGGAATATGCTCAAAATGTCATATATAGTTATGCGAACACATCTATGTTTATATCTATCTACATCTAGCTTTATATCTCTATTTATATTTATATGTATGTGTGTAGACACATAAATATAGACACAAGTATATATATATGCTTATACATATTCACACAAATATCCAGAATTCAACATATCTCCTAGGTAATTACAAGTATATTACACCATGCCTGTCAATAAAAATGTTTCATGGATGCTCTCTCTCTGTCTCTCTCTCTGTCTCTCTTTATATATAGATGTAGATATAGATATAGATAGATATAGATACATAGATATATCTATATATCTCTACATACATACATAGATACAGATATGTACACAAAATTCATATATTTTACACAAATTTTACTTATATATGTATAATTATTTCTAGTAATAATAACATTTATGTAACCTCTACTATTTAGCAGGCACTGTGCTAATCACTTTACAAATATTATCTCATTTAATCCTTACAATAAACCCTAGCTTTAGAGGGCATTTGCCAAGGTGAGGAGAAGGTGGCAGGGCACCTGAAGAGATGCCCAGGTTGATTCAGATTGCCCGTTAGAGGATGAGAGTAGGAGGCATCTATCTACTCCTTCCTCCCCACTTCTAGAGCCCCCTCTATCAGAATCACTTAGTGACCCTTGAAGTTTACTCTATCTATATTACCTCATCCAGATTGTTGTTACTCTCATCGACAATGCCTTCACCCTAAGGACACTTTTTCTTTTTTCCCAAGACATTCAGTATCTAGCTCATAGATTCCCTCTCGACTCCAGTCCTTATGTTCATAGTTGGGAATCATTGTTGTATCTTCAAATCTTATGGCCATACAGATCATCATATTCCTCAACTGCCATGATCTACATTTTCATTCTACTAGAAGGTGGAGGTTGGATACAAGAACTAGGCTGAAACTAGTTAATCAAGCTTGTATTAAATACCTGTTATATGTCCCAAACTTCTAGCTATAAAATGGGATGTCTCGTGAGTCAAGACAGGGATGTTATTGGCTTGTTGGCTCTGAAGCAGAAATGGATAAAGCTGTTTCAGGGAAGGACAGATGCTTGCCCTGGCCTTAGAGTTCTCAGTCTCCTCTCATCAGAATCTATAAGAAGGGAAGGACTACAGCAGGGAATAGGTGCAGAATCACTTCTAGTGGACAAGGAAAGAAATAGAACTAGTCTGTTTCTACTTTCTAAGATTTGCCTTTGGTTTCTCAAACTTCCCTTTGGTTTGGAGAGCAGCAGTGTTTGGGGCTATGGTATACAGTACTAAGTATCTTCTCTTTCCTTTCCCAGCTGCTTGTTCTTAGGCATGATACCAAGATTTGTTACTCAGGATGGACTAGGTCCCTAGAGAAAGGCTGCTTTTCAACAATTTTAATGAAAAAGAATTGGACTCTAAATCAAGAAACCTGGGTTTTAATTAAGGTTTTGACACCAACTCTTTTCTAGTTTCTTTCTCTGTTAAAATGAGAAGGTTTAACAAAGTGATCTCTAAGATTCCTTCTAGTTTTGTCTGTGCAACTATGAGAATTAGACCTATCTCAACTTTGCTCTGATTTGTGACCTGGGACGAATCACTTTAACCTTCTAGGGGTTCAGTTTCTTCCCCTGTAAAATGGAATTAGGCTAAATGATCCTAAGTTCTTGTCCATCTTTAAAATGATACTTAGAGTGTATGATGAGGGGATGGCCTAAAGTTCTTTTTTTTTTTTAGTTTACTACTTTAAAGCATGTATCTGTTTCCTATAAGAACTACCCTTTTACCACTTCTCCCCCTGAAATGTTCTTGTTAGATTTCAATTATAGTGAAAAATGATCTGTTAATCTGTTAACCAATAAAAATTAATTAAAATAGGAAATCAGCATGTTTTTTCCTCTGGCATGGAGTGGGC
>NW_020954569.1:8240279-8243794 GCF_900497805.2 Vombatus ursinus | reverse complement strand
AAAAAAAAAAAATTGTTGCAACTATGCTTTCCCTCCTCTCTGTCATTTAAGCTTCTTGAAATAGGGGCTTTGTTTTTTGTAGTTGTTCCCCTAAGAACTAACACAGCATTTTGTTCAGGGTAAATAGTCATTGGATGTTTGTTGATTTGAATTGGAGAATGTTGACAATGGTTATGACTATACATTTGCCTATAATATTAGAATCATACTATAAAATACCCCAAGTTGTCTGCCACTGTTGATTGCAGATTATACTGTTATACTTATTATATCATAAACCTCCTTACACATCTTTTTAATCAAATTAAATGACACAATCACTTGGTAAAATAATTAATAAAGATCGTAGATTGGCCAATGTCTTAAACCTAGGTATGGAAGTGTTGTCCAACAAAGATACTTCCTGAGTAATTCATTTTATTACTATACTTTTAAGACCAGTCTACTGTACCATCACTGCAAGTTTTCTGCCATAAACAATGCTTTTTATAGAAAGTACTCCATTCCCAAATGATGAATGTCTTAATCCTCTTGTCACATGTAGAAACATGGCAATTCTTTTCAAGAAAGTAATGAAAAGATATTTCTGCCACAAGGCTTAATGCAGCTGCCTCCTTTCCCTTTTCAGGAAATAAGAAGATCAGGTAAGTCCAAGTTGAACAGATCAGGAAACCGTATCCAGTTACTTGGAATAATTGATTTCGATAGTCAAAAGACAATAAAAGAATACAGCATATGATATGCTGATGTACCCAGTATAACTTACAAACACCAACCATTTTTCTATGAGAAATGACCAAGAAATCTCAGTAACAATTATGTATTGATTCTATAAGACTGTCTCAAGGAAATAATTTAATTTTTTGAATCTATGCCTTTACTTTTTAGTTCTAAGAAATCTCCAAAGAAAAAACTGTAAAGAAAGCAACAATTCTATAACCCCTGGTACTAGTGAAGTGAAAACACCTGCTATTTCTTTACTCTCTAGCATCATAAAGACAAAATTTATTCAAAACACAAATTTATCCAATTTATACATCAATAGTTAAAAGACAACATGAACTAAGTAAAAGATGTGATGTGAATGCCAGGGATATTATGGTAGAATGTTAATATGTTTGTTTGCTGTTTGCCTGTTTGTTTTTTAAGTTTTCTTTGGAATTACCATTTGTGTTGTTACCCAAACCAAAATCAAAAGTCTTCTCATCTGGAGCGGTACAAATTGTGCCCTAAAATCTATTTACTTTGCATTTAGATATGTATGAGTACAAACAATTTCTCCCATTAGTAGTCAATCATATGCATAAAGTGAAGAATATTCTCCAGACACTGTGCTAAGTGCTAGGTACGAAAACAGGTAAAAAAAAAAAGTGTCTGCCCTCAAACAACTCACAGTCTAATAGAGGAGACAATATGCAAATAACTGTGCTGATAAGACAAATACAAGATGAATTAGAGGTAGTTTAAGAAAGCGGGCACTAAGATTAAAAAAGATGACAAAAGGCTTTTTGTGGAAGGAAGGAATTTAGCCTACATGTTTTAAAATGTAAACTCTTTGAAGACATATTTTGTTTCTATATTTGTACCTCAGGTGCCTAGTGGAGTGCTTGGGATATCATGGGCACTAAATAAATGCTTGCTGAATAATTGAAATGAATGTTTTAAGGTAGGGAGAGCAGGGAAGTGCTTCTGGAACAGGTTCATCAAATGACATTATACTTCAATCTCTAGGGCAAGTATATATTATCACGTGTGATTTTTTTTTTCTCCTTTCATAGGAAGAACATCGGTGCACACAATTATTCAAAGATGACATCCATTCAGTCCTGTTCAGCATCAGTTTGTTAAGAAAACACTCTCTAGAAGAGCATCCCAGTTCTTTAACATGTTTCATATTTGTAGATTTTTTCATTGTATAATTTAATTTCACAATCATATGTGATCTATCATAGGTGAGAGGGAAAAAAAGAAAAAAAGAAATTATGATAATTTTGTTGTATATTTGAAAAAAATAGCAAGTTGTGCATAGTAGATTTGAAGTTTCATGCACAATCATATTTTTCATTGTATTATGTTATAGCAATGCTTTATTCCATTTAAAAATAAAATTAAAAAATGAATCAATGCATTTAAAAAAATGGGCCCTTGAATAGTGTGTGTAACATCTTTTTTTCCTTTGTCTTTTTTCAATGTGTTCTAGTATCTTAACTAAACTAATACTATAATTTTCCCTTTTCTGGAAATTATATTATGCTTTACATATATAAAACCACCTAGTTCTAAGTTGTGCAATTCTTTTTTTTATTTTTGTGACTTTTTACTTTTGTTTTAACTTCAGCTATTTAATTTATTTGCCATATTAATATTTTTGTTGTTTAGATATAATTTTATAATTTTCCCCAATCATTCCATCTTTTCCTGTGCCTTTTAACAAATAAGAATTAAATTATATAATAAATAAGTAAATTAAATTATATCATAAATGTCAAAAGAATCTTTTTATCTTTTTTCTTTTTTTACCTTTTTTTTATTAATTTATTTTAATTTATCAACAATCACTTCCATAAGCTTTTGAGTTTTAAATTTTTCTCCCCATCCCTCCCTACCTCCCTCCTCAAGACATCATGCAATCTAACATAGGCTATACATATACATTCCTATTAAACATATTTTCTCATTAGTGATGTTGTAAAAATTAGAACTAATAGGAGGAACCACCAAAAGGAGGAAACAAAGCACAACAGAAGAAAAAAATAGGAAATAGTAAAATGCATTCAAACTTCATAGTTCTTTCTTTGGATGTGGATAGCATTTTCCATCATAAGGCTTTTGGAGATGTCTTAGATCCTTGTATTGCTGAGAAGGGTTAAGTCTATCAAAGTCAGTCATCACTCAATGTGGCTGTTACTGTGTAAAACATTCTCCTGGTTCTGGTCACTTCACTCAGCATGAATCCATACAAGTCTTTCCAGGTTTATCTGAACTCTGCCTGTTCATCATTTCTTATAGCACAATAGTATTCCTTTTCCCTCGTCACTAATGTTTTGCTTTTGACTAATGCCTCCCTCAGTCCCACCTCCTTTCTATTAGCCCCCTCCCTTTTCTTTCCCCTTTTCCCTTCTACTGCCTATAGGGCATGTTAAATTTCTATGCCTAACTGATTATGTTATTCCCTTCTTGAGCCAAATCTGATGAGAGTAAGGTTCAAACAATGCTCATCTCCCTCCCTTCTTTCTCTCTGCTGTAATAGGTATTTTTTGTCTTTTCCTGTGGTGTAATTTACCCTTGTCTCCCTTCTCCTTTCCTTTTCTTTCAGTACATTTTCTTAGTTAGATCATATTAATTCACTTACCTGAATCCACTTAACCCACTTGATTAGATTTTTTCATCATTACATCAAAGTCAATTTATACTCACCTCCTTCATGTATACCCCTTTAACATGGTGTAATAACAATACAGTTCTCAAGAGTTACAAGCATCATCTTCCCTTGTAGGGATGTAAACAGTTTGTCG
>NW_020954569.1:8239948-8240085 GCF_900497805.2 Vombatus ursinus | reverse complement strand
TATTTAAATTGTTTCATTCTGGCTGCTTGCAGTATTTTCTCTTTGACCTGGTAATTTTGGACTTTGGCTTTTATATTCCTTGGTATTTTCAATTTGGGATCTCTTTCAGGAGATGATCGATGGATTCTTTCTATGTT
>NW_020954569.1:8239672-8239800 GCF_900497805.2 Vombatus ursinus | reverse complement strand
CAATTCTAATTTTTAACAAATTGTTTTCTTCTATTAGATTTTGTACTGCCTTCCCCATTTGGCCAATGTTATTTTTTAGGGACTTGTTTTCTTAAGAGTAATTTCTTTTTTGCAGTTGACCAATTGTG
>NW_020954569.1:8227377-8239549 GCF_900497805.2 Vombatus ursinus | reverse complement strand
CAGATGTGGGTTTGTTGACAATGTTGTCCTCTTCAGAATTTCTCCCTTGATCTTCACTGTTTTCCATAATAAGAATCTTTGGTATGTTTCTTTTTGCTCATGGTGCTTGCTTCTTTCCTGGCCTTTAAAGAGATTGGGCTCTCCTGCTGGGGAGCAGAGGGCATTGACCCAAATTTCTTGTGTTAGGAGCCTAGGGCCTGGTTGGTGGCTTTGTGTGCTGGGGCATCCAATGTTGGCAGTTGGAGGCTGTAGGATTCTGGCAGCTTACCTGGTATTGGGCTGGACTCAGCAACACTGGAACTCTAGGGGTAGGATTGGGTAGTGTGGCTCCTGGAGATTTCCTGCTTACTCAGGCCTTTCCTTCCTTTTGCTTTCTTCATCTCCTTTCAGATGGATGTTGTAGGGTGTTTATCCACCTGGGGCCCCTTGGAGGACAGCTTCCCTTACTTTTGCTGAGGCACTGGGAGAGCCAGTTACTATAGAATGCTAATGCACCTGACAGTTTTCTGAGCTGGTTTCCACCAGTTCCCCCACCCTCAATGAGGCCCTTGGAGCTCCAGGTGTTGGTGTTTGCCTGCTCCACCACCTGAGCTTCAGGACCTCTTCCTGGTATGCTGAGGTAGGTCTTTCCAGTAGCTTGCTGGGATAACTCCCATTCTGTACTGCTCCCCTTCCCCCAAGGTAAAAGGGGTCTTTCCAGTTAATTCCTCAAGCTACCTGGTCTACTGGACTGCTGCACCCCATCTTTCTTCTGGTGCAGCTGTTTCAGGGTTTTTCCTGGGGTGATATTTTCTGGGCTTTCAGAGGTTAATAGGGGAGGGTAAGAGAGACTCACCTCTTACTCCACTATCTTGACTCCTGGAAGCAGAAGTCCTTTTTATCTTTTTTTAAACTTCTTTTTAACATTTGTGATACAATTTAATTTATCATTTGGCACTTTTCCCATCATATCCAGTGATATTTCAATGTGATCTGAGAGAATTCTCCACCTTAGGTCGCTATTATTGAAGAATTTCTTTAATGAAAATTTTGGGTTTTTGTATTTGTTTTATTTCTTAGGCATTGCACTGTGGTGGGATGGGTGAGGTATAATGAGCAAGTTAGAAAAAAAAACCCTAAAAACTGCTGTTTCCATTTAGTGAATCATGCAAGACCTTTTCTCAGATTCTTTCTTTCTTTCTTTTTTAAACAATCACAAGTAATTTATTTTTGAGAATCATTTAACATAAATTTATATAAATAAAATTTGTATAAACAAATCCACATTTGTCATAACACAGATGGCAAAGGACAACCAAAAACAAGAAAACTAAATCGGCTGCTATATACAATTGGACACAGTAATGTCATGTACACTAAAAGTCTTTTACAAAATAGTCATCCCAGATCAATAGGAAACCACTCACTATTGAAGGTAGTCATCCTGCTAGATAGGCTGCAGTAGCATCTGTTTTCTCTGTGTCCTCCTTTAATACAACTGGTAATTGTTTTGGTGATTATCACTCTCTTGGAATGCTTCAGCATAGGTGTTTTGTTGACCTGGGCCACTCTAGTCCCACCCCCTGTGCCAGCTGCAACACCCCTCCAGCCTTTCTGTTGTTGCTCTTGCTGCCTGTATACCTCTTTGGGCTGGGTGACTTTGATTTCACACTTCACAGAACCAATCTGACGATATCTGTTTTCTAATAAGTTCTTTACTGGTTCTTCATCTGTATATGTGATAAAACAAACTCCTCTTCTTTCATTTGTTTTTGTGTCCATAGGAAGGTTGATATTCTCAATCTCTACAAATGCTCTGAAATACTCTTTGATTTGTTCTTCAGACGTATCTGGGCTCAGTACACCGACAAATGCTTTTCTGGGGGACTCCTTTCCCTTTAGAGCTTTGGCCCTCTTGAGGTCTATCAACTTGCCATCCAGCTTGTGTTCTCTCAGCTCCAAGACCTTGTCCACATTGACATCTTTGAAAAGCACAAATCAGAATCCCCGTGATCTTCCTGTGACGGGATCTGTTTTTATTGTGCAGTATACAAACTCTCTAAAAAGAGACAGGTGTTTAGCAAGATCTTGCTTGCTTGCTTGCATCCCAGTTTAGCCCTCCAATAACACTTTACCGGGGTCCTGCTGGTTCTTGCTTGCACTGATTTTGGAGCCCTCAGCGAACTCCTCCATGTTGCCATATTCGTTCATGTCCTCCACGGCAGCGGGGCTGTAGGCTGGTGGCAGGTGGCACCGAGAGCCAGTTGCATTGGAGGCTCCTTGGATAGCGCCCGATTTAAAATGGCAGTGGAAGAGGCTTTTTGTCAGTTTCAAGGATGGCTGTGGAGCTAGGTCCTTTCTTGTCAACTAATAATATTAGGGAATAGAGATAGAAGGAGGTTTGGAATCACCTTAGCACAAGATAAAGGAGGGCTACAAATAACCTCAGCTCAAGGCCGCTTTGTCAAGGGTGACAGAAGGGTTAGCTCAGAGAAAGACCTATTAATTCCTTACACCCAGTCAAGGAAATATAAGAGAAAGAGATGTTTGCCTCTGGGTAGCCAACATAAAGTATCACTGGGCACTCAAACTATCATCTAAATTTCTAGATGATGACATACTTTACAGAGAGCTAGAGACAAACTTGCCTTTAGAAAGGTTAGAAGAGAGGCTGATTTTTAGCTGAGATTTGCCTTATGGCTCTCTGGGAATCTGAGGAATTCCTAATGACTGTGAGGATTCATAGGGCTGAGTAACAATTGGTGAAGAGTAAGTAGGTCCAAACATAAGGAGACAATAAAGCTAGGGGGTTGTAGAAGTGAGACTGAAATGTGGGATTCTATATAAATTTTCTTTGGGGGGGTAGATGGAATTCCCAAGATTTTATTTAGTCAGCAAAGAGTAAACTTCTGTCAGGTATTGGTATTAGAGAGTTGGAAGAACCTCCATGGTTGTAGCATCTCAAGAAGAAGAATAATGGACAGTGGGTCATGATTAGAGTCAATATAATGGAAAAGAAATTATGTGGGAGATAACTGTAATGCTTTGACCCACTGTAGCAGTGAGGCCTAGTGGGTGAAGCCTGGTTTGGAGAACCATTATCCAAATAGTAGACCCCTTGAAAATAGAATGGATCAAGCAAAACTCAATGGCTACATAAGACAAAAAAAAATTAAAAAAATAAAATTAAAAAGATTGAAAAAATGAAGCAAAACATAATAAAGAAAAAAACTGACTCAGTAAACTGATTAAAAAGAGAACATTTTAAAATGATCATATTTTTAAATACCATTAGTAAATAAAACAAAAAGAAATTCAATAACAAATTTCAAGCAATCATAAAACTGCCCGGATCTACTAGAACCAAATGGCAAAGAGCAAATAGGAAGAATCCATCAATCACTGTTTGAAAAAAGAAAAGACAAAAAACCTCCAGGAATGACATAGGCAAAATCCAGAGCTTTGAAGAAAATGAAAAAAAAATACTGAAAGCACCTAGAAAAATAATTTAATATCAAGAACCATTCTAGAATTGACTTTGAAGCAGTTGATTTGGGAATATATGTCAAAAGGCAAATTGTAAAGGAGTCCAAACAAGAATAATTTGTCCTGAATGACATTCCTAAAGGAGAAAATGAATGAACTTTTAGAGGAAGAGAGGATTTTATGGCATTCCAGGTAAATAACATAATGAGGCAGAATCATTTAAATGAAAACACGAGAGAGAAGAGAAACCTAGTTAGATAAATATACACTTGAAAAATTAGAAGTGGCTAATTGATGAAGAAATGCTTATATTATAATAGAGAAAAAAAGCATTCCACAGAATTCCACTGTTTTCTAGGGTTAGAGAGGAAAATATTGTAAGACAAATGTATGCCTAAAGGTGACATCGTTTTATATTATGGCTGTTAAGAAGGGAAGAAAAAGCAAATATATTAGAGAAAATGAGTATGAAATGATAACTTAGCTTCACATAATTGACACATAAGAGAAGAATATCCTAATATGATAAAGGAAATTTCATGAATCTTACTCCTATCAGAGCTTGGGAAAAAAATGCTGAACCTACAAACAAAAAAAAATTCAGAGAAATATATTAAACTCAAAATCAAAAAAGGCAGGGACAAAGAAAGAAGAGAGTGAGTTTAAGTGTCAGGATAAAGTAATGATAGGAGGTGTGATAGTCACAGACAAACATAATTTAACTTTTGAGGGTGAATGATAAGGAGGAAGGAAATTGTCAAAAGGAGAGAAGGAATTAAAAAAAAAGATAAGACCATTTATCTCAACTTGGAGAGATAGAACAGAGGAATAGGATCATATCATTACAGTCATAGATTTCTAATGTTCATCACAATCATATTTTTTCTACCACTTCCTTTTGTTTAAAGAGTGGGTTGGTGGCAAAGAGGAAGAAACTGCATAAACTAATACTGTAGAGGAAAGTTTCCTCCCACCAAAAAAAAAAAAAAACAAAACATAATTGTAAATGTGAATAGAATGAATTTACCCCCAAAACAGGATAGAGTAGTATAATAGATTATTTCTTTGGTGATTATTCATTGGTAGCTTTGCAGAAAGAAAAAAAATGACTATATGATGGAGCACAAAAACTTTGTTAGCAAATACAAAACAACCTAGAGTACTAAACATACCCTTTACTGACCATAGTATAATACAAAATTTAGTCAACAAAGGGCATTTGAAGAAAGGGTTCAAACTAAAAAGAGGACTAAATAATTTCATCCTAAATAATTGATTGGTCAAAGGACAAATTAAAGAAGCATACAATTAAACAATATGTCAAAGCTTTTGGTATACGATGAAATAATTCCAATAGGGCAGTTTAAAAAAAATTAAAAAAGTTTTCTTCAAAAAGAGAGAACCTTTAAGATATTAATGAATTTGGCATAAAGCTAAAAAAAATCTTTAAAAGTCACAAATCAGCAGTACACAACAACACAAAAATATAAATTTGGAATATCAAACAAAAGATAAACAAATGAAAAAAGCTATTGACTTGGAAACAAAACTTGAAGCTGATATTTTGAAATACCTGATAAGTTAAATAAAACTTTATCTAATCTTATTTTTTTTAAAGATATAGGGAAACAATTTGCCAGAGCAAAAATAAAAATGGAGGCCTCAAAAAAGATGCAGAAGGACTCAAGAAAATTATTGGAAATTATTTTATCCAAATATATGCCTTGAAAATTTTAACTTAAAAAAACTAGATAGATTTTAAAAATAAATATATAAAATATACAGGTTATCTGAATAAAAATGAAGAAATTAAATATGTAAACTGAGCCCAGAAAAATCAATTGAACAAGCCATAAATGGATTGCCAGTGGGGTAGGAAGGAAGTAGGACTAAATGGTATTTAAAAATGAATTTTATTAGAGAACAATTAATTCCAACTTCATATCAATTGTTTGAAAAAAAGGAAATATAATATCTATCTAAACATTCTATGAATGAAGGAAAAATTTATTAAGTGCCTACTGTATGCCAAGCACTGTGCTTAGTACTTTACAAGTATTATGTTATTTGATCCTCATGATAAACTTGTGAAGATAGTGATATTATTATTTCCATTTTAAAATTGAGGAAACTGAGGAAAATAAACTTTAAATGACTTGCAGAGGATCACACACAGAAATGTCTGTGGCTAGATTTGAACTCAGGTCTTCTTGATTCCATACCCAGTCATTGATCTACTCAGCTATCTTTTTCAGACTTTAAAGTTCTGCTTTCTTCAATGAAAAAAATAGGCTCCTGATATGTAAAACAGGGAGAGACAAATCAGAAAAAGAAAATTAATAACAAGATCTCTAAAGAATACAGTTACAAACATATTGATATGATAGTTTATGTAGAAAATATAAAAATTCAACTAAAATAATAGAAAAAATTAATAATTTCAATAAAGTATCTGGCAAAAAATAACTCCCAGAAAAAAAAAAAAACCTCTCTGAATAATGCCAAGAGGAATAGAGGAATTGAAAGGGAAATTTCTTTCAAAATAACTACAAAATGTATAAAATATCTGAGAGTCCACTTACCCCAGCATTCACAGTCAGTCAGTCAATATGCATTTATTAAATACCTCCCAAACATAGAATTATTGTTTTTGTTGCTGAATAACAATATGGTTATTCAACGACAAAAATAATTCCTGTAACTTTAGCACATTCTTTACAAAATAAAGACAAATAATTAGAGATTAAATCAAGTGGTTTTTTGGAGGGCTAAGTTAATATACTAAAAATGACAATTTTACCTAAATTAATTTACATTTTCAGTGCTGTGCAAATAAAAAAAATTAACAAAATAATATTTGATAGAATTATACTAAAGGCCCAATTCATCTGGAGAGGCAAAATTTTATGACTCTCAAGAGAATTAGTGGAAAAAAAAGTGGAAAGAAAAAAAACCAGGTGTGAAATTATACTATGAAGCAACAATCATTCAAAATATGTAGTACAGGCATATAATTTGTAAAAGCAATTAAGCACAGTTGAATTGTTTTTGGTAAACCCACAGATACACATTATTTTAGTGAGGATACACTATTAGAAATTGGAAAATTTGGGAAGTGTTTTGGCAAAAAAAAAATTAGGGTTAAATCAACCTCATACCTCACACCATACACCTCAATTAGTTCAAAAAGGATATATTATCTTATCATAAAAAGTCTTTTATAAGTAAATTAGAAGAAAATGGAAGGAGATACTTTTTATAAATATGGAAAAGGAAGATCTTCTGACTAAAGAATATGAATGTTCATAAACAAATAAAATTTAAAATTATATATAGACAAAATTGAAATGTTTCACATTGTTTTGTTTTGTGGAAACAAAATCTATAGTCAAATGAGAAAGGAAAGAAGTAATTGGTAAAATATCTTGCAATGAAGTTATCTTTAAAAAATCTGATATTCAAGGTATATGGGGAATTTGTAAAAAAAAATATAGAAAAGGAGGAAAAATCTCTAAAAAATAAATGGCCAAAGGTCATGAACAAGAAATTTTAGGAGAAATCTAAGTTATTTCCAACCATATGAAAATTCTCCCAATCACAAAGAAAAGAGAACTACAAATGTAAACAAATTTGATATTCCATCTCACCCCTATCTAATTGGCAAAACTGACCCTAATTGGAGAGGTTGGAGGTGAGCAGGCACATTAGTGCAAAGTTGTGAAATGATTAAAAAGCAATTTGGAACTATAACTAAAATGTCACTAAATTGTCTCCTTTTGATGCAGTGAGACCATTACTAGGTATATTCTTCCAAAAGGTCAAAGATAGAGGGAAATAAACCACATGTACAAAAATAGATATGGTAGCAATTTTTATTGTAGAAAAGAACTGGAAACAAATTGGATGTCTCATCAATGGTGGAATGACTGAAGAAATTATGTTATATAAAAGTTAAGTAGTATTATTGATTCAAAAGAAAAAATAAATGGAAAAGATTCAAATAATACTGGTAAGACATGTATGAACTGATGTGAGTAAAAACAAAATAAGTATTTATTCATACAGAGATCACAGAAGCATAAAATAAATAACTCTGAAAACCTTAAGAATTATAGTCAGTATAATGACCAATTAATCACATCTTCAGACCATTAACAAAGAAGCAAGCCTCCCATATCTTGATGTAGAGGAAATAAATTGAGGAGTGGAATGAGTTGAAATTGGGACATAACCAATAAAATGCAAATTTGTTTTGTTTGATTATTCTAATCTGTTATATGTGAGGGGGCACTTTTAATTGTTAAGTTTGTGTTTGTAGGTAGTAGAGGGATTGTAATAGTGAAGAGTAAAAAAAAAGATCAACAAACAATAAAACACTGAATAGTGCAGAATAAAATGGGGCAATATTAGTACTGTCATGTGAAGTTTTAACATTATATATGTATAATATTTATTAAATATATTTGAATTTTATAAGCTCTCCATTAGACTTATATACATATGCAACCTAAAATATAAGTTTTATTTATATTATAAATATATGTAAATATATTTACATACATATATAGATGTCAAGCTGTGCAATTCACAATTTCATATGTAATTCTTTTTATGCCTTTCCGTATGTTTAAAAATAGTTATGTTTTTGATGTTTCTAATTCATTGAAAAAAAAAAACCACATCATTGCTCTTCATATTGACTTGTCTAGGGATATATAAAGAAAAGTAAAGAAGTGATTTCCTATTTTTCACCTTCCAATGCTATCTTTTGGCTTATTTAGAATTGAAAGATGTAAAATACGGTCATCTTAGGCAAGGATAGTTTATAGACAAAGTCGAAAATTAGAGAGGAAATGGAGAAAAATTAACACTGGGGAGCTGTTGGGAGGTATTGAGTATATTTGAAAAAAATAATTTTGGGTAAATTGATATTTTTAATCTTATTTCTTTGCTCAGCTCATTTTATTCCTCTATATAATATAACAAAGACAAGAAATTTGTATTTAATCAGTTGCAAAATTAACTAAATCTTTAAAAAGCAAATGATCTTTTTATAAAATTCATCTACTTTTTATAGAATTCAGGGCTTATGCATGTGTTCAAACAAGATTGTTATGGTTTGATTCAGTGTTTGATAGTTCTTTTTTTTGTTTTTTTTGTTTAAGTGCCAAGTACTTCTATCAATAGTTAGCCCTACTCTCACTATCATTTCCTTTCCTGGCACTTTTTAGTAACATTAACATCTCTTGAATTTTCCCTTTTTATATTTGAATATCCAGCTGTTATTTTAATTAAGTCTGCCACAGGCAAGGATTTGGCTTCCTATACCTGTGGAGAGACTCCTCATGGCATTTTAATGACTTTCTATGTAGCTTGAGGAAAGGGACTTTAGAAATAGTATATACTACCATTAGTTCAAATAAGATCCAAAACTGTCAATTTCTAATTAAGATATTTGTTTTTTTCTACTGTAGCTTACCTCTAGAGTTATGTTTTAGAATTATTCATTAATCTTCTCTCACCTAACAAAGAAAAGTAAGCCAAAAGAATTGTAATTTTCTCTTTCAGAATACAAAATTATTATTTATTGGATTCTATCAAATTTTGATATAAAAACCTATGTCAAACAAAAACTATATATTTTGGGAGCAAAATAAGTGGGTGACCCATGATATATCTCAGACAAACAGAAATGTATGATGGGAGATGGAGTTATGGAATAGAGTACTTAACTCAGAGTCAGAAAGAACCGTTCCAATCCTGTTTCAGATAGGAAGTCATTTAAACCCTCTGGTCCTCAGTTTATTCATGTAGACTTGATGTTTTTATTTTTTTTTGTTATCTTCTAGCTCTAAGTCTGTGACCTGTGACACAATGAGTTCTGGTGAAAGAATGGAATCTTTTAACTTATTATGATAAAGACGAACATTAGAAACCCTGAGATAGAAGAACAGTGGGGTGAAGGTGAGATAAGTAAAATTCCTGCAGAGGAAAGTTGGAATAATGAAAGACAACTACAAATAGCTCCAGGAAGAATGAAGTGGCTGGGCCAAAGCTGAAAGGAAGCTCAGCTGTGGATGTATCTGGTGATGAAAGGAAAGTCCAATGCTGTAAAGATCAATATTGCGTAGGAACTTGGAATGCAAGATCTATGAATCAAGGTAAACTGGATGTGGTCAGACAGAAGATGGAAAAATTAAACATAGATATCTTGGGTGTCAGTAAACTTAGACGGATGAAAATGGATGAATTTAATTCAGGTGATCATTACATATAGTACTATGGGCAAGAATCTCTTAGAAGAAATGAAGGAGTCCTCATAGTGAATGAAAGGGTTAGAAAAGCAGTACTGGAGTATAATCTCAAAAATGACAAGATGATATCTGTTTGAATCCAAAGAAAACCACTCGATATCACAGTAATTCAAGTCTACACTCTAACCATCGATGCTAAAGAGACCAGATTTGATCAATTCTATGAAGATCTACAATATCTTCCAGAAATCATCCCTCCCCCCAAAATGTTATTTATCATAAGGGATTGGAATGCTGACAACAAACCAGGCCACATAAAGAGTATTTTTTTTCACTTTCCACTTCAGTGGAAGAGGAAAGGAAAGAGAAAAAGCCAGCAAGAGTAAAGGCCTGACATGAAGTTTGATCAGGGTATTAGAGATTGGGTAGGCGGTTGTCATTCAAACATATCTCTCTATTGTTAGTAGGACCTATTGGGATCCAAGAGAAGGTAAGGTTAAAATGGACTAAGTTTTGTAGGATTTCTCTCAGAGAGAGCTGAGAAAGAATGTGAAGTGTCTTACTTCTCTCCATAGCCCATCTCCTAGAGATGGCAGATATCTACTCCAAACCTTTACTATTCTTCCTTTCCTCCACTCTTCTCCTCTTCCTTGCCCCTTTCCCCCCAACTCCCACCCCAAAAGAAAGGTCTCTGGAAGTGTAGAATTAAGGACTGTGACTAAGGAGAAGGAAGGAAGAGAAAGGTATTATTTAGACAACATAGGTAACCCCTGAATTCTAAATGTGGGAGTCAGAGGAGGGTGTGCCTACCTGTTCCTTTCACTTTTACTTTTAACCTAAAAATCCATTACAAAGCCTCCATATGAAATTAACAAAATCTGTGGCAATGCCACCAATTTATCAAAACTTAGAGACCTCAAACTATGAATTTGACATCCCCGATGTCATATTTAATGAGACAAAGGTGTTTTTTTTATAAAAAGAAGAATAAGAGAGAGGGATTTTTATATTTTTATGCTCTGACATTTAGAATTATAATATTAAATATTCACAAATATAGCTGTTAGGCTTCCTGATTTTCTATAAGATTATTAAGGAAGAGTGGCATCTGGCACTATGTGCATTTCATGGGTAAGGTAGTGAGGAAAATAGGGAAGGAAAGAGCAGTAAGAAATGAAAAGGAAATTCAATATTCCAATGAATTCCATGTCATCCAATTAGTTCTTCAATAATCCCTTGGAATTCAGGAGTCAGTTTAAAACACTGGAGCCTGAGAATAAATGAGGTATGCAGTGAAGTGATTTCAAGACACCTATATCACACTGAGTGGCCTCACAATAGCATTAAAAATATTAAATGTCCAAGTTCTTACTAAATTTTGCATAGAGTTATTATAGGCCATTATTCTAATACGTTGGCTTAAGGACTCAGCTATAACACATATTCTCTCTCTCTCTTTCTCTCTCTCTGTCTCTTTCTTTCCCTCCCTTTCTATATGTATATTCCCACACTTGACAAGAGGCCTAATGAACATCTTCATATATGCATAGTGTATTTCCCCAGCTGTCATCTTATTCAACTTTTATATAATTATGGAAAATAAACTACTGTAATTTTTTAGATTTATAAGGGAAAATGCAGCAGATTGAGATATAATATTTCTCCTCCCTTTATAATAAAGAACATGTAGGCATTCATATCACAATTAATATTTTAGGTGATAAAGGTGAGAGCAATTACCAGTAGAGGCTGAGCTTACTGAAAATGTTTTCAGATCTTAAAAATTTTATTTGAGGGGCAGCTAGGTGGCACAGTGGATAGAGCACCGGCCATGGATTCAGGAGGACCCGAGTTCAAATCTGGCCTCAGACACATAACACTTACTAGCTGTGTGACCCTGGCCAAGTCACTTAACCCCATTGCCTAGCCAAAACAAACAAACAAACAAAAAAAAAATTTTTTTTTGCCCAAATGAATTCTAGGCAGTGTTTTAAAAGAAAATAAATCTTTTCTAGGAAATTAATTCCCTCTCCAAATAACATTAAGTTGATAAGGTGACTAGTAAACCTTACTTACGCTCCACAAGCTTGCCCATTTTTCTCCATGCTTTCTTTCTATTTTAAGGAATGAAAGCTGCTTGAGGAAAAAAAAATATTTTCCCCCCTTCTAGAGTAGTAGGGTGGTTGTTTTCTTCTTTTAGGTATAAATGAATTTTTACTGCTGCAAAGGCTTATTCCTTCACTTCATATAGGAAGTTTAACAATGATTTTTAGGTTCTCTAGGAGAGAAGACCAAGCTACCCTGATTAGTTATTTTTAAGTTAAATTTCATTTTTTTCCCCAATTGACAAAAATCTTTTTTTCTAGCCCATCCAACCCTGCCCCCAACTAAGTATAAAATAAAATCAAAACTTTTATTATACACATGTATAGCGGAGAGCAAATTTCTGTTTT
>NW_020954569.1:8226393-8227231 GCF_900497805.2 Vombatus ursinus | reverse complement strand
TACATATATATAAAAGTGTGTATGTTGGGGTATACTTCTCTGTGTATATACACACACACACATGTGTGTGTGTGTATGTATGTGTTTGGACTCATGGTTGGTGATTATCCTGATCAGACATCCTAGGTCTTTCAAAGTTCTTTGTCTTTGCATGACTGCTGTTATATGAATTCTTCTATAGGTTTTGATCAATTGATGCTGCATCAGTTCATAAAGGCTTCCAGCTTCCCTGAAACTTACACCTTCATAATTTCTAACGACAATAGTATTCCATCAAAATTATATAGCATAGATTGTTCAGTCATTCCTAAAATGATGGGCATGAAGAAAGAATTGGTATAAATATTTTTTTGTTGCATTCCTAGAATTTATTTGCTTATTTGAATCATTCTTATTCTCACTGCTTCTAACCTCCACTTTCCCTCCTATTTCCCTGTTAAACAAATTTAGTTATTTTAGCCAATATTGTGTGTGTGTTGTGTGATATTTTTCTCTAATCTTCTTTTTCCTTCCTACCTTAATGTAGTTCTCCTTTGCATTCTTCTTTTAAGATTACCAAGATAGAAGAAAATCACTCTGACGATTTTTCTCTAATTACATGCACCACATTTCCCCAGGATTCCTTATGATGATAGGCCTCTGAGGGAACACATGACAGAGGAATATACCCAGTGCAAACTTTTTTTACTGTCTTATGAATGTTCATTCAAGTTTACTTTTTTCCTTATTTTTGAATTTCCATTTTAATGTTTCTATGCAGATGTGTTCTTTTCATTAGGAATACTTAGAACTACTCGAATTCATTAAAAATCTACTTTTTCCCATAGTACAACTATAT
>NW_020954569.1:8224037-8226339 GCF_900497805.2 Vombatus ursinus | reverse complement strand
TTTTTTCTAAGTAAGCTATTGTTGGTTGTAAGTGGAATATATATATATATATATATATATATACACACACACACACACACACACATACACATGTATGTATGTATGAATGTGTGTGTGTTTTGTTTCATTTTTGACCTGGATACTCTTTTTTTTTGCCTATACTTTTCCTAGGAGTTTTCATTTTAGTGTTTATTTCAAGAGTGACCTATGGATTATATTTCTTAAGGTGGAAAGAATTTTTACTTTATTTAGTATTTTATTTTCCCCACTTACATGTAAAAATAATTTTAAATACTCATTTTTAAAACTTTGAGTTTCAAATTTTCTCCCTTCCTACCTCCCCACTCCACCCCCCATTGAGAAGGGAAGCAATTCAATATAGGTTATACATATGAAGTGATGCAAAACATTTCCATATTAGTCATATTGCAAAAGAAAACATAGAAAAGAAATCTCAAGAAAAATAAAGCAAAAAAAAAGTTGCTTTAGTCTATATTCAGACACCATCAGTTCTTTCTCTGGGAATGGATACAATTTTTCATCAGAAGTCTTTCAGAGTTGTCTTGGATCACTGTATTGCTGAGAATAACTAAGTCATTCACAGCCAATCATCTTACAATATTGCTGTTATTTTGTACAAATCATGTAAGTTTTTTTCCAGGTTTTTTCCTGAGAGCATCCTGCTCATCATTCTTTATAACACATCAGTATTCCATTATAATCACATACCACAATTTCCCAACTGATGGGCAAACCCTCAATTTCCTATTTTTTTGCCCCTAGAAAAGAGCTACTATAAATATTTGCATCCTTTTCCATTATTTTTATCTCTTTGGGGATACAGACCTAGTGGTGGTATTGCTAGGTCAAAGGGACTGAGTAGTTTTATTGCCCTTTGGGCATAGTTACAAATTGATGTACAGAATGATTGAATCAGCTCATAACTTCACAATGCACTGTCATTTTCCTTTTCTGTACTATTAGCCAATCTAATAGATATGAGATAGTGTATCAGAATTGTTTTAATTTGCATTTTTCCAATCAATAGTGAATTGGAGGATTTTTTTTCAATATGACTATATCTAGCTTTGATTATTTCATCTAAAAACTGTTGAATGACTTTTTTTTTATAAATTTGACTCAGTTTTCTATCTATTTGAGAAAGGACTTTATTAGAGAAACTTGCTTTAATTTTTTTTCAGTTACTATAAAACTGTATTTCCTTCCATCCTATTCCCCCATTTATTCTATTCAGTCTCTCCTTTTACCCTGTCCCTCCTCAAAAGTGTTTTGCTTCTGACTACCCACTCTCCCAATCTTCCCTTCCTTCTTTCACTCCCCCCCTTATCTTATCTCCTTCCCCTCCCATTTTCCCATAGGGTAAGATAGATTTCTATGACCAATTGAATCTGTGTGTTATTCCTTCTTTGAGCCAATTCTGATGAGAGTAAGGTTCACTCACTCCCCCTCACCTCTGACATCACCCCTTCCACTGTAAAACCTTTTTTATTGCCTCTTCTATGTGAGATAATTTACCCCACTCTACCTCACCCTTTCCCTTTCTCCCAGTGCATTCCTTTCTTATCTCTTAATATAATTTTATTATTTTAGATATCATCCCTTTATATTCAACTCACACCTGTGCTCTTTGTCTATATATCCTCTTTCTGTCTTAAAAATAAGAAAGTTTATATGAGTTAAAAGTATCATTTTCCCATATAGTAATGTAAACAGTTTAACCATATTAAATCCATGATGATTTCTTTTTCCTGTTTACCTTTTTATGCTTCTCTTGAGTCTTGTATTTGAAAGCCAAAATTTCTATTCAGCTCTGGTCTTTTCATCCATAATGTTTGAAAGTGCTCTATTTTGTTGAATGTCTATTTTTTCCCCCTGGAGAATTACAGTCAGTTTTGCTACATAAGTATTTCATGGTTGTGATCCTCGCTCCTTTGCCCTTCACAATATTATATCCCAAGCCCTCTAATCCTTTAACACAGATGCTGCTAAATTTTGTAGTATCCTGACTGTGGCTCCATGATACTTGAATTGTTTCTATCTGGATGCTTGCAATTTTTCTCCTTTACTGGTTGTTCTTGAATTTGGCTATAGTATTCCTGGGAGTTTTCATATTGAGATCTCTTTCAGGAGGTGATTGGTGAATTCTTTCAATTTGTATTTTAACTTCTGGTTCTAGAATATCAGGATAGCTTTCCTTGATAATTTCTTGAAATATGACGTCTAGGCTCTTTTCTCATCATGACTTTTGGGTAATTCAATAATTTTCAAATTATCTCTCATA
>NW_020954569.1:8223574-8223961 GCF_900497805.2 Vombatus ursinus | reverse complement strand
GATCTATTTTCCAGGTCAGTTATTTTTCCAATGAGATAGTTCACATTGTCTTCTATTTTTTATCATTCTTTTAGCTTTGTTTTATTGTTTCCTGATTTCTTATAAAGTCATTAGCTTCCATTTGCTCAATTTTAATTTTTAAGGAATTATTTTCTTCAGCAAGTTTTTGTACCTCCTTTTCCATTTGGCCAATTCTACCCTTTAAGGAGTTTTTTTTTCCTTCAGTAACTTTTTGTGCCTCTTTTTCCATTTGGCCTTTTCTGCTTTTTAAGTCATTCTTCTCCTCATTGGCTTTTTGTAGTTCTTTTACCATATAGCTTAGTCTGTTTCTTAAAGTGTTATTTTCTTCAGTTTTTTTATGTGTCTTCTTTGCCAAGCTGTTGACTA
>NW_020954569.1:8191336-8223543 GCF_900497805.2 Vombatus ursinus | reverse complement strand
GTTTTTCATGATTTTCTTCCATCACTCTCATTTCTCTTTCCAATTTTTCCCCTTCCTCTCTCACTTGATTTTCAAAATCTTTTTGAACTCTTCCATGCCAGATAGTAATTCATATTTTTTCTTGGAGGCTTTGGGTGTAGGAGTTTTGACTTTGTTATCTTCTTCTGAGTGTGTGTTTAGACCTTCTGACTGTCACCATAGTAACTTTCTATGGTCAGAATTTTTTTTCTGTGTTTTTGCTTATTTCCCCAGCCTTTTACTTGACTTTAACTCTGTTAGAATAGGGTTCTGCTTCCAGCGCACTGCCCCAAGCTTCACGGGTTTTGTCCAGCTGTTTTGAGGTACTTCTAAAGGACCTTTAAGTTTTCAGTTCTTCCAAGGTGGTATGATCTAGGGAGAGGTATGTTTACTACTCTCCTTGCCTGTGCTCTGGTCTGTGAGTGATACAGGCACTCTTTTCTGCCTTGGAACTGGAAGGAGTGTCCCACTCCCTTGTAGCCACAATCTCAGATGTGCTAATGTTCTTCCTTGCCCTAGGACTGACACCCAGAATTGCAATCTATGTTTGAGTATGGGCAAAGCAACAGAGTTTTGCCTCAGTGCTAGAAAGAGACCCCTGTAATCTTCTTCCAACCAGTCATTCAACTCTCTTACAATCTGTCAGCAGAGAGCTCCTAAAGCAGCCACTGCTGCTGATTCAGTGGCTCCCAAGGCCTGCTCCTGGCTTGTTGGTGCTGGGGCTGTGCTGGCATAGTCCACAGTGGACTGTGCTCCACCCTTACCTCAATGAGACAGACCTTTCCTACTGATGTTCTAAATTGCCTTTGTTGTCTCTGGGTTAAGAGGTCTATAAACTGCCACTGGCGTCACTGATTCAGTTGCCCTCAAGCCTGCTACTGGTTTGCTAGGGCCTAGTTCACCCTGATGAGGCTTGTACTCCTCTCTCACTCTGATGCACCAGACCTTTCCTGCAAACCTTCCACGTTTTCTTGGGCTAGAAAATTGTTTCACTCTATCTCTTTGTGGGTTCTGCTGCTCTAGAATTTTATAGCCATTATTTAAAGGTATTTGTAGGGGTTTGAGGGTGAGCTCAGGCAAGTCCCTGTCTTTGCTCTGTCCTCTTGGCTCTGCCTCTGTGTTGTATTTCTACTTTGTCTTTTGAGATCTAAGCAACCTAGGCTTTAAAAAAAATTCTTGAAATATATTTAGGTTTACTTGCTTGTTTTTTTTTTTAATCATGGCTTTCTGATAGTATAATGATTCTTAAGTTTCTCTCTTTTGCTCAGTTGTTTTTGCTATGCTGTCTTACATTGTCTTCAATTTTTTTCACTTGACTTTAATAATTCTTACTCATTTAATATTCTGATAATTTTTTTATTTTATTAATCATTATTGAGTTATTAGCTTTTATTTAATTAATTCTACTTTTAAAAGGGTTTATTGCTTGGGAAAGGAATTTAAATACCCTGATTGTACAGTTATTTCCCAGTTAACATACATTCCCTCTGTTTCCAGTTCTTTGCCTTTGAAAAAATGACCTGCCAAAATTATGAACATATTAGTCTTTTTTTTTTCTTTCTGTAATATCTTTAGGGTATATACCTAATATTTATATCACAAGTTCCAGGGAAATGAACATTTTAATAACATTTGTTCATAAGTTCAAAATTGCCTTGAGATTGTTCATACTAATTTTTAGTTTTGTAATTTGGATCTATGCCCAAAGGGCTATCAAACTGTATATACCCTTTAACCCAGCAATACCACTTATAGGTCTATATCCTAAATAGATCAAAGAAAAGGGGCAAAAAGGCTCTTTGTGAAAAAAAAGATTACAGAACCTTTTATTTATTTATTTATTTATTTGTTTGTTTGTTTTGTGGTGGCAAGGACTGAAAATTGAAGGGATATTCTTCAATTGGGAATGCCTGATCAAGTTGTGGCACATAATTGTGCTAAAATACTAATGTGCCATAAGAAATGTTGAGCAGAATGGTTTCAGAAAAAACCTGGAAAGATTTACATGAACTGAAGCAAAGTGAAGTGAACAGAACCAGGAAAACATTGTACATAGTAACAACAATATTGTAAGTTTGATGAACTATGAAAGACTTAGCTACTCTGATCAAGACAATGATCCAAGAAAATTCCAAAGGACCCATGATGAAAAATGTTGTCCACCTCCAGAATGAGAATTGATGAGAGAGATGAAAGAGAACTCAGAGTTCTGTGTGCAGATTGAAGCATATTTCAACAACATTTTCTCTGTGTGCTATGGTGAAGAAGAAAATGGCAAACAACTCCAGTATCTTTGACAAGAAAAGTCCATGGATAGGATGGGCCATGGGGTCAGGAACAGTCAGACACAACTGAATGACTGAACAACAACAACAACATGGGCTATGCATCTGATTCTTTCAGCTTTGTCAGCTGAACTTAGCTGCTTTCTTGACCTGGAATTTCTCTCAGCACCTAGTAATGATTCACTGTAGACTATCCCTTTATTATGCAATCTCCTTTTCTCTATTGATATTTTCCCTCTAGTGCCTCTATTTTTGGGGGTGAATTTAGGATAGCCTGCTTCATTTCCCTCAGGCTATACTTCTTATTGTCAGTACTTTATCTACACCCAAGGCACCTGGCCCACCTCAGACTACTTACCACTCCTTAATTCCATGAGATCCTTTCACTGTCCCTCTTGTATATAATCATCAGTGTCATTCTCATTAGTTTGCAGTTTCCCTAAGAATCTCACCCACTTTATTGGTGTTACAATAAACTTTGCCTCTTGACTAGAAGATGATTTGAGTGCATGAATTTATTCCAGGGGAACACCGCCCTTTACCCTGACATTTCCTGATTCCCAGCAACCCTAAACTGTATCACATATGTTTTTGTATATGCACACAATATGAGTATTCAAGTTTATGTATCTGCATTGCATGTATATGCAAATACGTTCATAGGTACCTATTCAGTACTACATGCAAGTACATATGTAACATGCACATGCACATATTCTTTTCTCAGTACCCCTCCTCAAATAATCTCAAGAATACTTCTGAATATATTTATATGTCAGGTATCATAACTTTTGTGTAACACAGATTTCTCTGGTCCTACTGAGGGCCAAGATTATTATATTTTCCCCCTCCCTAAGGGTTTTCAAGTATCTGGTGGTGGTTTGGAAATCTTTCTTCTGTGTTATTAGCTTAAACTCTCATAATTTGTATTCAATTTTAGGGACCCAATGAATACCTTTCAATTTCATTCAACCATTCAAATATGGTCAATTTTTACAAAGAGAAGCTAGGTGGCTCAGTGGATAAAGTGTTGGGCTGGGAATCAGGAAGACTCATCTTCGTATATTCAGATTTGGCCTCAGACACTTACTAGCTGCATGACCCTGAGCAAGTCACTTAATCCTGTTTTCTCAGTTCCTCATCTGTAAAATGAGTTAGAAAGAAAATAGTGAACCACTTCAGTATCTTGGCCAAGAAAACCCCAAATGGGGTCAAAAAGAATCTTCTATGATTAAACAACAAAAATGCTTAGGCAGTTTTAAAGATGAAGACCATTCAAGCTATGTAGCTAATGGAAAAAAAAAATGCTGATCCCAACTACATAATAGGTTGACACTGGAAATGGGTCCCACTAGAGTTTCATGGGGTAATGCCATCTTAGGTGTCCTAAGTATGCATTAAATCTCCATTGCATATATATGATTGTATCATTTAAATTCATATGCATGTATAAATATATATAAAATGCATATATCAAATCAAATTTGTCATTCTCTTTTCTCAAAAAGCATTATATTCTTAAATTTTATCCAGTAACTCTAAAGCAGGAAGACCTTCACATAGATATAGAAGGCTTCTTGGATCTATCAGCCTTAATATCTCTAGGCAATATGGGTGCACATTATATAGCTTTATTCAGAGTTCTCAGTTCTCAAATTCCACTTATATTTCTAAGTATTAGGTATAGGTATTTTTACATTGAATATCTGAAATCAAATTTCTATCCTTTTTAGGCAAGACCAGGAATCCAAGAATCAGCCAGATGTCTGCTAAAATTAAATATAGGGTTTTCATAATTACTATTAAAATTAAAAGACAAAAATAAATGTAATCACATTGTATATGTGCTCTTAAGAAATTACAAAAGAAAACTAAAGGTTTGAAAGTCATGGTTATTTATATCATAATCATACAGGCTATCTTGATGAATATGGGAAAAGAAAAAGAAAAATCTCCATGGGAACAGAATGCCTCATCTCACAATGGAGAATAAGACATTAGGAGAGGGAAAAAAATGATGACTCTTCAATAAAACCTTTCTTTATTATAAAAAAATAGAGTAAATTTCATATACGTGTTTTTTAGAAAGTTCCGCTAATTCCATTAATCATGTTAATCCATTCATTAAAATCATCTTATGAATTTTCCAAATACAACCAAGTAAACCCACTTGAATTAAAAAAAAATGAGGCATAGATTGCTTTTAATAAAAAGAAAACTCTTGCTACATACAACTTCCAGGGCAAAGTGGGGTGTGTTAGGGAGGTGTAATTAACTAGTGTATTATGCCTCTGACAAATTGTTCATGTCATGATGATTGGCTATGCTGGGAAACTCCTTTCCATTCTTCATTTACTCATTGACTTCCTATATTCCATTCAGGCTTTTGAATCATTAAGTAAGAATCTGTAGTCTATTATTGGTCTGTCATAAAGATATTGCAGACCATGAATACTCAAAGTGAAGAGATTTAAAACAAGTTAAACAATGAAATAATGCTATAATTAGCATTAAAATATTCATACCTATATGGAATTCAGTTACATTCAGCAAACCATTTCATTTCTCCAAATATTTATTATTTTTTTTAGGCAAAAAGTCAGTGTTAGGTGCTGAAGAAATAAAGATAAAATGGCATAGTCTTACCTCTCCAGGAGCTTATATTCTACTCAGGATTGGGGTCACAATAGGGAGCAATGACAAGATTCAAAGTGCTCAAAAAAACCGAAATGGGACAAAATATTTTCACTGGGGGAGAGATAGGATGAATGAAGGCTCCCTGTAAGTATTAACATTTGTACTCAGCTTCAAAGTAAGACAGGAGTTCTAAAACACAGAAATGAAGAGGAAATGCATCCCAGTCATTGTGGTCAATTCCCATGAATACATGAGGCAAGATGTTACATGATGAATTCAGGAAACATTTAGCACTGATTTGGTTAGGATTCAGAGTCTGTGAAGAAGTCTAATGTGAAAGTTTGAAAGAGTGCTTGGAACCAAATTATCAGAAGCCTTTACCCAATTAATGAAGAAAAGGTGTAAACAATATGAAAGTCAGCAAACTAGGTTCTGAAGCTAAGAGATACATGTGATAAATAACCTGTTCTCAGAGAAAAACTAATGAGGGGGGAGTCATTTACATAGTGATTAGGATACAATGGAAAGTGTAATATATATGAAAAGGTATATCTTTTTCTTTTAGTTTTACCCTTATTTTGATATGAGGGTGTCATTAGTGATCACAGAAAGAACTACTTCAGTAGCAAAGCTCGGAAAAATCAAGGTTACAAGGAACTGTGGAATATCTGGATAGAGGAGAACTGCAGGTAACAAGTGTAGGGCATTATTTTTATAGTTTAGGTAGTGAGGAGTAGAAAAAAAAAGCCATACAGTTTTGATCTAGACCTAGAACAGGACTCAAAGGCCATCAAGTCCAGTTCCCTCATTCTGCATATGAGGAAACTGAAGCCCCGTTATGTTAAGTAACATGTAAGGTTATTGAAGTTTTAAAAGGCAAGGTGAGATGTGACAACAGATTGATGGAGTAACAGGATCAACAAAGATGGGGTAAGACAACAGACTGACAGAGTAACAGGGTCAAGGAAGGACTTGTATATGTGTTGGTATGTGCAATTGTAAAATTGCATATGAAATTTTATTTTAGGATTAGAGACAACCAGTTTTATAAGTTATAAGGAAGGTCATATAAGAGAGATGAATGAGAGGAGTGATAGATGGACAAAAGTCAGGTAGGTATGGATGACACAGGAATAACAAGACCCTAGAGTACCAAACTTGTCTTGGGGGTTTATTAAGTTCACCAGCAAGGGAGTCCCACCCACATGGGCAGAGACTCCCCAAAGTGAGTTCATATGGGACTTATAAATGCTTAAACTACAAAGGTGGGGGAAAGCTTCAGCAGAAAATGATTGGAAAGATTGCAAGATTGGATAAGATACCTTGACCTGAATGACCTAGCTGATTACTGAAAACAGAGGACATTGTAAGTTTCCCTAAACAGATGTTATCATACAGAATGTTCTTACAGAGAAGTTATTGGGGGTAAGGAGCATAGCAAGGAGGCCCTTCAATTGGTGAGCTGATGTTGGACAAGAGATAAAGGGAGTTGTGCTCAGTTTGTGATCCAAATAGACAATAGAGAAGAATGGGATCCAAGGTACTTGTAGAGGGATTAGCACTACTAAGGAAGATTGCCACTTCCTCCAGGATTAGAGAGAATGAGGAAAAATAGTGAAGGAAATAATGATGTGTACGGGAATGGAAGACAGTTAAGAAAGTTCCTATCATATATCTGCAAATTCCTCAGTAAAAATGGGGAAAGCTGGTGGTGTAATTTTGTCGCCTTGAGGAGAGAAGAAAATTTTCTCATGAATTCTGATAGAAATCAGATAGGCAAGTTTAAACTGTCAGGATGGATTAACTAACAGATGGTCAAACGACACTCATATTGATTCCTTACAAATGATATCTTAGAATAGTGTCAGCTATTTGAAGCTGATTATTCCATCATATTGGTGATGATGATGAGATTCCAAATGATCAAACCACACACTGGAACAGTAACTAGCAACTAGGTAACAAAAAACAAAACAAAACAAAACAATGTTTTATTCTGTGAACTAAAAACAAAACAGAACAGTCCATTAACTTTTAATACTAAGTAAGGAGACAAACAACATAAAAAGAAGAATCACTGGAGACAAATATCAAACAGATAAAGTACCATGTGATTATGGATGTGACAACATAAAATTAATGGAAGATTAGGTATTGAAAATGTTGCTGCTGGAGGTGGAGCCAAGATGGCAGAGAAAAGCCAAGAAGTTATCTGAGCTCACTCTAGTTTTCCTCAGAAACAACATTAAATCAACTCTCTAAACAGATTTGAGAGTGACAGAATCCACAAAAAGAAGGAGTGAAACAATTTTCTAGCTTAAGATAACTAAGAAGGACTTCAGGAAAATGCTGTCTCATTTGCATGAAAGGGGAGCACAGCCCAGTGCAGAGAGTGTCTGGGCAAGCCAGCAAGATGGTTTTAGCCACAGCACACATCAGCAAGTGAGGCCTGTTGGTCCTGGCTCAGCAGGCTAGTGAAACAGCAGGCCAGCTGTGACTCCACAGACAATTTAATTGTGTAGGGCTTTTCTTAAGTATGTGGGTCACATTGTATCAGAACAAGATGTGAGCCCTAATTCAGAGAAGGTAAAAGCACTTCTCAGGTGATCAGAAAATTTTGGAGACAAGAAAATTTCTGGGATTTGGTAGTTACTATTTCAATTTTGTTAAGAACTGTGCTTTTCTTGTGCGAATATGTGCAAATGTCATTGAAAAGACAGTGAAACAAAAAAGCAAGAAAGTCAAATTTGTCTTGAAACCTACAAAAACTTTTGAAGTTAGATGGAAAAACGAAAGGTGAAAAACAACTTTCAATGACTTAATTAACTGCCTTACCATGATCTAGTATTGATTTATGCAGGTCCAAGTAAACTTTTTGTTCTCCACACAAATGCCAGTTTAGGAGGTTTTGAGAGCTGTCCTTTATATACAGAATATATGAGAGCAAAAATAGAAAGCACAATTATTTTGTGATATTGTTATGGACTAATGCCTATTGAAGGAGAAATAAATATTAACAAACTATGCAAGGAAATGGTAAAGCAGATTATCTCTAAAACTGTCATAACAACTATTTCTTGCTTTTGGATAAGAGAAACTGCAGTTTTGTCCAACAGGACTTATTTCACAAATTGTTTAAAAAAAAAAAGGGGGATCATCCTTCCCTTTCGCCATCATTTTGAAAAATGTTTTCTTATTCTGGTAAGTCAGTTGCATTACAAGTACTCTCCTTTTATCCCCTCTTTCTTTCCTTCTCCTTATCTTGTGAAATGGTTTATTTACCTATCCTAACTTGCCACATATTACTGATGATTGGCTACATACTCTATGTTGTCCTGAAAGATTATAAGAAACAGATCTGTACCTTAGAAACCTTAATTTGCTATTAGCAAAAGCAGCATTCTTTAGTGTGCTAACACAATTCTTTACTTTTAATTTCACTTCTTTGCTTTCACCCACAGTCATAAGACTACCATTGACAAATATGCCTTTCCCCAAAATTCCCCTTCTTTTCAGTCAAGAGAATTCCTTGAAAAGAGCAATGGTCACCAAAGTCCAACTGAATTCTTCAGTAGAAGTTTGACAATGTTTCTTGCTACACTGTCCATAAACTTAAGTTTTTGGCTTTGAAGTGAGCCATCATTAAGAAGTCCGAAGTGTATGTTTATGGAGCAAAATTATTAAGTTTGGATTGACACAAATCCATTGCTTACATCATGACCAGTGTCAAGTTGAATATGCTTGCCAGAAATGGGTAAGAACATTGGCCAATTATGATTCCAGCTAACATATAGCTTAAAATCTGAAGGAAAATGCTGTAAAGATTAATGTGAATGCAGATACATTGTCCAGAGTGCCACAGAACACTAAACAAAATGAAGGTGTAATTGTTTAAAAAAAGTCCCAGAGAATGGGAGGAAGGGGGTGTGTGTCTAATAGGACTATTCACCATAGCCATCTATTGCCCATAGGAGTGTTGACTGGGCTTTCTAATAAACAGGTGGTGAAAATTAGTGGACATACAACTTAGTCAAGGCTAGGTAAAATAGACTGTTGTACAGTAACTTTTTGACCAAGCTATGGCCACTAAAATCGATAAATCCAATTAAGGAGACTGTGAGTATCATTACAGAATAGAATCATGGAGTCAGGATGGTTGAATGATGCCAGGAAAATAACCCCTGATGTTTTAAAGTGTTAGCTGATTTTGTTGTTGTTGTTGATGATGATGATGATGATGATATTATGTGATTATAACCTTTCCCCAGTTCATTTTTCAAGGGACAGCAAAAAGTTTAGAGACAACTTTAGAGAGTTGAAATCTTAGTTTTCAAGGCTTTCAGCCTTGAGAGAGGACACATGATGTTCTAACCTTTTTTTCAGGGGAAGGTCTCTGGAGGGAAAGATCTGTCTATGAATAAACATTTATTAAGCACACCACCACCATACACTGTGCTAAGTACTGAGGATACAAGTACTGAAAAGAAAGACAGTGTCTGACCTGAAGGAATTCATAATCTTTTGAGGGAAGACAATACACAAAAGAAAAGTGAATATGATCAGGATGGAATCCAGTTCAAAGAAATGCAATCAGGTAGGAAATGAAGGGCTAGATGCCCCAGGAACCTTCCTTAAATGGATGCTTTAGGAGGACCTCTTTGCCTCTACCCTCTCAACCCTCCAGAGGAGGATCATTTGGACTTTAAAGCAATCCTATGAAGTAGCAGGTGCTATTATTATCCCCATTTTGCAGAAATATTGATATTTCAGTAAAGATGATTCTGGCAGTTGTGACAATATCAATGAACTAAAGTAAAACTCATGAAAGCATGATTAACTCCAGTTCAATCAATTCATTTTAACAAATATTTATTTAGCCACATCTGGGACAATGAACAGGTGCTAGATACACAAGATAAAATAGTCATGTAGTCTCTTCCCCCCAAAAGATTATATTATGATGTGGGTGTTTTAGCAAATGTCAGTAAGACAAAAAACAAAACAAAACAAAACAAAACAAAAAACCTGTAACTTTTACATAAGGGCAGTCCATTCATAGTGGTTTGAATAATTCAAGTAGAGATTAAATAAAATTACTTAAAACTGGTCAGGGAAGGATTAATTGTACAGATGGTAATTTAATTTATTCTTGATGGAAGGAAAGAGCCTTAGTAAATGTACATGTAGGAGACCACTTCAAATGATAGGGAAGACAGAAAAGTGAAGGATGATATTAGGGAATGGCAATTCATGCCACATAGAGTACATGAAGCTGAATTATATATTAGGTAATAAGGCTGGAAAGATTGGGTTGAAGAACTATTATAAAATGATTTAAAGAACAAGAAGAGAATCCCATCTTTTATTCAGACACCAACAGGAAATTATGGAAAGATTTTTAGCAGAGAATTGAAATCACTTTTAGGAATTGGGAGGAGGAAGAAGACCATAAGAGTTCACATCCAGTCTCAGACACTTACTAGATGTGTTTACGTGGTTAAATCATTTAACTTCTGGTTGCCTCAGTTTCCTCAACTGTAAGGTGGGGATAATAATAAAACCCATCTCAAAAGGTTGTGGGGAGAATCAAATGAGATACTCTTTGTTAAAAAAAAAGTGCTCAGCACCGTTCTTGACACATAGGTGATATTTAAGTGCTTATTTTCTTTCCCTTTTCCTAGGATAGGAGAAGAACTAGAATATCTTCAAAATCAAGGAATTAAAGGGAAAGACAGCATGGATGAGAAAAGTAGGCTCAAAATCTGATTCATATATACAAGCTAAGTTATTTCATGCAAGTTGCCTAATTAATCTGAAATGAATTATTAAATATTTGTTGAATATGTGTGACTTTGTGCATAAATTAAATAATATATGCAAATTATTTCTTAAAGACTATACTTTTTTAAGCCTTTCTTTAATGATCAACATATATGAACATAAGAATGAATATAGATATGGTAACAGTCTATATTTGGGACTTCCACATTCAACTAGTTAGGCACATCTATGAATAGCCAGATAGGGTATGCCCAAGTTTAGATAATTACTTTGTGGGAATTATCTCTAGATAAGAGGTCAGTTAACTCTTTTTCAGCTAAGAAGAATAAATAATCATTTGTTCAAATAGGAATGAGTTTTCTGACTTTCCAAGTTATCAAATTTATTAAAGCCTTCATGATGCCTCCTAGTTTAATTGTAAGAGGTAATCTGTATACCACAAGATAAATTTAACTTTATTTTATGATATTAAAAGCAAAGTTTCAAAGTGCATCAATTTTTTTATTTTTGAAATAATATCTGCACTTGGGGTAGGCCACTTCCGAGCTTCCCAGTATAAGTCAAAATATACATGTTTATGTATACACACTGGAGTAATTCTATACGTGCATAATGTGGTTAAAGAATGTTTATTTCACTCATAAAATGGAATTGTGTAGTGTGTATGTTTTGGTTTGCCCTCTCAACATCAGGAAATATACATCTTCTGTCTGCAGTCCAGGGTACATTTACTGCTCTGTATGGTAGTTTTTTCTCTGTTGACATCAATTTGAATATACACAAGTTGTGTTCCCCTCATTGTTAGCGTGGCAGTGACTAGAATTTCAAGCAAATTTATCCACTTAATATTTATTAGCTTTTACAAGAGGATATTTACTTCAAAGACAGGAACAGAAGAAACAGAGAATCATTTCCCCTAACCCTTCTAGGGCATTCTCTCTTCTACATCACGTTGGTTCTTTGAGAGTAGTTGATCTACCTAGCTGAATTCCTATATAGTATTAGGTCCAAGAAGTTCATGCCAAAGGCAGCAGCTTCTCTATGGAATGTGAAAGATGAGAAGAGGGACCTAGATGGCCCTCTGGAAAATTATCCCTTGCTTTTTTTAGGACTGGCTTCAACGCTTGACTTGATCCCTGACTTCTGGATTCCTGTGACTAGCTCTGCTTACTTTTCAAAAGTCCCAAGTGTTTTGCAGAGGATGCACTCCCTTTGCCAGACATCTTAAGCATGAATAAAGGAGTCACTGAGTTCCCCCAGAAGCAAATGAGTCAAAGAGATAGTACTTGAAGCTGATAGGCCTCTTTGAATGCTTCTGCAGCCTGTCAAAGAGCTTCCTTTTCAACATGTCTTGAACCAGAACCAGTCATGGGTTGTTTTTGCATTCTCCACAGTCTCTCCTAAGCACTTTCTACTCAGCACTGTTTTCCCAAGAGTAGGTTGCCTAGTTCTTCAAGTGGAAATATGCCTTTATAGGCACTCTGTTGCTCATGCACGAGATCTACATTACAGCAAGAATATTTTCATGTTGTCTCAGTCAACACTCTTAGTTATAAGTGGACGGCCATCTGAGTCCCTGCAGGGAATTCTCATGCCTTATATACCACAATGCCATGGCAAGTCATTATATTTTACATCATCTCTTGAACTACTGCAGTACAATTATATTTCTCAAGAGATTTAAATATATGATGTAGGAATAATAACATACCAAAATATTTGGATTAATGAATTATAATTAGAGATTAATAAATTACACTGCTAATAATAATGCAATTACTGATAGCAAATATTAATTGTGAGCATATTTGGTACATGCCAGGTAAAATTAAAATTCCAGATTCACATTTAATTGTTGTTTTGACCTGAGTATTAATTTTTTAAACTTTAAATAAAATAAACCTCATCCTCTTCCTGTGCTTTCCATTCCCAATAAATCTCAGGAGACTTCTTGTTGGAACAGGACAAATTACTTACATTTGACCATTGTGATAGTGTATCTACATTTGTTTTTCTGGGAATCAGAAAAAGGTTCCAGTGATCTTAACTAGTTAATGAACCTGTCCATTAGTATTTTTCTTTGCTCCCTTAAGATGTAGGGCTTGTGCCATTAATATGTTCTCCACTATTTGAACTATAAGAACTTGGTATTCAGTCATTCCTTTGCTGTAAAGAAGATCTATACCACTCTCCCTCTCTTAGCATTGTAAAGGAGAAAAGTCAAACAAGCTTCTCAGAAGGTTAAAACTGCACAAAATGTTTCCGTGAACAGATATACGGTGCTAGTAGTCATGTGCATTGCTAGAGTTAATGTGACCTGTCACACAAATCTAAAGGTATATGTAAAATGCCTATGGGTTATCACTGAAATGAGAACATAAGAGGAGAATGTGTAATGTGCCTTCCAATTTGGATAATACGCATTTTATAACCTTTAGAGATATTTTTAAAATATGAAAACATTTTATGTACTCAAAACAATATTTAAGGCCTTTTGTTCACTTGATGAAAGCAAAGAAATTCATTCTCTGGAGCTGACATTCTTAACTCCTGTGCTGACTTGTTGATTAGCAATGGCTTTTTAGAAGGATGTCAGCTTTAACTTATCGTTCCTTAGTTTAATTCAAACCTTTGATGTTATTAAAGTGTTTTTTTAAATTCAGTTTTCCTTTCCTTTTGTTATTGAAATGAATAACTATGACATTTTATGCCATAGACACTATGGTATTGTCTACAAGAAAGGGGAAAAAAGTTTGGGGAAAGAAATAAATAATGGAATAGCAGAAATATTCAGACTATGCTAGTCTGACTGTGGTGCTCATAAAGAGCTGATATTCTTCTATTTTGATTATGAGGTCAATATCACTTCAATGTTTGCTCTTTTATTCATGTTTTTTCTGATGTAAAGTTAGAATTACAGGTCATTTTATCTACCCCTTACTTGAACAAGAATATAGAACATCTGACCTTTGATTGAATCCGCCAAGTAAGAAGGAAGCGTCTATATCTTAACATAACCCATTCCATTTTTGGAAATCTCTAACTGTTAAGAAGTATATTCTTAATTTTTCCTCATATCAACAATCATTTCCCCCCTTTGCAATTTCAACCCTTGCCTTTAATATGGCCCTTTGGGGCCAAGCACATCTTCTACAACTTCTTAAATATCACTGAGGGGGGACGATGCTTTCAGTATCATAGGATACAGTTCATCTATATCTAGTGACATGCTCATCGAAGGATATAGAATGCTTTCTTACCCTCTCCTTCCTTATTTGGGATATCAACTTCCCATTTGCCTTTTTTTGTTCTTTTCTTTGACATCTAAAGATCAGTCTCTTTTTCAGATATAACTGAAAATAACTCAAGAGGTTGGTTACTCTGCCTCTTTTATGTAATAAGTTATCACTATTATCTATTATAAGATCCCATATTCCTCTACTTTCTTTAATTCTCTTTTTTCCTTGATATAACTAAAAAATATAAAGCAAAACCAAAAATAAATAAGTAAAAAATAACGTTTTTCCATCACCCTAGATTTTGTGGCCTCAGCTATTTCTGAATTTTAGTACTTAGAACATTATATTCACAGATCTGTGCCACGCTTTTCATAAATCCTTCTTACCTAAACTTGTATGTTTCTTTTTCATATTTATTTAAAAACAAATAAGTTATTTTCTGAAATTGCTGAGAATCAACATTTTCCCTCCTTGGATAGTTATTCTTTTTAATACCTATATTTTGCTTCTTCTGTCTTCAGAACTTCATTCTTGGGGCAGCTAGATGGCATAGTGGGTAAAGCTCCGGCCTTGGAGTCAGGAGGACCTGAGTTCAAATCTGGCCTCAGACACTTGACACTTACTAGTTATGTGACCCTGGGCAAGTCACTTAACCCCGATTGCCTCACCAAAAAAAAAGAACCCAAAAACTTTCTTCAGAAACTCCCTTTCTCCCTGGACCAGTTTCTCCTAGAAAATTGCTGCTTTGATTCCCTACCTATGCTTTCTCTTAACCCTTTGAAATTACTTCTTTCCAAAGCATACGCATCAAGCTATTAGTTGTTTAATTTACCTTTATCATCTAATTTGTTAAGAACATTTTCTAATAACTGCTTAAAATCTATTTTTATATTTTCAATATATTCAAAATATGTTGTGATTTTAAAGGGAAATCTTCCTTAAGAAAAAAGTTGGGTTGGAGAGCATAGATGTTGAGAGTTGCCTGCTGGGCACTTGATCTATTGAATACAAATCTCCTCAGTTGAAGGTAAGTTAAGGGTAAAATATAAGAGAGGTTCTAATCCTGTTTCTTCAACAACTATTTGTGTGACTTCGTCACTAAGCCTCTTTGGCCTTGTTTGTCTCATCTTCAAAATGCAGTTTTAGATTCTTTAACCTCATTTTTTAACAGAATGCTAATAATGAGTGTCCCATAGGGCTCTATGGATCTTCTTTTCTTGTTTCCCTATGCTATTTTGGTTGGGGATTTTATCAACATTTAGATCAGCTTTGCTGCAGGTTGAAGTATTAACTAGGCTACATGTATCTTCCTGGGATTTTTATCATGTATGATGTTTTCAAGCCAACTGGTGGCTAGAGTTAGGTAGGTTAACAGGAAGGTGCCCCTCTGCCCAGAAATGCTACTAAATCAGCTACCATAGGTTATCTGTTATCGTTTTTATGCTGATGATCCTAATATCTACTCATTCAGTTCTAACCTTTCTCCTAATCTCCAGGGCTCACATTCATACTTGCCCTTTGGACATCTTGAACTGGACATCTTAAAGAGATCTTAAATTCAACAAGTTCAAAATCCAACTAATACCTTTCCTGTCAAGCTCACCTCGCTTCTTAAATTTCATATTACTGTTAAGGACACCATCATCCTCCCAGTGACTGAAGCTCATATCCCAGGCGTCACGCTCTATTCCACACTGTCTCTTATCCTCTCATTCCTATGGGATCTGTTATCAAGTCTTGTCAATTCTATCTTTGTAATATCTCTTACATGTAATCCCTTCTGTCTTCTGACACACTGACAGAGATCATCCTAAACTTACTCATAAACGATGCCAACAGTCTACTGTTAAATATTCCTGCCTTAAGTCTGTTCTCTTTACAATCCCTGTACCAGTCAGATGTCAAATTGATTCATGTCACATACTCTACAAATTCTAGTGGCTCCCTATTACTTCCAGGATCAAATATAAAATCCTGAGTTAGGATTTTTAAAGTTCTCATAAACTGACCCTTTTCTGTCTTCCCAGGCTTCTTATACTTTACTCCCCTCTACATACTCTGCCAAATAGCTACACTGGTCACCCTCCCTCAGGATATTCAATGTCTTGATTCCAGGCATTTTTCACTGATTGTCCTGCATGCCTGGAACACTCATTTTTGTTCCTTGGCTTCCCTGTTTTCCTTCAAGTCGCAGATAAAATTTTCCCTTTTGTGAAAGTATTTTCTGATCCTCCTTAATGCTAATGCCTTTTTTTCCTATCAATTAACTTTAATGTATCTCTGTATATAGTTTATTTATATATAGTTGTTTGTTTGTTGTCTCCTAAATTGGACGATGAACTCCTTGATAGTAGACTATTTTATTTCATTTCATTCTTGCACTTAGCACAATGACTAACACATAGTAGACACAACAAATACTTTTTGACTGACAGAGTGATTCACTTAAATAGAAATTTATAGGACAGAATTGCAGATTCAATTCATATAAAATGATAAAAATGTCAAAACTTATAAATCTTACAATCTTATAAATCTCTGTCTCCTGGCTTGTTTCTCACTCATGCTGTGATCTTATATTTCCAATTATTGAAAATATTGTTCCATTGCTTAATGCTCTTGCCAAACTGAGTCACATCTTATACACTTGAATGTTTATTTTTTTTCCTAATAAGGTCATGAAATTCAATGACCTTCATGGATATGAACCATATATAATATATGATATGATATAGTTCCAGATATTTAATAATATTATTTTACTGTTCTTCATCATATGAATCTCTGTGTCCAGAGCTTTTTTTTATTTTTGCAGTAGGCATGATGCAATTATAACAAAGTGAGCAATTATACTATGCTCAATGGCCTCTTTATTAATGGAAATTTCCTTACAAAAAATTCTATCTTGAAGTTGCAGGACAAAAGATTTAAAGTAGTTTCAAAGAAGAGGAACTCTGAACAAATAAGACAATAAAACAAGTTATTGAGAGACAATTGCATACTCCTCAATTTATGAGTAAATGAGCAAAAAGGACATGGATAAAACCTCTACTTGCTCAGACTAAATTGACAATAATGAGGTCATTCTCCGTTTGTCACTAGGTTTTCCTAATTAATGTCCCAGAAGTAGAAGAAGATAGGAAGTTCAGTTGCAGCTTTAGATTACATAGTTGTCTTATTTCACCTATTAGATTGTAATCTAAACTCCCTGCATGCAAGAACTTTATGGTTGCCTTCTTTGTGTAGCGTTTTCCTACTATGCTCCATCAGTCATATTTCCCTACAGTATTATATAATAACCTCATTTCATTAGGTTAAGATAAGTTTATTTCCCCCCACAAAAAAACTCAGTAAGCATGGTTGATTCATAAGAACCTTTTCCCTGTACAAGGCACAAGGGACTAATGAGAAAATAGGGAAATATTCCTTAATATAAACATCTTGGCATATAATTATTAGTTAAAGTTCATCGTTACATAGGTTCCCTCTTTGGTGTATCAAAAACACTGCTGTCCTTTCTCCATCACTCACTGCACTTCATTCCAGCATCATATATGTGAAAAGGGAAGTATTATGATCCTAAACTTCATTCTCTTCTTGGAAATCAAAAGGTGGAATGGATCGTGATAATTATAAGACATTATTTATAGTATAATCCTTTAGCTTCTGAGCAATAGCATCACATTACTTACATAATTGAAATTAAATTTGTAGTGCTCTAAAACACACTAAATATTTAAGGCTAACATGGTAGCAGGCATTGCATTTCGCTGTTTCACCTTCTCTCCCCTGCTGACCCTCCTCACACATAAAATCATGCTCGTTTTGTTCAGTTGAAATCCAGGTTATAAACTACATTGAATACCTTCCTATACCTCTGGCCAAAGTAATTATCTTTTATTTCTCTTTCTAATGTGTAAAAAATAATGTCCTGTCATTGTCTCCTTTTACAAACTGTATTGATGCAATTTTGTTGGCATTAATGGACTACAAGGAGTAATCCGTTGTTATGAGGAAAGTACCTTGTACAGGCTCCAAGATGCCAGATATAATGACCAATAGCTGCTGGTGTTTCTTTCTTCATTTTTATTGTCCTGAGCTGGGCTAGAATCACAGGATTGTAATTTATGGGGAGCAATGAGTGGACTCTCTGTTCAGCATCTTTTGGTGGTTTATGGTACTTTGTAACTATGATTAGTGAATTTCCTCAGAATTTTAGGAAAGTATAATGCTACTACATCACTAATTTTATTCATAAGATGGATGCAGCAGTTACACTATAGTTATAGGATTTTTGCCTTGCAGAATATGCCTATACAGGCAAAATGCAATACAGTATGGAGAGAAATATACATATAGTTCAAGGTATCTATATTTGCTGCCTCTTGGAAGCTCTCCTAATCTCTTGCAGTCAAGTGTTTTCCTCATCATCCCACCTCTCAATTACTCAAATGGATTTTCTATACCTTACATCTCTAGCTTTCTTTCAAACCTTTATCCTTTTATAGAGCTTTTTAATACTATGCTGAATCAGTCATGTTTCCCTACAGTATTATGTAATATTATATAATAATCTCATTTCATTAGGTTGAGGTATTTTTTTTTTATTCACAAAAATACTAGGGAAACATGATTGATTCATAAGAACCTTTCCCCTGTACAAGGGACAAGGGACTAATGAGAAAATAGGGAAAAATTCCTGTGTGAAAATCAAGAGTTATAAAGAACCCTAGAAGTCAGATGCTGTAACCCCTTCATTTTACAAATTAAGAAAAAGAGGTCCAGAGAAGTTAATTAAATTTTCCAAGGTTACAAAGCCAGTCATGAAGGGAATTCAGATTCATATCCAGGTCCTTACAATACATTGTCTTTCAGTTATTCTTTCCAGCACTCATACAATGCTAAGCTGATAAACATTGCTCCTTGATGCATATATTAGAGAATTTTCTTTGTTTTAGATATGTGAGATAGTAAATTGGCCTGCATAAAATAGGAAGTTCAAATTGTAGACTGACAGCTGAAAGGACTGAGTAACTGTCAAGAACCATTTGATTCTAAGCAATAGATAAATAAAGATAGGTTCAAATCCCTTACTGATTGACGGACACTTATTAGTTGTATGACTTTGATCAAGTAATTTCTCTTTGTCAACTAGCTCATCCATTCCCATATGAATAATAACAATTTACCACATAGGATTTTTGTGAGGTTCAAACGAGAAATACATAAAAATCTTTGCAAAATTTAAACTTACAAAAATATAAATAATGGTTGTTGTTCTTGAAATTGAATGTGTTATCAATCTCTTCTAAGTTTATTCCTTTGATCATTTTAAAGTTTTTTTTAACTTTAAATCTATACATATTCATCATCATCATCAACATTATCATCTTGCTCTCATTTTATGATTGGATTTCAGATAGAAATGATTTTGGGTAAATTTCTAACCTGCATTTTTTTGTTATATGAACTATTGCTCATATGAATAAAATAACTGTAACTGATTAAAAGTATTAGGATATAAATGCATCTTCTGTAGTCATGCTGAAAATATCTTTAATACAATTCCAATAGCAGACAAGATGACATTAATACTTTGTAACCTGTATCATTCCTATATGATTTTGATCTCTTCTGTTATAGCATTGTTTATTTTATAGTCCTTAATTCCATGTAGCTTATAGATAATAGAACTTAGTATGGAATCATCTATTTCAAAAAGTTGTTCTTAAGTTATTAGGGATCAATATTTTATGTTGTTTTATCCAACCTTATTTTATTTTATTTGAAGGATATTTTATCCTGTGATTGTGGTTAATTTGAATTTTTCCTTTTGAAAACTTCCAGTCCATATATGTTGACTGTTTATCTATTAAGGAATAGTTATTTTTTCTTAAATAAAAAAAAAGAATCAACAGCTCTTTACATATCTTGGAAAAGAAACTTTTATCACTGAAATAGTCTGCAAAGATATTTTTCCAGTTCATTATCTATCTTCTAATTTAAGTTTGTTGCTTTTATTTGTGCAGATTTATCAAGAAGACAATGTTGTAACTTTCAGCAATCTGTGTAGTGACAATATGTCCCTCACCTACTGTGATGGTAGGTAGAATGTAAAGGAGAATGTAGATGAGGACAGTATTAGCAGAGCTGGGAATATATTTGGGTAAATACACATATGTATGTGTGTGCATGTAAAGAAAGAAACAGACTTTTTAAAAATTTCTTTATCTTTCTAGTCAACTTTAAATGATCATTTTTACTTCAAAATTTTGCTTTTATTCAAGAATGAGCAGATTTAACACATTCTGAATATTTATCCCTAAGTGTTCTAGGTAGTTCTCCAAGAATATAAGTTAAAGCAGTTGCTAATTTGCTTTGTCAGACCAATGAAGAGACTATAATAGTCCAGGTGTGAGGAGACAAGGCCCTTAATCAAGATGGTGGCAGTAATAGAGGAGAGAAGGTGGGGGGTGTATTTAAAAGATGTTATAAAGGTAAAATCAACAGGCCTTTGCAACAGATCAGATATGGGGGGTGACAGAGAGTGAGAAATCCAGAATGACATCTAGGTGGTCTGTCAGTCTAGGGAACTGAGAGGATGGTGATAGCCTCAAAAATAATGGGGAACTTTGAAAGGCTAAAGAGTTTGGGAGTAATAGATAATGAGCTCAGTTTCTGAACTGTTTTGTTTAAGATGTCTACAGTACAATTCAGTTCAAGATAATTAATGGACAGTTAGAGATATGAATGTAGAGATTCAGAGGAAGTTAGGGCTGAATAAGTATGTTTCAGAATCATCAGCACAGAGATGATAATTGAATCCATAGGAGCTGATTTGTCACCTGATCAAATAGCATAGAGGGAGAAGAGAACAGGGCTCTGGACAGAGCCCTGCAGGGCATCAAGTTAGCAGGCATGAAGTAGATGAAGATGCAGGAAAGGAGATTGAGAAAGAGGGGATGGATAGATATGAGGAGAAACAGGAGAGAGTAATATCCCAAAAACCTATGGAGAAGAGAGTAACAAGTATAAAAAAAAAGTGACCAACAGTGTCATAAGCTACTGAGAGGTTAAAAAAAGATGAAGAATGAGAAAAGGCCATTGGATTGAAATCAGATAACTGGCAACTTTGGAGAAAACAGTCTCAGTGGATTATGAGTATTGAAACCAGACAGTAGAGAACTAGCAAGAGGATGTGAGAAGAGGATGTGGAATCATCTATTATGGAAAATCTTCTCTAGGATTTTAGCCATAAAAAGGAGGGAGATGTGAGACAACAGCAGGGACGGGTGGATCAAGTGAGGTTTTTTTGAACATGGTTAAGAAATAAGGGTATTTGCAGATAGTAGGGTAGTAATCAATAGACTGGGAGAGATTGAAGATAAATGAGATTGTAGGGATTATATAGGGGACAACTGGATGAAGAAGACAGGATGGAATAGGATGATTTTTCCAGGTAAAGTGAGTGGTTTTGACAGTCATTTGAGATGAGGTGAAGGAGAAGAGTGTCAGAAGGCTTCTGAGTGAGGTAAGATAAAGAAGAGGAGAGAAGAAAAAGGCTTTGGCAAATGGCCTCAATTTTTTTCAGTAAAATATGAGGCAAAGTACTTAGCTGAGAGGGTGGAGGGAGAGGGAGCCATGGGAGAGTTTAGTATTATGTTTAGATTATTTATGTTCATATTAGATTATTTTCTATTATAAAGACATTGAAATATGGAAAGACTCAGACCTATGAAGGGAGAAGTTATCCATCCTCAGAGAAAAAGAGGACAAGTAAGTATAGTATGGTCTTACATACATGTGTATGATTGTACATGTCTATGTATGAGTATGATTGTAGATATCTAAGTATATGTATGTGTAAGTATATGTGTGTATATGTATGTATCTGTGCATATATGTACACATATGTACACATTTATACTACATACGATGTATATAAATAGTAAGATATACAATATATAGTATTTATATAATATATGTATAATTATATAGATATAGAATTATATAAATATAATTTATATAATATATACATACACACATATGCTTAATTGTAGCCTTCTTGGGGGAAGGGGGAAAACAACAAAGTAAAAAGTACATAGCAGAGAACAAAAGAAAACTTACAAGGAAGCAAAGATAAATAGCTCTGAAAACAATGCATAGTATTTATAATATAGGTTTTCTTGAAATGGCAATTTATTGTATATTTTGTCACCTCTCATGTTCTGCTGTGCACATAACACTGCTTTTTAAAAAAATTTCTGATTTTGTATTTTTCTTAATATTTAAATTTATGATATTTTTTCTTTTCTTACTATGTATATAAGTTTTAGTATTTAAGTTTAAAATAAATTAAAAAGAGAGAAAAAAACGACATTGAATTAGAACTATTCTTATTTTATCATTATTTGCCATGCTAATTTTTGATTGTATTGTCTGAGGACAACCTAAATGTCACCAAAGTATGCTAAAGAGCATTGAGTTCAGAGCTCTAAGATTTTATATTTCATATAATATATAAGCCAGGACCTCAGACTATTTTGGTGACCAAGGACATCATCTAGTGTCATATTTTATAGGTCTTTAAATTCTGTATGTTTTATGGAGGAACTCTAATGGTCAGAATTAGAAGAGATTTTGAGACTTGCTCTTGAGACCTTAATCCAGTATTTCTTTTCCCTTGTTTTTAGGCACCTGACTTGGCTCCTAACCTAGATGCCTGAAGTTCCTAGGCAAGGAATGAAGCATGATCATTCCCTTTCAGGGCCTTCCAGTCTCTAGGCTAGAGAGAGGAAGAGAGGGAGAGTGAGGGGAGGCAACTAGAAGAGAGAGCCCATCATCAGCCAGCCCAGGAAACAGAGATGGGCCAATCTGGATGTTTTCAATTAAGTTCGTTCCATGTTAGGAGGGCATCAGCAGTGAAGAGGGTACAGGCAGATAACTGGTACAGAATGCACTAGAAATTACATTAGGAAAAAGAGAGAGAGGACTAATATATTTATGGTACAATGGTAATATCAGGATAGACTCAGAATTGTTGCACTAGAGCGTCTCTCGTGGAACTATGCCTGTGTTCTGTCCCTTTATTTAAGGAAATACATTTGTTAGGATGAAAAAGGAACTCCTGATTGGTCTCTAGCAACTAAGGATGTGTATCAAAGATTATCTAGGATAGAGAATCAGTGGGAGTGGACTATTGATGAGGAACTTTTTCCTCTGTGGTCTGTAAGAGCTGGTAAGAAGATAGTGTCTGCCTTTATTTTTTGATCCTTCTTCATTTACACAGTCCTTTGCCTCCCTTTCATTTCCTACTACCCATGAGTAAGGGATTTCTCTCCTTCTCCTCCCTCCTCACCTTTAATAGCAATAGGCATTAACTCATGACAACCTGAGAGGAGATTTCCATTCTCTGGCTACTTTCTTCTAGCTTTCTCAAGACTTTCTTGGGCATAGGTCTGCAATTATGAATCCTAAGAAATAGATAATTCCAGTCTTGGAAGTAACCTCAAGGGTCAGGAATTATGTAGTTGATTCAGTCATCAGTCAACCAGAGGGAAAAAGGTTTCCTTAATAGTATACTTCTCAGAAGAGGAAAATTGACAACCACTGAAAAAATAAAGAAAAAATAACAATATGTTAGGGCCTAGATGGTCAGAGCATTTAGCTGTTCCAGAGAGTTGATTGAACAGCAAAATGAAGATTGAAGATAAATGCAAAATATCTAGTCAGTAGCTCCATAGTTTTACCTTTACTAATTTTCCCTTTACTTTTGGGGCATGGGGGTTTTAAATGTATTATTAGACAATATGTGCTGTTTTCTTTGTTGAAGTGTGGTTGTGTTTTATGCAGTGTCTCTGATGCAGTAATCGATGGCTCTTCTAAAATTGATATCTATATTGTACAATGAATATTTTTATATAAGAATATTTGTTACCCACATTTTTGGAGATTCTAGACATGATCCACATCTAACTTTTAATTTAGAGTTTTCACATGAGATTTACTTTAACTGACTGTCTAACTGTGGGAAGGAGGGAGAGAAGAGAGTTGAAATCTTTAGGGTCAGCCCCCATCCAAGGATCTGCGTAAACCTGGAGCTCTTTGTTGGAGTCGCCTGGGCCATGTGCTACAAAGATAAATCTCATCAAAATAGATCATTGTCATTAACAGTGAACCAGTACTTTTGATAAGACAGAGGGAATAGCCTTCTCCATATGCAGTTTTATCTGGGACCTGAACTTCCAGAGAAAGGGAGAGAGATTTGTGAGTACACTCTCACAATTAGTGGTTCTAGATTGCTTTACACACAGAAATCTGTCCTGTGACTCCAAATCCAGCACTCTTTTTGTTATACTACACTGGCACTAAAGAACTTTACATCTCTATAGTATTTCTTTCACAAGGTGCTGGTAATGTTTCGCCACGAATCTGAGACAACTGATTTAATCGACAAACCAAGTTAGGTATGTTTATTGAGTGTGGGGATTTGCCATATTATTTGTGGGAAAATAAAAACAAAAAAATCTAAGATACTACTGCTTTGTTCAAAAACCTTATATTCTAGTAAGGGAACCAAACATGCAAACAAATATCTATAATGTTTGTTAACAAAAAAGGCCAGAAAATGATAAGCACCAGCAAAGTTGATTTCAAAGGAGAGAGTGAGCACTTTTGGCTGAGAAATCAGGAGGGGCTTTATGGAACTAAGAGCTTCTGTACCACCTTGCTAAATATGAAGAAAATTCTTGAGAAGAGTTGCATGAGCTAACAAGTCTGTACTAGAAGATTAACTTTTCTTTCATCACAGAACATATATAGATAACTCAAATAGAATGCACTGGGATTTGAGGCTTAATTGTCTAGCAGATTTTCCCTGTCATTCCCCCTCTCTCCTCCATGCAACACATCATCTTAAGTTAGAATACGAAGTATCTGTTCAGGTCCATGTAATATATCACAAGGGAATTTGGTGACAAATCGGCTTTGACCTTAAAAGCTAAGCATATTTATACTGGGCAAATGACATCATTTCCTGACACTGAATCTACAATTAAATCAAATTAGCATACCTTTTTGCAATCATTTTTATACAAGCTTCAAATAGAGGAAGCTTTAGGAAATATATTCCATTTGCCTGGGTATGCAAGAGGACTAGAGTGCTTAAACTCTGAATTTACATTTATTGTTGCCTGAAAAGGTAAAGTTATGTGTAGTCTCAATAAGCAGGTGATAAGGAAAACTTTGGGTTGCTGTAAGATAATAGAAGCTCATCCTTAAATCCTTCTTAGGAACTTACTTTGAATTACAGGAGCAGAAGCAAAAAGGAAGGCTAGACTGCAGATTTTTTTGGGGGGGGGTGGGACGAGTAAACAAAATGTGTAGTTGAAGGGAAGGCTGAGGAAAGCAATTCCAATTAGACAGTATAATAAGGTAAGCCAGAAGGATGGGATCAAACCAGTTTGGTTTTTAGGCACTTACAGAAAGATATAAAGAGGGGAAAACACAGAAAGGAAAAGGCAAATCGGCTGCTTAAAGTGGTTATTGAGCTAAGCTAATGCTAGAGATAAAGTGTATCCAGATTGGGGTGAATGGAATTTAAGAAAGGGCCCATTAATTTTCACTTTTATTTTCAGCTGTCACATTAAACTGTAGTCAGAGCTAGTCTAAAAACATGTTTCCATCAATCATTTAAAAAAAAAGTTTTTAAAGACTCAATGTTTTAATGGGCTTTTTGTTGTAACTGCTTTCATCTCTCAGTATCCAGTGCATGCCTCTATGTGAATATGCAATGAAAGGCATGGGGGGGGGGGGCAGGGAAAAGAGTAGGAGGACTTTGCATTGCCTTGACAACCCAAACCCCTTCCACTTTGTTTACCCTGACAAAAAAAAAGTGACCAGAGGATTTGGGGTTTAGAGCCCAAAGGGGTTTTCAAGAATATCTAGTAAAATGATCTCATTTTATAGATTAGAAAACTGAGACCTAAAGAGGTTCAGTGATTTGCCGTAGGTCACAGGCATTAACAGCCAATATTTATCTGAATCCTAGTCCTAGGAAACCAAATTCAGTGTTCTTTTGACTATGTTATACTTGTCAAATCTTCAAGTGATATTCATTGCATTGACAGAGTGAAACTTTACAACATGGTAATTAGTAACATAACTAATGGTAATATTGTACAAAACAAATTGTCATAGTCCAGTGGTTCTCAAAGTTAGGACCCCCTATACTTCTAAAGTTTATGTTTTTGTTTCATTGGATTATATCTATCAATATTTACCATACTGGAAATTAAATGTCTTTATATTTTTAGAAAAATAGTTTTGAACTAATATAGATCCCCTGAAATGGTTTCAGGGACCACCTTAGATCCCTGGACCACAGCTAGAGAACTGTTAGTCATACACTATTGAGCACTTTGTCAATTTCTTAGTTCATTTTGTCCCCATTTTCATGTTTTCAAGAAAATGTATTTTAATATCTTCCTAAATTGATAGAAATGATAATTATATAGGACATCTGTTCCTATAATTTGTGTGTAAGTTACCAACAAAAAAATCCTCCATAATGTTCTTTTAAAAATATGGAATAATATGCCAAAATTAAAAGCATTAGAGGATATAGACTTTGCTAATCTATACAACTATACTCCAATGAATTTCAAACCAAGATTTTTTCTTCTTTTGTTTTTGGGAATCTGCATTTTTGGAATAAAATATCTCTCTCCAATCTACTTTTGTTTGTTTCTGCTTACTTTTATTATTTTGCTTGTCATTCATACTTGTAGAAATAGAGATAGAGATAACTAGAAATAAGTTGAAAAAGTGACAGAGACAGATGCTGGGGAATGTTCATCTACTTGAAAAAAAAATCCAATCTGAAATAATAAGTATGGACAGAAGCCAAATGAGCACTAACACTATCTCCTAACTGGCAGATAGGAGGGTTTGATCATTTTCCAAGTCAATTTCATATAGTTCAGCATATCTTTACTTGAGTGTCTGTTTGTAAGTTATTTACAGTAAATATACAGTTGATTTTTGAATAGCTGAATTGGGCAGCCTAGAGCATCAGCTCCAGCATGTGATGGCTGCTACATAGCAAATGATGACAGCAAAGAGAGAAAGATAGTTCCTACAATGAAGAAAAAAAAAGATTGACTAGGCAGTCACCAGAGAATATTAATCCTAAAGCTTTTCTCCTTCAAGGCTGTACTGTAACTGTAAGTATGGAGGAGGTGGAACATGTGGATGATTAGGAAAAGGCTGCATTGGCTGATCAGGCAAGAAAAATGTCCAGCTTGTGCAATCTGTGATTCAACCTGGGGGATTCATGAAGTCCAAACATCCACAGGTATTCTTTCCTTTATGAAGTATTTCCTAGAAAAGTTGTTATAACATGTTTAGGGAACTAAGAGATTACTCCTAGCTGAGGTCAGAAATCTCTTTCTTGTTTCTACTATAGGTAATATATAAGTATCCTTGATGGTACCTTTGAAATTTGGTTTCCAGCACAGCCGGTAACTAAGACTTCTTGATTCTCTTTCCTTTCAGTCAAAGAAGAGACTTGGGTGGAGGGAAGAATACGTAAGAAATTGTCAGAAGATATGTCCCTTTGATATGCAAATAACTTTACTGCCTCATAAAATTACAGATAGTAGGTAGACAGAAAAAATAAAATAAAAAACATGTTCCTCTGGCAACTGATGGATATCCTGGCTAATTGAAATTGTAAAAGAGAGAGATGCCATCTATCATCATTGGCCTAAGATTCACTCTCTCACTCCATGCCCCTTTTTCTGCATTCTTTTCTTCATTATTGTATCCTTACAGACCTTTTTAGGTTCCTGTGCCATCTTGAATCTCCTGCTCTTAAAAAGGAAATAATATCAGTTATTATACTTCAGCATTTCAAACAGTACATTATGTCTTATGGAGTCTTTAGTTTTAAGCCTCCTGCCTAGGCCATGAATGGTTTTGCTTCTTTTTAACCGATGGGGTGAAATACTTAGTAGTTAGCAAAAGTTCTAATAGGATGGGGAGAAGACAGAAGAAGGAAAAGAAGGGAAACTAGGCCAGTAGGACAATGTCCCATATGTAATATCTGTATCCCTAGGCAATGGAGTACGGAGGCAAGAGCAATTTTCCTCCTCTCCTACTTTGCTGAATATCCTTAATCATTTCAACTGGTCCATATGCCATTGAATTGAATGACTATGAAAGTGCTTTATTTATTTATTTATTTATTTATTTATTAACCTGGAAAGACTTGAATGGACTGATGCTGAGTGAAGTGGGCAGAACCAGGAGAACGTTGTATACAGTAACAGCCATGTTGTGCGAGGACTAAGGTTGATAGACTTAGCTTCTCAGCAATGCAAGAATCTAAGACATCTCCAAAGGTCTCATACTGGAAAATGCTATCCATATCCAAAGAAAGAACTATGGAGTTTGAATGGAGATAGAAGCATACTATTTGCTATATTTTTTCTTCTATTGTGTTTTGTCATACATACATATATACGTACATATATAGCCTATATCAGATTGTGTGCCATCTTGGGAAGGGAGGCAGAAAGGGAGAGGGAGAAAAATTTAAAACTCAAAAGTTTAAAGAAGTGATTGTTGATGAATCAAAATAAATTAATGAAAATAAATAAATAAATACAAGTTAAAAAAAGGAAACTGTTTTAATACTTAATATACGTTAAATTAAAATAAGATGGGTTTTAAGACAAAAAAATATTGAAGTCTTCAGGATATATAATGTAATTCAAGTCAGATGCAGGAAAACTATTAAACCAGATGTAAGCCATTGAAAAATGCTTCAGAGAGCTTTCAAGATTTCAGTAAAATAGTTATTTAAACTTTGAGCTTCTTGGCCTTCAATTAATATAAGCAAAGTGTTGAGAATTATATGACTTTCAAAGAACTCAAAGTGTATTCAGTCTGCGTAGTTCAACAGAAAAATGAGAATCATATGTATGTATCATGATAGGAACAGAATTTGTCTCACACTAAAAACATTTTCTGTTAAACAACTTTAGAAATACATAACTTTACATATATTGATTTATATACCTCTCAACAGGAAATAATATCAACTCAACACATTTCCAGTGCTATGCTTTGCCACCAGATAAAGATAAAATTTGGCATCTTCACCTGTTTTTGTCTTTAAAATATCTATCTATCTATCTATCTATCTATCTATCTATCTATCTATCTATTTTTGGTTTATCATCTTTCTATATCTCTCATTCTCTTTCTATTGTTTATATGTATACATATAGAAACACGCATAGAAACATGCACATACTGTCATTAACAACATTTTTTGAGGAAAACAAATTATAGAAAGAGTAAAGTGATCTTCCTTTTGGGCTTTAAAGCTATCTTTCTATTAGTGAGGAAAGCTGTATTTTATAGAGGTGGGTGAAAGGAAAAATTTGATTTAGAAAAGGATGTGTATGTGTGTTTTATGGCAGAAATCACAGAAGAGAATTAGAGAATTAGAAAGACCTCAGTCATTATCTAGTCCGATCCATATCAGAAACGAATCAGGAATAGAGAATACGTGACAAGTAGTTTCTCAATCTCTTCTTAAAAGGCTCCTAAGGGGAAAAAATCCCTTCTGCCTCTTGTATCAGGCCATTCCACTATTTCATAGTTCTAATTTTTAGGAAGTTTTTCTTGGCAACAAGTCAAAATTTACTTTTAAATTTATTTATTAACCTATTGCTCCTAATTCTGATTTCTGAGGCCAAAAGATACAAGTTTTATCCCTTCTCTCCACATGACAGACCTTGAGATATTTGAAGAACACTATTGTGTTTCCTAAGTCTTCACTTCTTCAGGTTAAACATGTCTAGTTCTTTCAAGTAGTTCTTATATAACATGGACTCTGGGGCCTTTACCATCTTGCTTGACCTTTTCTGGACCCTCTCCATTTATCTATGTTTTTCTTAAATTCTAGAGTGCAGAATTGAACACAGAACTCTAGATGAGGACTATCAAGAGCAAAATACAATGGTACTATTACCTTATAACCTTTCTGCTTTTGGAAGCTGTAAACCTAACTAACATCCAAAAGTTATGTACATACACATATATACACACATATATTTACATATATATTATATATATACAATACATATATACACATGTGTTTTATATATGTATGTGTTTTATATATTGTGTATATATGTTTATATACATATGTGTACATGTGGTTTATATATGTATATAACTGTATATACATGTATATAACTGTATATACATTTTACGTACATATATGTGTGTATATATGTGTGTGTGTTAGTGTTTATTTGCTGCCACATCATATTGCTGATCCATATTGAGCTTACATTTCACTAAAACCCCAGATCCTTTTCAAAACAACTTTATTCTATCCAAGTGTCTCCAATCTTATACCTGCGAATTTGATTTAAGAGTGTTCCTTTATAGCTAAACAATTTTTGAGATGTGGGAAACAAGAAAAAAGCTTTTGAGCTAGAGGGAGCCAGAGGGTTTCTTTTGACCACTTTAATTCTCCTTTTTCTTTCTGTGTGTGTAAACATCTCCAGAGTACCCATCCCAAGATACTGCACAGTTTTTTTTTCTCTCCCTCTTCCTTTGCTGTCATGATTCTTTATTGACAACCAGGAAACCTCCTTCCAAAGTCCTTATTAATGATTAGATTAAGGAGTTGGTTTCAGAAATGATTGGAAAAAGGGGATACATTCTAGTTTTCTTTTGGCTGTGTTTGATTGATCCAAATTATTTTTATAATTATTTTTTAAAGGGAAATTAACTTTTTGGTGACCACAGACAGAAATATATTATAAAAAGATGACTTTCAGCCAATGAGACATCAGTTGATTCTGTTTCTTTGCCTCTCTCTTCATTTTATATATACATATATATACACATATATATGCATGTATGTATATGTATATATAAACATACATACATATACATATGTGTATATTTATATACACACACATACACATATATGCTTACATAACTTGCCACATGTGTCACTTTTTAGGCAATATTTGTTAAGTTTTCAGCTAGTTTTTCTTTAAAAATTACATTTTTAAAATTATTTAATTTAATTTTTTGGGAAACATAATGAATGAATTATACATTATTTCCATGCTAAAATCATTTTTTTTCATTGCCACAGTTGCTTAGGAACTAGGTGTAAGGGGTGGTTCAATCCCAGTACTTCCCAAATACGTAGGCTTCCCTTACTATTGTTTTAAGCTAAAAGCAGGCAGGTTGGCTGCATATTTAAGGAACAGCTATAACTTTGTGACAGAAGTTAGGTTTTGATGGTGATAGTGTCCAATAAGTGTGGGAAAGCTTCACCTATATTAACTCAACATGGATGGTCACAGTCAAAATTTTTAAAAAGTGATCATTATGGAAGGATTATTCTGTAATAACACATATCTTAGTTTCTAGATAGAACTGGTATATTCTGCCATCGTCCCTTGATGTTCTGGTGGACTGTTTTAAATCAACTATTTGCATCAAATTCCTCCTTGAGTTACAGAAGAATTATTCTGTGTTGTCAAATAGGTAGGCATTTTCTTTGTAGAAGGGAGAAATTCAATGGCAGTTTGTATTGAAAGGTAGATAGGAGAAATCCCTAGTTTTGGAGGCCCATGAGCACTGGGCACTACATAAAGAACTTTGGGGGTTCCTCCAGTCATTTTGTGAAGGAATCTCTTCGAATTTGTGCTATGATAGGAAGAGAAGCTGATTCCAGAGTGACTAATACTTTTGTATCAAGGAAGTGAAACACCAGAATCATGAGGCCATCCTCCAGAAGCTGAAAGTCTTTGAATTCATCAAATATCCATTTTTTTTTTCATTCAGAATTATACTCAATTTTGCTGGATTAAGTTATTCTTGGATTCAACCCCAGCTCCTTTGCTCTTGGAAATATAATGTTCCAAGACCTGTGGTCTTTTAGTGTAGAAGCCACTAGGTCTTGTAAAACCCTGATTGTTTTGCAATATTTTCTCTTTAACCTGGGAATTTTGAAACTTGGCCATCACATTCCTGTAAGTTTTCTTCATAAGATTTCTTTAAGGTGGTGATTAGTGGATTCTTTCTATTTCTTTTTTTATGATAATTTTTATTTATTTTTTTGTTTTCAACATTTATTTCCACAACATTTTGAGTTCCAAATTTTCACCCCATTTCTCCCCTCCCCCACCCCAAGATGGCATGCATT